>NC_064817.1:37679365-37813341 GCF_023721935.1 Panthera uncia | reverse complement strand
AAAAAAAAAAAAAAATATATATATATATATATATATATATACACACACACAAGTTTGGATGCCCTGAAGGCAGTTAGAGGAACAGCTTGACCTTACCTGCATCATCCCTCTTCCGAGAAGAAGCCTGTCTATGAGCCACTAGGAGCACCTCAGTCTCAAATCTAAGCGGCTGGCTGGCTGTGCATGCTCCTGATGGGGTCAAGGGCAAGCTTCGGCAGGTGACTAGGGAGCACCTGCAGAAAACTGACCCAGGAAGAGACCACAAACTGGAGCGTTAGTGCTACCTTTGGGGGGTGGGGGGGGAAGTGAGGCTGTCAGCACTCTCTCTGGTCCTTTGCAAGATGGAGAGAAGGCGCACAAGCTTAAGAATTCTGCCGCAAGGGGGAGTGAGGGGTGTGGAGAAGGTGTATCGATCCAAGCTTCAGAATCTCTAGCAGAGCTGACAGAGGATATTTCTCTCCCAAGAGCAGTTAGTAAAGACCGGAGAAGGTGACCGCTCCTTCAGATGTGAAGGCAGGGATGCAAAACTTCAAGGGCTATGAAAAATCAAGGAAACATGACACCAACAAAGGATCACAAATCTGTGACTCATCCCCAAAGCACGGAGATCTGCAATTTACCCGCTAGAGAATTCAAAATAGCTATGTTAAGGAAACTCACTAAGGTAAAGAAGACACAGAAGAGCAGCTCAAAGAAATAGGAGAAACAATACATGAACAAAATGAGAAGCTCAACAAAGTGATAGAAATCATTTCAGAAAACAAATTCTAGGGGCGCCTGGGTGGCTCCGTTGGTTGAGCGTCTGACTTCGGCTCAGGTCATGATCTCGCAGATCGTGAGTTCGAGCCCCGCGTCAGGCTCTGTGCTGATGCCTTGGAGCCTGCTTCGGATTCTGTGTCTCCCTCTCCCTCTGCCCCTCCCCTGCTCATGGTCTGTCTCTCTTTGTCCCTAAAAAATAAATACATGTTAAAAAAAAATTTTTTTTAAAGAAAACAAATTCTAGAGCTGAAAAATACAATGAATGGAATGGAGGAGGGGATGCCCTAGAGTGCATCAGCAACAGAATGAATCAAGCAGAAAAAAAAAAAAAATCTTTGAGTTAGAAGACAGGAACCTTGAAATTATCCAGTCAGAGAAGGACAAAGGAAAAAAGGATGAAAAACAGGATCTATGGGATACCATCAAAGGAACCAGTTGCAAATGATTGCAGTTCTGGAGAAGAAGAGAGGGAGAGGGGGAAGAAAGATTATTTAAAGGAATAATGGCCAAGAACTTCCCAAATCAGGGGAAGTTAATCAAGCTCATGGGTCACCAAACAAACTCAAAGAGATCTTCTCCAAGACATTAAAATAGTATTTTCAAAAATCAAAAAAAAAAAAAAAATGTTTTAAACCAGAAAGAGAAAATAAGCTTGTAACCTAAAAGGAAACTCCCAAAAGGCTGTTGGTAGGTTTTGCAGGAAGAAAGAATACAAACACTGGTAAAGGTAAGTATACAAATTCAGAATACTCTAGGGGCGCCTGGGTGGCTCAGTCGGTTGAGCGTCCGGCTTCGGCTCAGGTCATGATCTCACAGTTTGTGAGTTCAGCCCCTGCCTCGGGCTCTGTGCTGACAGCTCGGAGCCCGGAGCCTGGTTCGGATTCTGTGTCTCCTTCGTTCTCTGCCCCTCCCCAACTTGTGCTCTGTCTCTCTATGTCTCTCAAAAAATAAATGTAAAAAATAAAAAAAAAAAACAAATTCAGAATACTCTAGTGTTATAATATGGTGGTGTATTAACCACTTGACTTTAGTATAAATGTTGAAGGATAGAATACTAAAAATAACTGTAGCTAAGGCAAGGTGGGATCTTAGGCCCGAAGGACCCTCTGGGACCTCAGGGCTGTGTGGGGTCTCATGGTGACAATAATTCAGGCCTCCTGGCCAGTGGCAGTATGCAGAAGATTGCTGGCCTCAGGATGATGGCCTGCTGGGAAAGGATGGGCCCAGTTCAGTAGGCTGGGAGGGCTTGATGCCTGAGGGCAGGGATGAGTTATGCACCTGTTACATGACTTGACCTCCAGGCTCCTTTGGATCAGTCCTGAGTCTGGGCCATGTAGGGATAGACCAGTCCAAAATCTAAAATAAATAAATAAATAACTATAGCCACCATAATTGCTAATGGATATGTCATGTAAAAAGAGATAAATTGCAACATCAAAAACATAAAAGGAGGGAGTAAAAAGGTAGAGCTTTTTAATGTGATCAAAGTTAAATTGTTATTGGCATAAAACAGACTGTTACCTCAGTAAGACGTTTTATGCAAACCTCATGATAACCACAAGGCAAAACCTGCAGTAGGTTCACAACAGACAAAGAGAGGGAATCGAAACATAGCACCGTGGAAAATCATAAATTCACAAGGGATGGCACCAAGAAGGGAAGAAAGGAACAAGAAAACTGCAAACACTCCCCCAAAATATGAATAAAACAGCATTCGTAACTCCTAACCTGTGAATAATTACTCCAAATATAAAGGGATTCAATGCTCCAATCAAAAGAAATAGACTAGCTGGACGGGGGTGGGGGACAAGAATCAACTATATGATGGCCAACCGAAGACTCTTAAGCTTTAAGGACACACATAGTTTCAAAGCAAAGGGCTGGACAAATAAATTCCACGCATGAGGAAAACAGACAGCCGGGTAGCTCTATACCTACATCAGACAGAAAAAGACACTAAGTTAAAAATGATACCAAGAATAAGGGTCATTATATAATGATTCATCCGTCAAGAAGAGGGATCCATCCATCAAGAAGATATAGCAATCTTCTTTAACCACGTGGTGTAAAACTAGAAAACAACAACAAAGGAAAGCTGGAAATTTTACAAGCATGTAGAACCTAAACAACACATGCCTGAAAAACCAGTGGGCCAAAGAAGAAACCAAAAGGGAAATCAAAAAATATTTCAGGGGCGCCTGGGTGGCGCAGTCGGTTAAGCGTCCGACTTCAGCCAGGTCACGATCTCGCGGTCTGTGAGTTCGAGCCCCGCATCAGGCTCTGGGCTGATGGCTCGGAGCCTGGAGCCTGTTTCCGATTCTGCGTCTCCCTCTCTCTCTGCCCCTCCCCCGTTCATGCTCTGTCTCTCTCTGTCCCAAAAATAAATAAAAAACGTTGAAAAAAAAATATTTCAAAATAAGCAATAATGGAAACACAACACAGCAAAACCTATGGGATACAGCAAAAGCAGTTATAAGGGGGAATTTTACAGCCATAACTTGGCACCTCAAGGTACTAGAAAAAAGAAGAACAAACTATGCCCAAATTTAGCAGAAGAAAGGAAACCACAAAGATCAGAGCAGAAATAAATGAAATAGACACTAGAAAAAATAATAGACAAGATCAGTGAAACTAAGAGCTGCATTTTCGAAGAGATAAAATTTACAAACCTTTAGCTAGATTAAGTTAAAAAAGGAGAGAAGACTCAAATACTCAAATACTCTCTCATAACAACAAAAAACAACAAAAAAAAGAAAACACATGGGGGGGGCGCCTGGAGGGCTCAGTCAGTTGAGTGTTCAACTCTGGATTTCAGCTCAGGTCATGATCTCACAGTTGTGGGTTCAGGCCCCGCATCAGGCTCTGCACTGACAGTGTGGAGTCTGCTTGGGATTTGTCTCTCTCCCTCTCTCTCTCTGCCCCTCCCAACTCATGCTCTCACACTCTCTCTCAAAAATAAATAAACATTTTTTTTTAAAAAAAGAATAACACAAGGATACCGACTCTCACCACTCCTATTCAACATAGTACAAGAAAGTCAGGGCAATCAGGCAAGAAAAAGAAATAGAAGGTATCCTAAGTGGGGGAAAAAAGCAAAATTACCTTTGTTTGCAGATGATACAATCTCATATATAGAACATTCTAAAGACTTCAATAACAACAGCAGCAACAACAAAAAACATTGGAACTAATCAAAAAATTCAGTAGAGTTACCAGATTCAAAATCAACACACAGGGGTGCCCAACTGGCTCAGTCAGAAGACCATGCAAATCTTGATCTCCGAGTGGTGAGTTCAAGCCCCACATTGGATGTTGAGATTACTTAAATACCATTTAAAAATTTTTTGAAAAAGCCAAAATCAATATACAAAAATCAGTTGCATTTCTGCACACTAACAATGAAATGTCTGAAAAAGAAATAAAGAAAACAGCACCATTCACAACGGTACCAAAAATAAAGTACTTAGGAATCAATTTACCCGAGGAAGTGATAGATCTGTACGCTGAAAACTATGACTTTCTCTGAAAAATACTGAAGAGCACACAAATAAGTGCAAGATATCCCCTGTTTATGGACTGCAAGGGTTAATAGTGTTAAAACGTCAAGGCTACCCAAAGCCATCTACGGATTCAGTGCAATCCCTATCAAAATTCTAATGACATCTTTCATCAAAAATTAAAAGAAAATCCTACTATTGGCATGGAACCAAAAACTAATAATAACAAAACAAAACAAACAAAAAACAAATAGCCCAAAGCAATCCCGAGAAAGAACGAAGTTGGAGGCATCGCACTTCCTGATTTCCAACTACACTGCAAAGCTCTAGTAATCAAAACAGTATGGTTCTGGCATAAAGATAGACGCATGGACCAATAGAACAGAATCAAGAGCTCAGAAATAAACCCGTGCATATAAGGTCAATTAATTTACAACAAAGAGCCAAGGATATACATGAGAAAAGGACAGTCTATTCAATATATAGTGCTGAGAAAACTGGACAGCTTCTGCCAAAGCATGAAGGTATGCCATTCTCCTAGACCATACACACCACTCACTTCAAAATGGATTAAAGTCATGAACATAAGACTGAAACCTTAAGACTCCTAGAAAAAACCATGGGTGGTAAGCTCCTTTACATCAGTTGGCAATGATTTGTTGGACTGACACCAAAAGCAAAGGCAAAGGGAAAAAAAGAAGGCAAAGATCAACCAGTGGGACTACATCAAACTAAAAAGCTTCAGCACAGCAAAGGAAACCACTAACGAAATAAAAAGCCAACCTACAGAATGGGAGAAAATATTTGTAAATCATTTATCTGATAAAGGGTTGGTACCTAAAATATATTAAGAACTTACACCATTCGGTAGGGGTGCCTGGGTGGCTCAGTCAGTTAAGCGGCCGACTGTGGCTCTGGTCATGATCTCACAGTTCATGAGCTCGAGCCCCGCATCTGGCTCCATGCTGACCACACGAAGGCTGCTTGAGATTCTTTCTCTCCCCCTCTCTCTGCCCCTCCCTTTCCTGCATGCTCTCTCTCTCAAAATAAATAAATAAACTTAAAAAAAAAAAACAGGAAGACTGAGTAAACAAAGAGAAAGTCCCAGAAAAGAAATAAGATACAAAGAACAAAATAGAAATTTTAGAACTGAAAAATCCGCTAACTGAAATTAAGACTTACTGGAAAGACTTAATGGAATGGAGAGAACAAAGAAACTAATTGGTAAACTTGAAGATACATCAATAAAAATTACCCAATCTGACAACAGAGAAAATATACTGGAAAAAATTAAACATGGCTTTTGTGACCTATGGAAATACAATAAAAGATCTAAGATACATGCCATTGGAGTGTGGATAAGAAAAGAGAAAGAGGGAGGGGTTGAAAAAGTATTTGAATAAATAATGGCTGAAAAGTTTTCAAATTTCACAAAAGACATAAACCTACTTATTCAAGAAGTTGAGTGAATTGCCAACAGAATAAACCCAAAGAAATCCACTCTAACAGACAAAAGTTCTGAAAACTAAACACAAGGAAAAAATACTGAAAGCAGCCAGAGACTGACCTGTAGGCAAAGAACAATTTGAGTGAAAGTGCATTTCTCATTAGGAACCCTATGAGCCAAAAGAAAACAGAACATTTTTAAATTATTTTTAACGTTTATTTATTTTGGAGACAGAGAGAGATAGAGCATGAACGGGGGAGGGTCAGAGAGAGAGGGAGACACAGAATCGGAAGCAGGCTCCAGGCTCTGAGCTGTCAGCACAGAGCCCGACGCGGGGCTCGAACCCACGAACCGCGAGATCGTGACCTGAGCTGAAGTCGGACGCTCAGCCGACTGAGCCACCCAGGCGCCCCTACAGAACATTTTTAAAGTGCTAAAAGAAAAGAATTGTCAGCACAGAATTCTGTATCCACAGAAAATATCCTTCAAGAACAAAGGGCAAATAAAACATTTTCATATGAAGGAAAACTAAGAGAATTTGTCACTAACAGACTTGCCCTAAAAGAATAACTGAAGGAAATTCTCTAAGCAGAAAGGAAATGACAAAAGAAGAAATCTTGTATCATCAAGAAGGAAGAAAGAACAATGGATCGGGGCACCCGGGTGGCTCTGTCGGTTAAGCGTCTGACTTCAGGTCCAGTCATGGTCTCAGTTTGTGAGTTCGAGCCCCTCATCGGGCTCTGTGCTGACAGCTCAGAGCCTGGAACTTGCTTCAGATTCTGTGTTTCCCTCTCTCTCTGCCCCCTGGCCGCTTGCACTCTGTCTCTCTCTGTCTCTCTCAAAAATAAATAAACATTTAAAAAAAGAACAATGAAAGAGTAGCAACCTGGGTGAATACAATATAGTTTCCTTTTCCTCTTGAGTTGTCTCAAATGCGCTTGATTTTTTGATCGAGTCCCATGTCAGGCTCTGCACTGACAGCATGGAAACTGCTTGGGACTCTCTCTCCCTCTCTCTCTGCCCCTTCCCTGCTTGTGCTCTCTTTCTCTCTCTTTCTCTCAAAATAAAGAAAAACATTAAAAAAATAAAGAATTTTTAAAAAATAAAAAATCAATAAACACAACACTAATTACAAATGTTCTCCCCAAAATAAAATACCTAAGTGTAGATTAAAAAAAAAAAAAAAAAAAAAAAAAAAAAAAAACCGTACAGGGGGCACCTGGGTGACTTAGTCAGTTGAGCATCTGACTCTTGATTTTGACTCAGGTCATATCCCAGGGTTGTGAGATCAAGCCCCGAATCTGGCTCCAAGATGAGCATAGAGACCGCTTAAGATTCTCTCTCTCTCCCTCTGCCCCTCCCTCCTGCTTGCGCACTCTCTCTCTCTCTCTTTCTGAAAAAAAAAAGAAAATAAAATAAAAAAGAAAAGAATGTACAGGACTTAGGGGTGCCTGGGTGGCTCAGTCGGTTAAGTGTCTGACTTCAGCTCAGGTCGTGATCTCACGGTTCATGAGTTGGAGCCCCGAGTCAGGCTTTGTGCTGACAGCTCAGAGACTGGAGCCTGCTTTGGATTCTGTGTCTCCCTCTCTCTCTGCTCCTGCCCTGCTCATGCTCTGTCTCTTTCTGTCTCAAAAATAAACATTAAAAAAAAAAAAGAATGTACAGGACTTAGATGCTGAAAACTACAAAATCCTGATGAAAGAAATAAAAATCTAAATAAATAGACATAACATGTTTATGCAATTGAAGACTCAACATAATAAAGAAGTCAATTCTGGGGGCGCCTGGGTGGCTCAGTCGATTGAGTGTCCGACTTCGGCTCAGGTCATGATCTTGCGGTCTGTGAGTTTGAGCCCCTCGTCGGGCTCTGTGCTGACAGCTCGGAGCCTGGAGCCTGCTTCGGATTCTGTGTCTCCCTCTCTCTCTGCCCCTCCCCTGCTCATGCTCTGTCTCTCTCTCTCTCTCTCTCTGTCAAAAATAAATAAACATTAAAAATTTTTAAAAAAAGAAGTCAATTCCTCTCAAATTGATATACAGATTTAACTCAATCCCTATCAAACTTCCAGCAAGATTTTTTGTAGATACAGACAAGATTATTCTAAAATGTATATGGAAAAGCAAGTGAACTAGAATGGCTAAAATAACTTTGAAAAAGAAGCAAGTTGGAAGAATCAGCCTACCCGATTTCAAAACACAGTCTATAGCTACAATAATCAAGACTGTGTGATATTGACAGAGGAACAGACGCATAGGTCAATGGAACAGAATTGAGAATCCAGACACAGCCACCTACGATTACAGACAACTCATTTTTGACAAAGGTGCAAAAGCAATTCAACCGCAAAAAATATGAACCTTGTCTGACCTAACCACATCCTACACAAAAACGAATTCAAAACGGATCATAGACTTACATGTAAAATACAAAACCTTAAAACTTTTGGGGCCCCTGCGGGGCTCAGTCGGTTAAGTGTCCGACTTCGACTCAGGTCACGATCTCGCAGTTTGTGAGTTCGAGCCCTGCGTCCGGTTCTGTGCCCACAGCTTGGAGCCTGCTTCGGACTCTGTGTCTCCCTCTCTCTCTCTCTCCGCCCCTCCGCCTCTCGTGCTCTATGTCTGTCTCTGTTTCTGTCTCTCTCTCTCTCTCTCTCAAAAATAAGTAAGCATTAAAAAATACGTAAATAAATAAAAATTTTAAAAACCGTTGATTCTGCGAAAGGCCCTCTTAAGAAGACAAAAGACAAGTTGCCACCTGGGAGAAAATATTTGTAAGCCACATATCCAGCACAGAACTAGTATCTAGAATACATAAAGAATTCTCACGACTCCAGAATTAGAAACAAACACAAGGGGCCCCTGGGTGGCTCCACCGGTGAAGCGTCTGACTCTTGGTCTCTGCTCAGGTCATGATCTCGCAGCTCATGATTTCGAGCCCCTCGTCAGGCTCCCAGAGCCTGCTTGGGATTCTTTCTCCCCCTCTCTCTGCCCCCTCCTCTGCTCATGCTCTCTAAACAAACAAACAAACAAACAAACTTGAAGTTTGTACTACTTGAAAAAAACAGACACACAACCAGGCATTTCACTGAGAATAGACAGTTCGCTAATAAGCGCATGTGTAACCATCAGAGAAGTGCCATTAACCTGCTCTTCCTGCCAATTTTTGGCACAACTCCTCAATTCTCCTGAGACCATCCTCGGCCCAGTCTTACCTGCCTTTTCTCCCCTCTCCTAACCCAAGCCTGCCTTCCCTGATTTGGTCCATGCTGTGGACCTTATCTTGCTGTCAATCGCGGGGCAGGAAATGCCACCAAGTCAGGCAGGCCACGGAGAAGCGAGGCAGGATGGTGAAGGGAAGTGGGACCCGCTGGCAGCGGGGGAGAGGGACAGACACAGCTGGGGGCAGGCGGAAGAATCTCTCCGGTGCTCCCTCACCACATCAGAGGCCACCAGATTCTTTCCCCTCCCTTCTTAGACCTGGGAGAGGAGCTGAAACACGGGCTTACTTGAGTGTTTCTATTCCCTAAGCAGCCAAAAGTTTTTGCCATTTGAATCAGTGTTAAATGTGCCACGTAAGGGCCAGCAAACTGACCTCGGGTTAGTTCATGGCCAAATAGAGTCAAAGTGGGGCTGGTCTGGCTAGTCAAGAGGCAGGCCAAAGTATCTGCTGCAGACAGGGGAAGTTGTGTGTGTGTGTGTATGTGTGTGTGTGTGTGTGTGTGATCCATAGGGACAGATGTAATTGGGGTGTGTGTATGTGTGTGTGTGTGATCCATAGGGACAGATGTAATTGGGGTGTGTGTGCGCGTGCGCGCGCGTGTGTGTGTGTGTGTGTGATCCATAGGGACAGATGTAATTGGTGTGTGTGTGTGTGTGTGTGATCCATAAGGACAGATGTAATTGGTGTGTGTGTGTGTGTGTGTGTGTGTGTGAGATCCATTGGGACAGATGTAATTAGGGTGTGTGTATGTGTGTGTGTGTGATCCATAAGGACAGATGTAATTGGTGTGTGTGTGTGTGTGTGTGTGCATGTGTGATCCACAGGGACAGATGTAATTGGGGTGTGTGTGTGTATGTGTGTGTGTGTGTGTGAGATCCATTGGGACAGATGTAATTGGGGTGTGTATGTGTGTGTGTGTGTGTGAGATCCATTGGGACAGATGTAATTGGGGTGTGTATGTGTGTGTGTGTGTGAGATCCATTGGGACAGATGTAATTGGGGTGTGTATGTGTGTGTGTGTGTGTGATCCATTGGGACAGATGTAATTGGTGTGTGTGTGTGTGTGTGTGTGTGAGATCCATTGGGACAGATGTAATTGGGGTGTGTGTGTGTGTGTGTGTGTGTGTGTGCGTGCATGATCCATAGGGACAGATGTACTCAGAACTGAAATAGTGGAGGGCGGAGGCCTTCAGGATCCTTTGAAACTCCCAGGTGGAACCCAGGTGGGACACACATCCTGCATGGACCTTTCCTGCCCAGCCAGGATATCCTGTGTTTGTCAAAAGGACCGCACAGGGAAAGCCCTGACCATTGTCCTTCCCGAAATCTGCCAGTCAGCCCTTCCCCAGCCTGCGGCAGCCGCCCCAGACAAAGGAAGAGTAACTCTGGAAACTGTGTTATCAGCATCCTCCATGGACTTCCTCACCTCCTCCCCAGCCCCGTTCGCCCCAAGCTTCTTAGCATCCTCCGACAGGAACCGGGGAGCCTGGGATGGGCTCAGCGCCCTGAAGCCAGCCCCCTGTCTTTTGCCAAGACCTAACCCCTGCGCAGCCTTGAGTGGGCAGCTGAAGGCTGTGGCCGGAATCCTGAGCCTGAGATGGAACCCCAGCTGGGGCCTACGGCTGCCAGCCTCTGCCCGGGCCGGCTGCACCTGCTGCTGTGGGTCTCAGCCCTGAGCTGTTGCGTTTCCTCGCTGGCTTCTCCCTCTCCTTCTCTGGTGCCCCGAATCAGAACCAGCTACAATTTTGGAAGGACTTTCCTCGGTCTTGATAAATGCAATGCCTGCATCGGGACATCCATTTGCAAGAAGTTCTTTAAAGAAGAAATAAGGTTAGAATCTCCATTAGCTAACGCGGAGGGGAAAATTCCGTTCCCTTCATGTGATGATATCCAGGGGTTTACTGAAAAGGAGTCAGGATGTAATTGATGGGTGGGAGCTGAGGCACAGCCATCGAATCATAGTGGTGATCGGTTGAAGTTGGGGTGCAGAGGGGGAGAAGGTATGAAGCTGAATTCTAACCCTAGGTGCTGACTTCCAAGTTTTCTTTTGAGGTGGGAGCTTAAAGTGTTCCTTCCCACGGATGGAGTAGCCTGGGATTATGGAGTTTACCAAGTTCGTTTCTCATAAAAAGAGGGAAATAAAATTGCTAGAAGGCCTACTACGTGACAGACATTTTAAAGCTATTTTTTATGTTTATTTATTTATTTTGAGAGACAGAGAGAGAGAGACAGAGAGACAGAGAGACGGTGCGCGTGTGAGCAGGGGAGGGGCAGAGAGAATGGGAGAGAGAATCCCAAGCACCGTCAGTGGAGAGCCTGACTTGGGGCTCAATCCCAGGAGCCGTGAGATCACGACCTGAGCTGAAATCAAGAGTCGGACGCTTAACTGACTGAGCCACCCAGGCGCCACCAAGTTAGTTTTATTTACCCCTCGTCACCATCCTGGAAGTTAATGTGTTGCAACTCATTGTTCAGATAATGAGCTGAGACACAGCAAGATTCAGTGACTCGCCCAAGGTCACCACCTAGTAAGTGGCAGATCTGGGATTCAGATCAGGGCAGTTTGCTCTCAAGTTCCTGAACCAATTTTCGGATCCAGAGGAAAAGCCAAGCTTAGTAAATGGCGGTGCACGGGGATCTCACCCAAGGATGAGAGGTATCACACTGTCAGCACATGGTCAGTGAGTCTTTCCCGCAACCAAGAGCCAGCAGGTACTCTAGGGACATCCCTAGAACTCTGGCCATGGCCCTCCAGGGGTGCAGGAGGAGGGAGCCGCGTTACAAATAACAGTAATATGACCTGGTCTGATGCAGGCCAGAAGGGAACTGTAAAATGGGGACGGGGGAAGGGCTTCTCCAGGGGAAAGTATTCGGAGAAAGGCCTTTAAAGGATCAGCTGAAATTCAGGAGAAGGGTTTGAGGTAGAAGGACCAGCAAAACAATGGCCCAGAGTGTGGGAAGAGGTGAGAAGCACTTAGGGGCTGGAACATGGGGCATGTGTGGCAGAAGGAGGAGATTTGAAGAGTCAGATGGGGCAGGGACCTTGAATGCCGTGCCAAGGAATTGGGACCTTCACCTGTGGGCCAGTGTTTCCCTGCCCCTTCGATACCAAAGACACTTCGTAATAGGCCTTTGCTCCTCAGCCCTCCCCCAAGGACCTATCTTAGGGTTAGCAGAAGGCATTCATTTACAACAATTTGATTTCCAATCTGTATTAACCAAAGACATATTGGATGATTCCACTAAGGTACCAAACAGATATAACAAATAGAAAACATCGATCAAAAATGGGGAACTTCTTTTGTGAGATGACAGATACTGTATTGATGTGGACTTTTCCCATCAGGCCCCTTTTAAAGGCATTTCAAATGGTAAAACATTCAAAGACCTTCCCAACTGCGGGAGCTCTTGCAGACGATGGTGAAGGAGTTTAGGGGGTAGGCACAAGACGTGCCTTGTGTTAGGGAAGAATCTCATGGAAAGCAGCACGCAGGGGGAACTGGTGACTTCAGCTCAAGTCACGATCTCACGGTTTGTGGGTTCGTGCCCCGCTTCGGGCTCGCTGCTGTCAGCGCAGAACCCACTTGGGATCCTCTGTCCCCCTCTCTTTCTGCCCTTCCCCCACTCATGCGCTCTCTCTCAAAAGTAAATAAAACATTTAAAAAAAAAAAAAAGATAGATTCCCCCTAAGAGACAGGATGGAGAGGACCAAGAACAAAGGCGACATGGGGCTGATTCCCTAGAGAAAGGAGGCAGGGAGAATATGGACATATTTTCAGAGAGGAGGGAGGGAAATTATGGGATTCGACTAAAGGGGACTCCCAGGTAAGTAAACAAGAGTATATGAATCTTACAGTTGACTCTTCACCAAGTGGCAGTAAATGAAGTTTTTCTCAGCAGGCAGGTATTAGCCAAATTCGGGAAGCATTTCCCCAAATAGGTTTGTGTTCATCCATTCAAGTTCAGGATATCACTTCAGCTCCCTCGGAATTTATTTTCTACGTGTGCCTGAAAGGGATATGTGCAGATACACGCAGGAAAGCATGGGGGGTGGGGGGTGGGGCGGGCAGGCTGGGGTTGAGGGCTCTCTGCCTTGAGAAGGCATATTCCTCAAGCACAAAGAAGCAGAGAGAGGCAGCGAGTGGGTCTCGTTTATATTCTTCACAATTTAAGCAACTGGTTCCTTATTTTAAAAGTCATGCCTGTTGATTTTAGAATCTTCTGGCAATATTGATAGTAGAAAGCACAAAATAAAAATCACGTACAATTCCTCCGCCAAGAGGAATGTCCCTTAGTTAACATCTTGTGAGTGTCCTTGCCACCTTTTTTCCAAGTATGGATTTAACATTCTTTCCACACAACTGCGATCATCCTATGTACACCCTTCTGCAAACTTTTCTTTAGCAATGTGTCCGGAACGCCCTTTTCACATTATTAACTCTTGTCTTTGACATCAGCCACAGAGACATTTTTCTAGCTATGTCTCCTTTGGCGAGGAAAACAAAAGTGAAATTAAACTATTGGGACTGCACCAAAATAGAAAGCCTTTGCACAGCGAAGGAGACCATCAACAAAACAAAACAAAACAAAACAATCCACTAAATGGGAGAAGATATTTGCAAATGATGTATCCACAATTAGATTTTTAATGGCTTTGTGGTATTCGATTGCATCAGTCAAGCATAATTTATTGAACCAACCCATACTATGAGACAACTATGTTTTTTTTTGTTTTTTAGTCTTCTAAAACGTTATGTTGAACATTGCTGTTGCTGGCTTTTTGTGCATATCAGTGATAAATTCCCATGACACATTCCCAAGGGTGGAATTTCTGGGTCAAAAAATACAGCACATTTTAAAGAGATTTTATATATGTATGTATCTCCAAACAGAGACTTCTGCCTCTGGAGCTCATTGATTGCACACTCACAAATATTTAATATTTGTACTTTTAGTATGTATTTCTTCTGAGTCGAGCCTTTTTTTTTTTTTTCGGGCTTACTGGCTGTTTCTATTTCTCGTTCGCTAAATCGTCTACAAGTTCACATCGTTTGCCTCTCTCTCTAAATGGTGTGTTCATTCGCCTCGTTCATCTCCAAATATTTTCCCGCTTTTAACAATTATTATGATGATGTGGGGCCTGGGTGGCTCATTCAGTTAAGCATCCGACTTTGGCTCAGGTCACGATCTTGCAGTTCGTGGGTTCGAGCCCCACGTCGGGCTCTGTGCTGACAGCTCAGAGCCTGGAGCCTGCTTCCGATTCTGTGCCTCCCTCTCTCTCTGCCCCTCCCCACTCACACTCTATATATCTCTCTCTCTCTCTCTCAAAAATAAATAACCATTAAAAATTTTTTTAATCATAAAAATAATAAAAATTATGACGATGATACCTTAGGAAAAAGCCCCTCCCAAACTCGCAGATGTTTGACTGAAATGCCCTCACCAGGCAAGCATTAACATTCCAGGCCAGGTCCTCTGTACGAATTGGATAATGTTTGTTCAGCAGCCGAGAGCGAGCCTGGGAAGCTGAAGACGCGTAATTCGTAGATGAAGGTCATGTTTCCTTCTATCCCTTATCTTCTCTTTGGCAAGAATGCTAACGATAAATCAATCAGATGCTTCCCATACTCACCCATTAACCTTTGGACGTTTCCATGTTTTCGGTACCAGTTTTCCCATGCATTCCATGTGGACTTTCAAATCCTAAATGAAAAAGTTAAGGGAAGCCAGAAAAAAAAAAAAAAAAGAAAGAGTAAACCTGATTGACGCACTCTTCCTCCTGCAAACATACCTATCTGTGAAATCCCAAGTGATATCACAGCCAGAGGCAAGATGTACCAGGAACTGACTGATCCGTATTGGTGTATGTGCAGGTAATAGGTGGGGGTTGGGGGGTGGGGGGAAGAAGGTGGGGTACTTAGTAGCACTATTTCTGATCAGAATCGCTCCTACGGATTCCTGGGCTCCTACCAAGACAGATGCTTTACTTTGCCCTTCCTTAATGTACTCGCTTGGCCTTACGTCCCTGCCCCCCACTCCCCACGTCTTAAGGGATGTTTTAAATACTTCTGAGTAGCGGAGGGCTCACGGTAAAATCAGTAAATCATTAGGCGCGACCTTGCCTTCTCTTCTCCCCTGCCCTCACCTGTCTCTTTCACCTCGGAAGTCTTGAGAGCTGCAGGGCCCCAGAGCTTACGACCAAAGCTTCCGTCTACACATTTAATAGTCCGAACATGCACCCATCCTTCCATTTACCCATTCATTCGGGCATCCATCCATGCATTCTTCCACCCAGCCACCACTCTGCAGCCAGCCAGCCCTCCACGTATCCCTCCACTCAACTATCCATCCATACACCTAAGGCGTGCAAGCTGCGTCCTTTGAGCTTTGGGAAGACGCCGGATGCTTTGAGGGTTCTGTGCAGACCTGGCGAATGGAGATGAGGAAAGACAGGGAAGAAATATTTAGGAAGGCATGTCTACCCACTTGGCGTTCGACTGGACGGAAGCCTGAGGGTCATGCCCTAGAAGGAAGTGTTTTATTCTCATTGCAACACTGTTGCTCTCCTCCGCACCTCCACCCTGCTCTCCAGGTTGAGGGGCTCGTGGGGATTGGACCACACGACCTTTCTGCTTGCTTCCAGCTGCGGAAGCTGTGATACTGCTTGTGTATCTTTCATGATCTCAGTTCAGAAGGAAGATTAAAAGGCTGCCTTTGGGGGGGGGGGTGGCGCCTGAGTGGCTCAGTCGGTTGAACATCCGGCTCTTGATTTGGGCTCCGGTCATGATCCCGGGGTGGTGGGATCGAGCCCTGTGTTGGGCTCCGTGCTGAGCATGGAGCCTGCTTCGGATTCTCTCTCCCCCTTTCTGTCTCTCTCTGTGCCTCTGTCTCCCTCTGCCCCCTCCCCCACTCACACATGCACGCGCGCTCTCTCTCTTAAAGAAAAAAAAAAGGATGCTGCGTCTGTTTTGCAGGTTTCCAAATTCTGGGATTTTTAACATGTTAGTGAAGGGGAAGACCGTATTTTCTCACTGACACTCTTCTGCTCAGTAAAGTAGGGATTCAAAGTTGTAAGAATATACATGTTTTCCTTTCCATGCCGTAAATTTAGTACCACTTCGGAAGGGGGGAAAGCGGCCTGTAAACCTCTTTATTTGTTCTCAGTTGGTTCTTAACGGGATGCCTTGAGGGCCACCCCTGAATGTGTACCACGTGTCCATTACAGGTCACCTGTCATGAAGGACCCTGCTAGCTACACCCCCTAATAATGTTCCCGATCTGGTCCCCAAAGCTAACTCATAAAAAGGATGACAGAGGACTAAGCAACGGCAAAGCGGTTGAGGTTGCGAGCTCTGGAGCCTTGAATGCCGCTTCCTTCAATTTCTGGTTGTAGGAAGGACTTCGGACAAATTACTTGATTTCTCCGTGCCTCAGTTTCCTCATCCGTACGGCTAATAACAGTACCGACTTCATAGGCTTGCTGCAAGGTTTACTGAATTAATACACACCAAGCGTTTAGCAGTGACTGGCATGCTTGTTTCATACATGTGTGTTGCTATTATGGCTATCTTAGGCCTTCCAGGGGGTTGAACCCCATGAGCAAAAGCAGCTACAGGAAACACGCGGACGGCCCTGCCTGGGTGCCCTCTGCCCTTCCTTATCCTGTCACAGGGGAGGATCATTTCCAGTGGCTGTCCTGAAAATGCCAGTGCAATGGACTCATTGCTAGTTTACAAGGTTTCATCTTTTTTCTTAATATACTTTTTTTTTTTTTTTAAGTTTATTTAGTGATTCGAGAGAGCCAGAGACAGCACAAGCTGGGAAGGGACAGAGAGAGAGGGATGGAGAAAGAGGTTGTCCCATAATGTCTGATAGCAAGAAGTTAAAGATTCTTCCTTCAATTAAATATAGAGCAGATCTTACAAGCCAAATGTTACTAATCATGAAAGTAGATAGCGCCTTGGTAATTTTTCATACATAAATCGGAAGAAGATTTAATATTCTTCCCTAATGGAAATGTTGGCACACAGCTAGAAGAATGACTGGAGAAAAGGGTCAAGGTCGTAGGCCAGTGCCTCTCCCCTGGAATTACACACTTCCTGGATCCCAGATGGCTTTTGGGTTTGGTGACCATTTAGCAGCCGCCGCTCCCTGTGACTTGGTTGGTACGGATGACTTAAATCTTTCAACTGAAAGCAAAATTGATGGGGCCTCTTGGGGAGGGATATGGAGAGCCGCGCTCATCCGAGTGAAGGCCGAGAAGCCTCTTCACGAACTATGCTTCCAAGACCCAGCCATTGGTCAGAGGGCAGGTTGTTTCTAGAACTGGTGTAGGGAAGGGGAAAGACCCTGGGGTTTTCTGACAGAGGGCCCTGGGTTTGCCCCTCTGCCTGGCAACGTATTGCCTGACCTTGGGCAAGGTACGTGAGCTCGAGAAGCCTCAGTTTTCCCATCTGTGAAGTGGGGAGGGGGTATTAAGAGAATCCTAAGGGACCGGCATGTATAAAGCTGCTGTCTTTACCTGGAGAGGAAGTTCGGAAAGCCATGGTTAGTCCTTCCGTGCCAGCTGCATGAAAAGGAGAAAGTTTGCATCTGGCATACATCTATGTCACCTCTTCTGGCCTCACATATTTACCTCCTGAGTTTGAGGAAAGGAAAGTAGTGTTCTCGCAGAGTTTGGAGCGCCCCCGTGTAATGAGAAATGGAGCAGGCTGGGTGTTGTCTCCTGTCTCCCTGTCCCCAGGCTCTGCTGGCTCTGGCAGGTACAGCTAGTCCCTCCTCGGCCCCCCCTCCATCTCTCTGGCTCCAGGCAGAGCCTAAAAGGGCTGTTCTTCCAGGTTTGACAGCCGGCTGGCCTCCCGCGTCGGACTGCCTCCCGACCCCCTACCTTCTTACCCTGCAAATTACTCAGATGATTCCAAAACCTGGCGCCCTGTGGAGATCTCGAGGCTGGTCAGCAAACAGGAAAGTGACATCTCGGACAGGAGAATCTGTGCCTCTGCGGCAGCCCCAAAGACCTGCAGCATCGAGCGCATCCTGCGGAAAACAGGAAGGTTCCAGAAATGGCTGCAGGCCAAGCGCCTCACGCCTGACCTGGTGCAGGTGAGTGTGCTGGTCACAGGGGTGAGATGGGGGGAGGTGTCTATTTCCACCTCACATCTCAGGGTGGGGGAAGAGGGGTCGTGATCTACCGGAAATGGGACCAAACAAGGCCACAAAACAGTGGCTCGTGGGAAGACAGTGACCAAACAGGTTCAGTGGTAAGGACCCTTCCCATTGTCATCCTCCATTCTCGCTGATGCGACCCCCGGCAGCTATTTGGCAAACGGTTTCTGGCTGCTACCTCTGGTCTGAAGATCCGACAGGATGACCCTCACCAACCCTCCCTACAACCTTCTCAGGGGACCTAGGCCAACCCCCAGACTGTGCCCTCTCTCGGAAGCTCTCGTTACACAACCTGTTTCACCAGCCAGAGAGCCCGCTTTGGAAATCAGCTTCCTCGGTTCCTCAAAAAATTAAAAATAGACCTACCCTACGACCCGGCCATAGCGCTACTAGGTATTTAGCCAAAGGATGCAAAAATACCGATTCGAAGGAGCACACACACCCCCACATGTATAACAGCACTAGCAACAATGGCCAAAGTATGGAAAGAGCCCAGATGGCCATCGACGGATGAATGGATAAAGGAGATGTGGTATAGGGGCGCCTGGGTGGCTCAGTCGGTTAAGCGTCCGACTTTGGCTCGGGTCATGATCTCACGGTCTGTGAGTTCGAGCCCCGAGTCAGGCTCTGTGCTGACAGCTGGGAGCCTGGAACCTGCTTTAGATCCTGTGTCTCCCTCTCTCTCTGCCCCTCCCCTACTCACAGTCTGTCTCTCTCTCTCTCAAAACACACACACACACACACACACACACACACACACAATGGAGTATTACTCAGCCATCAAAAAGAATGAAATCTTGCCATTTGCAACTGCATGGCTGGAACCAGAGTGTATTACGCTAAGCGAAATAAGTCAGTCAGAGAAAGACAAATATCAGATGATTTCGCTCGTATGTGGGATTTAAGATACAAAACAGATGAACATAGGGGGAAGGAAGGAAAAGTAAGATAAAAACGGAGAGGGAGTCAAACCACGAGACTTTTTTTTAAGTTTATTTATTTGGGGTGCGTGGATGGCTCAGTCGGTTAAACGTCTGACTTCGGCTCAGGTATCTTGCAGTTCGTGAGTTCCAGTCCCGTGTCGGGCTCTGTGCTGACAGCTCAGAGCCTGGAGCCTGCTTCAGATTCTGTGTCCCCCTCTCCCTCTGTCCCTCTTCTGCTCGCACTCTGTCTCTCTCTGTCTCTCTCTCTCAAAAATAAATAAATACTTTAAAAAATTTCTTAAGTGTATGTATTTTAAGAGAGACAGAGACTGCGCGAGTTGGGGAGGGGCAGAGAGAGAGGGAGAGAGAGAGAATCCCAAGGCAACTCCACGCTGTACGTGCAGAGCCTGATGCGGGGCTCAAACCCACAATGCCATGTGGTCATGAGACCATGACCTGAGCCAAAACCAAGAGTCAGACGCTTAACCGACTGAGCCACCCGGGCACCCCAACCATAAGAGACTCTTAAGTACAGAGAACAGAGGGTTGCCACGTGGGGGGATGGGCTAGATGGGGGACGGGCGCAAAGGAGGGCACTTGTTGGGATGAGCATTGGCTGTCATGTGGAAGCGACGGGTCACTAAATTCTACTCCTGAAATCGTGATGACACTGTGTGTTAACTAACTTGATTTAAATAAAATGCAAAAATTTAAAAAAAAAAGAAAGAAAAAGAAAATCAGATTCTCATCGATTTCCCACCATAAAGGAGAACCCAATCTGAGTCACGACAGAAGAAGGCTCTGGTAATCCAGCTCCCTCTTCCCATTTGAGAGCTCCCACTCACTCGCACGAGTAGGCTGCCTCAGAAATTGCCAGTGCTGTCGTATCGCGCGTTGTTCCCCTCCTGCACTATTGTCCCCCCGTCATGCCCATGTGCTTCCACACACCCCCCACCGAGCCTCTTGGGGCCAAAGATGCCACCCCAGAGGATTGAGGAGGGACTCCCCTTCAGCAAAGATGGGAAAGAAGAGGCGTGAGAAGGCCATCTGGCTTTGCTCTTAGGTTGTGCGGAAACCGCTTCAAAATCAGGAGGAATCGAGTGGCTGACAATATGGCCGTCATCTGACGCTGAGCTTACCAATCTACACTCTAGACTCTGTGAATGTCACTGGCACCGGAGTGAGGAGAGAATGAGCCAGAGGAAGTCAAGCTGTTCCCAGGCCAGGGAGCGGAACGCTGAGCGGAACCTGGCGACAGAAGACAGATAACAAAGCCCACGCCAGGGTCCACACCCTAGGCATGATCTCCCCGCACCTCTTTTTCTGCACTCGCCGACAGACCCTCCACGCGCTGGCCTGGGTACCTGCCATCTGCCATTGGCAGGCTGCCCTCAAGTACTGAGGCACAGGAGAACCGATATGAGACCTTTCCTGCTTTGCCTCGAGTATGTGCTCAGGAGCAAGTACAAGTCCCCAGGAAGAACAAGACAAGATACACAAGGAATTGTCTCAGAGCCCCTCGAAAACCCCATCACCTCTTCCTGCCCCCCATCATTGTCAGGTCCCGTGCTGAAGGACAAAGTTCCCCCAAGACCCTGGTTCCAGACGACCTCCACTTGGGACCTGGACAACATACCAGAAGGCGTCCCGGTGTTCAGGATACACTTGAGACCCCAACGGAAAGGAGCCAGACTGACCTTAGGCTCTGAACTGAAGAAAGCTTCCTCTTTCCCTCAGCTTCCAGAGATTTCCATAATAACACTACGGTGGGGATTATCGCAGAGGGCCTGGTAATAGATCTCTGGGGCCTGGACACTGGCCTTGAGGCCCGACTCTGCCGCTAAAAGCTGCCGCAAAATGAGAAGGAGCGGAGAACCAGGAAGAGCACAGGGCTTCCGCTTCCGGTGCCTCTGGTCAACAAGTCTCAACACTGCGCTGTATCCTGGGGACACAGAGATGACTGCAACACAAGCCCCACCCCCAGGCGGCGCACGCGGCCCGCTAGCGAGGACAGATTCGAACACCAACAACCACCGCAAAGCAACGCGTGTTATGTTCTGATGACACCCTGGAAGAGAGCGAAGGACAAACTGTTGACTTGGGTCCTTCGCTCACTAACCAGTTGATCTCGCATTTAAGCCCAGGACTTCCCCCTACGACACAGCCGAAGCCATAACCGTTTTTGCTTTTCTGCTAACCCACCTTATCATCCCCACCAGACATCTTTCCTTTCGTTGTAAAACAAAACAAAACCAAACAAAAAAAAAAACAGAAAAATATCAGCAGCCATTTTATAAATTCAGAACAAACCCCCTTTTTCTTCCACCCACCAAAGCTCAAGGTTATTGGCATCCCGTCTGGCACCGTCTCCTCCCTCTCTTGTTCTCCTTTCCAGAGACACTTTGTCCTTTCCCTCCCAGACCGCCCTCATCCGGGCAGCACCGAATTCCTGCCCTTTTCTTCTTAACAAAACTCACCTACCAGACAGTTTCTGATGGATCTGTCATCACCAAAGATGGGGGGAGAAACTCACCTCTCTGCCCGAGAGTTGAAAATGTGTGTTCACACAAAAACTTGTACGTGAACCTTCAGAGCAGCGCTCTCCGCATTAGCCAAAAAGTGGAAGCAATCCACACCTCCGTCAACTGAGGGGGGAATAACACGAAATAGGTTATATCCATACAATGGAATATTATTTGACCGTAAAAAAGAGTGAAGAACGGACACCTGCTATGACACGGATGACCCTTAAAAACATTACACTGAGTGAAAGAAGCCAGATGCAAAAGGACAAATATTGCCCCGGATGGGCAAATCCATGGAGACAGGAAGCAGATTAGCGGCCGCCAGGAGCAGAGGGCACGAATTCGAGAATTAGGTGAGAATGCTGAATGGGTACAGGTTTTCTTTTGGGGGTGATGGAAAAATTCCGGAGTTAGAGAGTGGTGATAGGTGTACAACCTTGTGAGGATACTAAAAGCCGCTGGATTATACACCTTAAAATGGTTAGAATGAAAGTTGTACATTGCATGTTATGTGAATTGCACCTCACCTAAAAACAAAGCAAAAAAAAAAAAAAAAAAAAAAAGGGAGACTCAGCCCCAAAGAAATTTCACCAATTCTGTGACTGTATTTCTTTGGAGCCCTGATGGGCAGCTAATCCAATAATTTGATTCGAGCCAGGATGTTAACAGCTAACAGCATCTCACTGTTAGCCTCCCAAGAAACCGTTTCTGTGTTAAGCCCATAGGGTAATACTCCTTCTCGTCCACCCGTCACACCTTCCTGATACATCCCTGAGTTCTTCCCCCCACAAGATCGAGATGTGCCCCCAGAATCCTTCTCAATGATGTTCCGAGCAAGCAGCCTGTTCCTCTCTCTTTTATTTAATTATTTATTTTTTTAATGTTTATTTATTTTGGAGAGAGAAACAGAGTGCAAGTGGGGGAGGGGCCAAGAGAGAAGGAAACACAGAATCCGAAGCAGGCTCCGGGCTCTGAGCTGTCAACCCAGCGCCCGATGCAGGGCTCAAACCCACAAACCGCGAGATTGTGACCTGAGCCGAAGTCAGACACTTAACTGCCTGAACCACCCAGACGCCCCCCAAGCAGCCTCTTTCTGAGTGATCATTCGTCCCAGATTTGGCTGAACAGCTCTGCTGGCCCCAGGGATTCTCTTGACCGTGACCTAAGTGGGTTTTCTCTGATTTTCTCAAAAGCCACTTTCCAACAAAGATCTAGGCCAAGGCCCTCCAGACTGTGTTTCTGTGTGTGTGTGTGTGTGTGTGTGTGTGCGCGCGCACGCGTGCTGGTATGTGTTTGGGGAAAGAAAAAGGGGCCCCGAGGAACTCACCAGTTTGCTCAGAGGACCGGCAAGGGAGAGAAGGGAAACAAAGAAATAAAAGAAAACTGAAGGCAAGGGGGATGTGACCGGGACAGGGCCCACAGAACCTTGAGTGTGCGTTCTGCTTATGAATAAATAAAGTCAATTGGGATGAAAAGCCCCAGTAGTCATCATCAGAGGCTGAGCCAGGGACCCCGCGGCTCCCTCCTGTAGGGCCAAGTGCTGCTTTGGATTAAGGAGATAGCGCAGGACCAGAAATCAGCCAGAGGCTGAAACAATGCATTGTGTCTACGTGCGTGTGCGTGTGTGTGTCACTTATGCTAATAAAACCATGACTTTTCTCCTCTAAAAATGGCATTGTTCTGATGGGAATGTCCCACAGCCTAAATTACTAGCCCACAGATAGAATCACAGCCAAGGACACCACCCAGTTTATCGTGATGTGCTTGTTCGAGAAACCACAGAGAAGGCTTCCTCCTCTATTATGCCAAGTGCAAAGAGGCAGCCACCCTCGGCGGCGGTGCGTGGCTAATCGGAGGAAAACACATATCCCCCATCGTGTGCCCCTCCCATCTCCTCCACTCTGGCGTCGCTGACCTTGTTCTAAACACAGACCCTGTTTTGCCCTCTCGTGGGACCGGATTCCATGGCCTTGAATCCTTTTCTCCCACTAGATGGCAGCATAGAGCGTCCAGGCAGCTTTGTTTAAACAGGGATGGCCAGCAATTTTACTTCCTCCGTCTCAATTATTTTTTTTTAATAGCTAGAATAAGGGAAATAAGGACATTAAGCAAAAATGCATGTTGGCCATCTACTCAGAACATGGTCTTAGAGATAAACACTAAAATAAAATTCATTTTTGCTTAAACTTAATCCAAAAACACTTCAGGGGTCATTGCGAGACCTACCCGAGGGCCGGGGAGAGGGCATAAAGGTGTGGAGACAAGGTCCCTGCACTCTGGGAGAGGGACACTGGGGAGGGACAGGCCCCATCTGACCCACTGTGATACAAGACAGGTTATGATAAAGTGTTTGAATGAAGATGAAAATTTTATACTGGGCTCACAGCTAGTTTCCAGAGTATAAATATTTTCATGTGTCACAGGCTACCAGCTCAAAGACCTTTCCAAAAAGTTACCGTCGTGTTTTTATTTTCATTTTTTTAAGTTTATTTATTTATTTTCAGAAAGGGACAGAGAGAGAGAGAGCAGGGGAGGAGCAGAGAGAGAAGGAAGAGAGCAGGTTCCCCAATGATAGCGTGGGGCCCGATGGCAGGGCTTGAACTCGCCGACCGTGAGGTCAGGACCTGAGTCAAAAGCAAGAGTCAGACGCTTAACCGAGCAAGCCACCCAGGTGCCCCAACCTTTGTTTTTTGTTTTTTTTTTTAATTTTTTTTTTTCAATGTTTTTTATTTTATTTTTGGGACAGAGAGAGGCAGAGCATGAACGGGGGAGGGTCAGAGAGAGAGGGAGACACAGAATCGGAAACAGGCTCCAGGCTCCGAGCCATCAGCCCAGAGCCTGACGCGGGGCTCGAACTCACGGACTGTGAGATCGTGACCTGGCTGAAGTCGGACGCTTAACCGACTGCGCCACCCAGGCGCCCCTGTTTTTTTTTTTTTTTTTAACATGACATGACTTGATTGATGCTGGGCATCAAAGATGAGATGAGTATTCGTAGAAAAGGAAATTTAAGCCACTAAAAGTGCCTCGCCAGTCCCACGTAGGTCGATATTCCCAGAACATCAGCACATACCTGCTCGCCATGACCCTTGGGAAGTCTTCCTGGTGCTTTGCCTGTTGCCCGTGGGGGTGTCGGGAGTCAACTGGAGAGAGATGATGGCCTGGGCTTGAGCCCCGCCCCACCCACTTTCTCCTTCCAGTCACGGAATTGTGGGCAGCTGAAACAACTAAGACACTGAATCATGGGGTTTGTTGAGGGTTACGGCCACCAAGACCTCATCACTTCGGCATTTGGGGCAAACGGGTTATCTGGCATGGGGTAGAGACTAACCTATTAATTTCCAGGCCTCCGTTGTATGGAAGGCTCATAGTAAAAGGACTGACGGACCACTCAGCCCGTCATGCTCAAATGACTCCTAAATGACTCCTGATGGAGCTCATGAGTGAAAGGAAGACGGTGAAAGGTGTTCCCCACCTGGACACAAACAAGTTGGGAAATTAAAAAGAGGCAAGAGAAGACCCAGGGAAGGGAGGTGTGAGATGAGTCACCAGGGGTTCCTTCCCGAAGGGCTCAGATGCAGAATAGACGCAGCCCCCAGCCAAGGCCTAACTGAAGCCTGGACAATCATCAAGATGGACCAGCCAAAGCAGGCCGTGCTTTCAAAGCAGGCTTTCAGCTTTCTCTGAGAAAGAGAGAGAGAGAGAGAAAGAGCATGACCGGGAGGGGAAGAGAGAGAGAGAGAAAGAATCCCAAGCAGGCTCCACACTCAGCACGGAGCCCGATTCGGGGCTTGAACTCACAACCGTGAGGTCATGACCTGAGCCAAAAGCAAGAGTCGGACGCTCAACCGACTGAGCCACCCAGGCGCCCCTCAATATCCCTATTTTTCCATATGCTGGAATGAATGCTTTTGCTTGGCTCAGAGGCCTGATAATTGGCTGTGCCTCTACACATGTCCACATAATATTAAGTAAACAGAGGTTAAACTATATAGTATATAATAGATATCTACAAAGGTACTCACTCGGAAAAACCAATGCTGAAACTAATTGATATATTGGTGGTGTTCTGAAAACTGTTTATTACTTGGCCACAAAACCTCTCAATAAATTTGAAAACGTCGAAATATCACAGACCATTTTATCTGATTAAAAGCCAATGACAGCAGACATTGACAATAACAAAAAGGGGGAGAAAAAAGAACCCTGCCAACCCCGGAATTTCAAAACATTATCTTTGGAGCCACAAATAACTGAAATTGTAATTATATCGAGAAAATAACAATGATAAAAACTCTATATACCCCCAATCTATGATTTAACCTTTGCCAAATCGCTGCTCAGAGGAAAACTGGAAACCACTCCATTGTTGTGTTAGGCAGCTGTCGATACAAGTTTGGCCATTAATGCAGAGGAGTAAAGATACAAAAAGACATAAAAATGAGGAATTACATGTCAATTTGGTCCTGACTTAGGGCCACTTATAACAATAAAAAATTTTCCAGTTTTGTTGGCCCTTCTCTTTAAGGATTACCGAGAATTCTATGGAAGGCTTGAGTTGTAAGCCGTTTCGGTAGATTAAGTATGAAATAAGTGTATTATTTACCCCTGGTTTACATATAAGAGAGCAAACCACAGAACAATGTATCAACCTGTTAAAGATCGAGATAGATCTCTACCCACTGAACCACACCTTTGGGGTTGAAAGAAACTTGAAATCTTACCAATTGAAACTCTCAAAATCTTTGCATCTTTTATGTTGCCAAACAAATTGGGAAACTCACTATCTTCAGAAACAGCCTATTCTTTGGGGCGCCCAGTGGTTTAATCAGTTAGGCATCTGACTCTTGATCTCGGCTCAGGTCATGATCTCACGGTTCATGGGGTTGAGCCCCGAGTCGGGCTTTGCCCTGACAGCTTGGAGCCTGCTTGGGATTCTCTCTCTCCTCTTTCTCTGCCCCTCCCCTCTCTCTCATGCACTCTCTCTCTCCCTCAAAATAAATAAATTAAAAGAAAGAAACAGCCTATTCCTTCTTTGAACCGACCAAATAATTAGAAAGTTCATCTCAAATCTGTCCTCTTGTGGCTTTCGCTCATTTAAATTATTAAATTATTTTTACTCCTTGGAGTTACATATGACACTTCCCCTCCCATATATTTGCCCCCTAAATCCTGGCTTCCCAGTCTAGATAATCCCCAATTCCCTTTCCTATCTAGGTCATTCCCCTCAAATTGATGCATATTAAACATTGTGTCAGCTAAAGCCCCTTCCACAGCTAGATTTTAGTTTTGAAAAACACAGCCTTTTAGTTATCCTGTTATATATGACCTTCTTAGATTAAATCCATTACTCTAAGAGCCTGTCAACTTGATTCTGTTACTTATCATTGTCACTATCACCCCAACTATGTATCATCATCTTATGTTGATGAAAGCAATTTTTATCTAGGTCCTATTCATAAATAAAAATGTTAAACAGATCAGGGAGAAAGAGAAAGTCTTTCTCGATGAGGATTAATCCGTTAATTCTCATTACTGTTGAATGCTTCACTAAAGTCAATATATTCTAAGTCTATTGCATTTCTCAGATTAAAAATCAAATAATGAGGTCAAAGAAAAAAACTGAAGTTGGTCTAGGATGATTTCATTCAATGAATCCTATATTATAAAATATAGCTATTTTCGGAGTTTGAAAATCAAAGGAGAAAGTATATACTTGAATGCAAAAATCTTCAGTGAACACCTAAGTTTTGCATGTATCCACTCATGTAACCACGATCCACATCAAGACTGTGAACATTTCCAACCCCTCAGAAGGCTCTTTTATGTCCCCTCCCTAAAAAGACACCCCCCCCCCCAGGGTGACCAACGGCACGGTTTTCTCGAGGCTATCCTGGGTTTAGCACTGAAAGACCCACATCCCAGGAAACCTCTCAATCCTAAGCAAACCAGAGCCATTGATCACCCCACCCCCTCCAACGGCAACTACTATTCTGACCTAACTCACCATGAATTGGTTTTGCCTGGTTTTGAACTTCGTTGAAATGAAATCACACAGTACATATTCTGCACGGTGTTGTACTATTTATCCATGTTGTTGCATGAATCCGTAGTCTGGGGTTCTTTTTTCATCGCAGTATAGTATTCCGCCGTGTGATGATGTCGCTATTTATCCATTCTGCTGTTGATGAACACTAGGGTTGTATTTAGTTTGGGCGATTGTGAATTACAGCTGCTGCAAACATTCTTGCGTATGTCAACGGGCGACCATCAGTCTACTTACGGAGCGAAAAGTGCTGGATGATAGCATGTACGTGTGGACTCATTCAATAGATGCTACCAGTTTTCCAAAGCGGTTGTACCGAAGCGAGTTCCATTGTCCCGCGTCGCCCTCAACACTCACAGTGTTACTTGTCCATTTTCGTCATCTCGGTGGGTGCCTGGCAGTATCTCGTTGCGTGGTTTGAATTTGTATTTTTCTCCTAACTAATAATATAGAGACCCTTTTTGTAGATGTATTGGCCGCTTTGACTTCGTCCTTTGTAAAATGCTGGGTTAAGTTGTCCATTTTTTATCGGGTCACCTGCCTTTCTTGCTGATGCGTAAAAGTTGCATTTACATTCTAAGACACGAGCCCTTTGTTGGGTATGTGTATTACAAATATCTTCTCCTAGTTCACTTTCTCCTCGTTTTCTCCTCATTTTCTCCTCGTTTCACTTTCTCAATGGTATCTTTTGATGAACTGAAATTCTAAATTTCAGTGTAGTCCAGTGTATTGACTGTGTATTTTAAAGTTAATGCTCTTAGCATCCTGATTACCCCGCGATCATAAATGTATTCCCCTATGTACTTCTAGAAGCTTCCACGAGTTATCTGTCATATACAGCTCGCTAATCATCTGCTCTGCTGTGCCCAGTTTGGTGTTCAATCCAGCGAATAAGTTCTTAATTTCAGATATTGCACTGTGTATCTCTAAATGTCATTTGGGTTTTTTTGTTTCTTTTTATAAATCCCAATTCTCTGTTGAAATTCTCTCCTCTTCATTAATTTTATCTGTCTTTTCCTCCGTTTTCTTAAAATCTTAATCATAGTTACTTTGAATTCCATACGTGCCAACTCTGGATGACCTCTGGTTCTACTCCCACTTCTGTGGGTTGTTTTCCTTTTTCTTGATTCTCAGTTAGTTTTTCTTGCTTCTTCACATTTTTTTTTTTTTTGGTAATTTTTTATTAGATGCCGGATTTTCGGGAGCTTTGTAGAGGTTCCGAATCACATCGCCCTCCACGAAAGATTGTTGAGTTTTGTTCCAGGAGCCAACTACGTTGTTTGCAGATGACCCAAGTCCGGGGCTTCCCAATCTTGGAACTGTTGACATCTGGGGACGGTTATTCTTTGTTGGGAGGATGTGCCTTGTAAGGTGGTTAGCAGCGTGCTTGGCCCCTGCCCACTAGACGCCAGTAGCCTCACAACCCCCAACCGTGACAACTCAGAACGTTTCTCGATGTTGCGAAACATCTCGTAGGGTCCAAAGTTGTCCGCCGGTTGAGAGCCACTGTCTTCATCCTGTTGAGGCTGGGCGTTAGACTTGGTTCATGCAGATCTTTTTCAGTTTTGCTTTTGCTCCTAGCACATGTTCCTTGGACCACGGACACGGTAGGACTTGCTGAGGTCTGATTCAAAGCCCAGGGTGCTGAGATGCCCAAGGTCCAGCCTCCATCTTGCCAGCAGTGTGTGGCCAAAGACCTGACCGGCACTTTTACATATATGGCGGGGGGGGAGAGGGGGTCCTTCTCTGTGGCTTTCTCTTTTACAGGACCCTGCCCCCCCCCCCCGCCCAATCCCAGCTACTCTGGCAGCCCCAAACTGTTTCCTTTACCCAGCAAGACCCTGTACTGCCGCTTGGAAAATGCCCTCTGGGAAAGAAGATAGTGTGAATATGGGGCTTGGCTCATGGGCACTCTTTTTCTCAAGAACCATTGCCCTATGTTGGAATAGGAATCTCACCTTATTCTCAAAGGCTTTGGCATTTGGGATACTATTTCAAGGCTGAAGGAAGTGCAGGGGATACCTGTGGCTTTCCGCCCAGCAAAAATGAAAGGAAGGAAGCCTGGCCTGGGAGCCAGAGGAGAGTCTGACTTGCTAACACACAGCAGACCAGGAAGGCACTTTCTATAGAGTACATGGCATTGGTTTTCTGTCTTTTGGGTTTTGCCTCTCCAGCCAGACAGGGTGCTGCTTGCCGGCAGGGATGGCATCTTTTTGTTGTTGTTGTTTAGCTTTTTTTAATGTTTATTTATTTTTGAGAGAGAGAGAGAGAGAGAGGGACAGAGCGCAAGGCGGGGGAGGGGGCGAGAGAGAGGGAGGCACAGAACCGGAAGCAGACTCCGGGCTCCGAGCTGTCAGCACAGAGCCCAACGCGGGGCTCGAACTCACGAACCTTGAGATCATGACCTGAGCTGCCGTTGGACGTTTGACTGAGCCACCCAGGCACCCCAGGGATGCATCTTATTCATCAATGTCTTCCCTCACGCATGTCTGACATGGAGTAGACACTTCAGAAAAGTCTGGGAGATGAAGGAGTGATAGAATGAGGGAATGAATGGGACATCATTGACCACTCGCTATTCGTGGCTTCAGGGTGATTCTCAGTCCAAGCCAGCGCCTATTCCCTGGTCAGCTCTAGAAGCCGTCAGATTTCAGAGTCTGAAAATCCTGACTTTCCCCCAAAGAACCTTGCCCGGTTCTTGCCCCAGGTGTTAACACGTCCGGCTTGCCCCAGGTGTTAACACGTCCGAGAGTATCATGGTCCCTACTCCTTGGAATGTGACTCTCACTGCCAGAAACGTCTACCAGATTTAGGTGAGGAGGGATGGTGACCTGGTTATCCGTTAACCTTCTCCAGGGCTTGATCTCTCCACTGTGGCCTTGGAAAAGAGACCACGAAGGCGTTTTGACCCAGGGCAGGGGAGGAAGAAGTAGATGCCTTTTACTCGGGACAACAAGGGGTGGTGTTTCCAGGGGGTTGCCTGATAAGCTGGACTGAGCACTTCTGAGGACTGTACTTCAAAGGGAAGGTGAGACACCAGAAGGAGAGGTGAAGTGCAAAGACTAACCCCCCCTTCCATCACTCTTCCTCCTAGGGTCAGCACTGCCTCCCTACGAAGCGCTTCCGGGAAGGTCAGGGGGCCAGGGTGACCGTGCATCTAGGGCCCCCAAAATGGCACCACTGGATGTGGTGGAGACCTTCTGCACACCATCATTTATTCAGATTCAGCAGGTGGCATTTCGGACTGGCATTTTCCAATCCTGGGGACAAGACAGTGGACGGCCTGTGTGCTTCTCGTGGGGCAGGCAGTTTCTACGACATAGATGACTTTTGGGTATTAGCCAACAAACAGAACGGCCTTCTAGCATTTCGAAGTTGGCATCTTCTTGTCATCCTAAAGTTATGGTCCTCCCCCAGGGCTCTGGTCTAAGGAAGTCTATCTGTTCCTGGGTCCATGTGATCCCCCGGTCCTCCCAGATATCCTGCCCATGGCCCAGTAGCGAGCGCTCTATGTACGGCCTCCCCTTTCAGTTGTCTATTTCAGCTGAATTCCTCAAGGGCTCGCGGGTCTGGAGGCCATAGGATTGCCTGAGCACACTTTCCCCCTGGAGGTCCCCGGGGCAGGTCGCCTCCCCTCTGTTCCGACTCCCTGGCTGTGCACAGAGAGCTCTTCCAACCCAGCCCTTCCCCTTCACAACGTGCCAGCCCTTCCCCGCCCGCCGTGGGATTGGAGGACACCACTTCCAGCCCGCTGCAGAGAGCCCTGTGACCTGTCCCTTTCTTCCCCACCGCTCCATTCCCGGACACATTCTCACCCTGGCCACCAGTCACCCATCACCCCCAAAACCAGATCTTTCCTTTCATGTTCAATGTTTAAATGTTATTGCTAATCATCAAAGGAACATATATTCATTATAAAAATGGCTAAAGTATATAGATTGAAAAACCCATAAGGAAGTAGGGGGAAAAATCACAACTCACCCCCTGCCCCCCAGAGGCAACCACCATTAACCCATTGGAGTTCTTTCTTCTAATCTTTCCTCTAGTCCTATTAACTTAATTAAAAATGAGTCCAGGGGCGCCTGGGTGGCTCAGTCAGTTAAGGGTCTGACTTTGGCTCGGGTCATGATCTCGCGGCTTGTGGGTTCGAGCCCTGCGTCGGGCTCTGTGCTGACAGCCTGGAGCCTGGAGCCTGGAGCTGCTTCAGATTCTGTGTCTCCCTTTCTCTGCCCCTCCCCTGCACTCTCTCTCTCTCTCTCTCTCTCTCTCTCTCGGCCCCTTCCCAACTTGTGCTCTCCTTCTCAAAAATAAGTAAAACACATTTTAAAAACTAAATAAATGAAAATAAGTCAAATACTTAGTAAGTGGAATAAGTTGAAAACTTACAAGAATAATCTTTAAATATTCAATGCGTGGATCGTGGCACGTTCCCCTGTAACTTAATATTGCATCTCGTACTATCTCCTATATCGTTAATGAAGAGAAAAGTCACCGGGCGAGACCCACAGAAAGGTCAAGGCGTGGCGGTGGCTTTGTCAGGTGTCACCTGTGCGGGGCCGAGCTGCATTTCCCAGAATTCCCTTCCCCGTGGATGTCTGTTTCAAGTGAGCTACGGAAAGATTCGATTGGGAGTTTTGGACGGCAGAAGGGAAAGAGTGACCGTTTCGTCGCTCACACACAGGGTGGCCTCAGCTTCTCTGACTCCCGGCTGGGTTTAGCTCCATCCCACGGGACCCCGGCTTCCACAGGTCACCGCAGCATCAAGCTAAGATCTGACACAGGTTTCAGAGTAGCCTCATGAGCTCCAGTCTATGCTGGTGGGTTCAGCCTTGTCCTTGATCTTCCCTGCCCGGCTGCCTGCCTGTGGACTTCAGCTGCAGCATCAGATAGGGGGACAGCAGCCCCACAGAGACTGCTTAACCTGCTCCTGTCATTGTGTGAGGCCAAATCTCTGCTTTTAAAAACAAAGAACCTAGTGATTCTGCTTCTCTGATTGAACCGTGGCTGATACGGGTGGTACAACCTCAACAGAGAGGGGCCGGAGAGAAGAAGCAGCCTGGCCCCCAGGCGAGACCCTGGCGAGCCCTGCCCCCAGGCGAGCACAAGGCTAGTTTGAAGCTTTCCCTGACAATCAGGATTCTGTCTGAGCTTCCTGAACCACAGGACCTTTGCACGGCAGAAGGCACTGAGCTCCTATGGAAGTTTCTGCAAGCTTGCACGCTCAAATGAGTTGTCAGAAGCACTTGGTGTCCTGTCTTCTGATTCAAAAAGAAAGGTGGGGGGTGGGGTGTGGCAGGGAACCCAGCAGCCCATAAAATGGAACGGCCCCGTGGAGAATTATGACCAGCCTTGGCATACCTGAATCAGAATGACAGACTATGAAATAATGTGGTTTACTCTGCATCAGCTGCCCTGTCTGTCCCAACTATCAGCTGAATTGCCTGCCACCGTGATGATTTCATCTGCCACAGTGAGAAGCTTTGAGCAGCTCACAAACCCCTCAGGGGCAAAGCCTGGGGCCCCGGAATGGGGGAAGACGGAGCATGAGGTGGGAAGAAAGAAAGAGAGAGACTCCAATAGGATGAAGCTAGTCACCAACCCCACAGGCAGGGTCATCGAAGACGTTGACTCCCCCTACGGAAGAGGGGACCACGATTGCCACCAAGTGAGGCTCTGGCGGCCGGAAGTTTGACAGCAAGGAGCCCAGGTAGGCAAGGAAAGGAGGAGCCCTGATCACAGCTTCCGCTACACAGATGCCAGGAGTCACACGGTGGGGAGTTCAGCTAAGACGGTCACCTACAGAACCACAATGATACATGTCTTCCAAAAGGGAAACATTTGCTTGTAACCTAAGCAGCGATCAGAAACCTCCTGAGAGGGGCACCTGGGTGGCTCAGTCGCTTGAACTTCTGACTTCAGCTCAGGTCATGATCTCACGGTTCGTGAGTTCGAGCCCCGCGCCGGGCTCACTGTCCGCCTCTCTGTCTGCCCCTCCCCCACTTGCTCTCTCTTGCTCTCTCTGTCAAAACTAAACACACATAAAAAAAAAGGAGAAAGAAAGAAAGAAAGAAAGAAAGAGAGAAACCTTAGAACAATTAAAGTAAAAAAAGTGGGGGGGCTTATTGTGCTGGAAGTACATCCCTCTGGACCTCATGGAAACTAGAAAGTTCTAAGGCACCTGGAGGCAGACACCGGCCACCTGACTCAGCATCTCAAGAACTGTGGGTTGGAGCAGACACCCCAAGTAAGCGCGCCCTGGCACATCAATCAGTCCGTGACCCAATATTTGCTTGTTAAGGACGTAGAAAGTGTCAAGCCCCGTGATCACTGTCTGTGTCAACAGCAGTGTGTAACATCGAAAGGGCAGGACTGAGAGGCAGGGAGGTGTTGAAGTTCATTCTGTAAGACAGGGGTACAAGGGTTCTCAAACTTGAGCCTGTGGCAGAATCTTCCAGACGGCTTGTTAACACAGGCATCGCTGGGACCAGCTCCCGGGGTTCTGATTCAGCAGGTCTGGGGCAGGGGCTGAGAACTTGCATTTCTTTCCCCACCCCCTTCTTTTTCTTCTTCTTCTTCTTTTTTTTTTTTTTTTTTGTAAGAGAAAGAGAGCACAAGTGAGCGTGGGTGGAGAGAGAGGGAGAGAGAAAGAGAGAGAGAGGGAGAAGCGCGGCTCGTGGGTTTTTTTGTTTTGTTTTTTTACTGAAGGGGGGCTCGAGCTCACCCGATGCGGGGCTCGAACTCCCGAACTGTGAGATCATGACCCGAGCCGAAGTCAAATGCTGAACCCGCTGAGCCATCCAGGCGCCCCAGCATTTGCGTTTCTAGAGTAACGTGGCTTAAGGACAATGGATCTTTCCAGAAATGGGCCTAAAAAAGGAGTAGGCAGGGTGGATGGACAAGAGTCTAGAGTGGGGTCGGGGCGGCTGGACAGCAAAAGTAAGACAGGGCCATACACATACAACAGCTGCTGGTGAAGAAAGTTGGGGGAGGGGAGGGGAGGGCACATCCATGATGCATGGCATCTGCTACCAGCTGGCTGATGCCCAGGGTTCCTGGAGGAACAAGGACACCTGGGATACAGGTCATGACCATCTGGCAATACCTGGGAGAGAAGGCCTAATACGGAGGCTGCAGGGGCCAACGCAAGAGGCCAGTATGGTCTGGTCTGGGACTCAGACGGGCCTGAGTTCGAATCCTAACTCCAGCACTTAGTAGGAAACCCTGAGTATCCCTAAACATCCTGGCATACAGAATCCTCACCGTGGGCACCAAAGCAACCCATGTGAGGCACAGAGCGCCACGCCCGAAACAGAGCAAGCCCCCCGATGACGTTAGCTGCGGCTGCCATCGTCATCAAAGGATGTAAAACACAGCCACGCGCGGGTGTGTCGCCGGAAAGGCCATCCTTTCTGCCAGCTCCTAAAGAACCTCACAGGCTGGCGCTTACGCTGGTCAATTCACCACAGCCCTGAGTTGGGCCGTCAACAATTCCTCCACGGATTTATTAAACAGCTACGTACGGAGTGAGGACTTTCTACCGAGTGCTAGAAACACAGTCGCGGAGAAGACTGAGTTCTGCCCTTTTGGAGCTTCTGTGTGGTGGTCTTACTGCTGGCCAAGTAAGTCGCCGAGCCACCAAGTGAAATGGCCACTAAAACAGCATTACCGTCACCCAGAGTGGAATGTACTTCTCTGTGCATGAAGACAGGCGCGGTAGAAGACAGCTTGCGGTCAGAAAGGTGGTGGGTGGGTGCCCATTCGAGAAGGGCTCTGCCAACAGATCGTCAGTGGCCCAGCCACCTGCCCGTGGGACACAGTGCTGGAGGCTGACCCCAAGGCTGACTTCTGATCCTCGGATTTTCCTGTCCGCGTGCCCAACCTGACCAACCCTTTATGTCCGCTTGGCCTTTGCAAATGGGGAACAAGACAATAACACTCATTTCCCATCTGTTCTCCCTGAAATTACTTCCAGAACTCTCTGCCTCGGGTTTCCCGGGGCTCCCAACTGGTTTTCCCATGTTTAAAGACAGTCCGGGGTCAATCATAGTCACAGCGTGGAGGTCATTTGTTGGACCCTCCAAAAGCAACCTCGTTTCCTACCCAGAGATCTGATGATAGCTTGTGAAATTGATGAAGGGGGTGTATGACCACTGAGCCCATCGACTCCCCGACCTGACCACAGTCTCTTGTGTTCGCAAGGCCCTTCACAGTCTCTGTTCATCACACATTCGGGAAAGCTGTATCAGGTGCCTACAATGTCCAGAGTCCCATGAGAGCCAAGCAATGGCGTGATGTCCTTGGTATAAGCTGAGCAGCCATCATTGTGCCCACAAAAAGAGACGAGGAAACAGGCCCAGACCTTGGAGGACAAGGAGAATCATGGGCTCACTTACAGGAGTGGGAAAAACCGGGAAAGGTGCTGTCTTTGGGGTAAACAACAACAAACACTTATAGAGCCTTTGCCCCACACCAGACACTTTTCGCACAGATCTAAAACCCCCCAGCACCCGGATAAGGTGGGTGCCCTAATTATTAGGGTAACCGTACCTTCAGGGTTGCCTGAGACAGTCCCAGCGTATGCCTGTTGTGCCAATGTAATTACTCATATCATCCCTTTCCCTCTCAAAACTATCCTGGTTTAGAAGATGGGTCATAAGGTCTCCTTAACTATTTTCCCTCAGTTACTCATGAGGAAACTGAGGCACAGATCAATTCAAGAGCTCCCCCCAGGTCGTTAAGTGACACAGTGGAGATGTGAACCCCGGCAGCCTGTCTCTAAAGGACATGCTCCGAACCACTTTGTCGTGGTGCCACTTTTTCACCTTCATAGTTTGGGGTGAAGGCTGTCTGCCCATTCGGGCAGAGGTGCCGTGGGGGAGGCATGAGAAAAGAAAAGGCCACCCACTACGCCTTCTGGAGTGTGGGGTGGGGGGGACTCTTCATCGTTCTTCTCCTTTGAACCTGGTCCATCGATTCAAACAGAACTTCTCGAACATTCCACCAGGGCTCAACCCAGAAACTGCAGAGTACCACGAATCCAAGCAAACAGAAGCCCTCTGCAAGGAAAGGATGTCACCCAGAGTTAGAGGCCCTGTTTTCCATGGAGACCAGAGCTCGGCCAGAGACTGACCTTCTTGTGCAAGGGAAACATTTTCTACCCATCAGCCTCCCTGTTTATTTTTTATTTTTTATTTATTTATCTTTTTTAACGTTTATTTATTTTTGAGACAGAGAGAGACAGAGCATGAACGGGGGAGGTTCAGAGAGAGAGGGAGACACGGAATCTGAAATGGGCTCCAGGCTCTGAGCGGTCAGCACAGAGCCCGACACGGGGCTCGAACTCACGGATCGCGAGCTCATGACCTGAGCCGAAGTCGGACGCCCAACCAACCGAGCCACCCAGGCGCCCCAATTTTTAAATTAATGTTGTTTTTATATCTACACAACCTTCCTGAGTGTGTTGTCCACTCTGAGTTGATCCACAGCAAACTCTAACTTTGGGACCTGCTCCTGGCTCGTTTCCTGTCTCTGTTTCTACTCGTTGAGCCCGACTTTCCATCAGTGATTGACCTGTATGGACCCTGAACTAAGAAGCCCAGGCAATCTGTAGCGGAGAGAAACTTCCTCATGGGGAAGTGATAAATCTGTGATAAATCTACCCTATCATGGGTTCTGAAGCCAAATCAAAAGAAGGGACCACCTACCGTACAAAGTCCCCTCCCTTCTCTGGTGCCAGGAACTGCATGACATGGGGCTCGAACTCATGAACTGTGATCTGAGCCGAAATCAAGAGTCGGACGCTTAACCAACTGAGCCCCAAGTGCCCCCGAGGACATTTTTAGACATCTAAACTTTTTAAATCATCCAAATGGTTTCTCCCAAATAATCGCTGTGCTGGATGGTTTAAAAAGTTTAGATGAAAAAGCAAAAAACACAAGACGATCAGAAAGCACGTCAGTAAAAGGGGGTCAGAGATCCGTCTACTGGAGTAGGAGAGAACTGGGAGCTGTTTCTTGTGATAAGAAAAGCCAAGTGGGTTTTCCTGGTTTTGAATAAATACAATGCAGCTCAAAGAAACGTTCAGTAACTTGCGACTTAATTATCCAGAACAACGGGTACAGCCAGTGAATCATCGCTGTTTTAATTATGACACATTGATTAACTCTGATACATAATTAACCTAAACCCTGCTTCGCGAGCATATTTAACAACTAAATCATGTACAAGGTGTTCGGGTGTGTGTCCAGAAAACCCACTCAGGGCTTTATTAGCACCTGAACGCTCTCCTCTTCTCCCTGGGTGCTAGGAGAGCTTGATAACAGTGAATTCACTAAAAGCAAAAACGTGTTCGAGATTTCCCTCAGCCCTCCCAATCCCACCAAATCAGAGCAGGGCAGCCTTCTTACTGGAAAAGCTGACTTCCAATTTTTTTTTTTTCCGGGTATCACTACATGAGTGTATTCCTACATCCCCACATGTAACGATGGTAGCTTGGAAATGGTTTGAATGTCCCAAGATGAGTGCACACGGGATGGCCAACTTTGGAAACTTCTTTCCTCCCAGTGCATGGGGAAAAAAAAAGTGCACTGGTTAACTGTTGGCGAAGGAGGTGGAGAAGGTTAAAAGGGGGGCCGGGAGGCGGGGGGAAGTGACTTAAGCACGTGTGCCATAATTTATGCACATAAAATAATATTTATTTGGGGGCACCTGGGTGGCTCCGTTGGTTAAGCATCCGACTTTGGCTCAGGTCACGATCTCGCGGTTTGTGAGTTCGAGCCCTGCATCAGGCTCTCTGCTGTCAGCGCAGAGCCAGCTTCGGATCCTCTGTCTCCCTCTCTCTCTGTCCTTCCCCCGCCCGTGCTCTCTCTCCCTCTCTCTCTCAAACATAAATAAGCATACAAAAAAGGAATAATTTAAACAATAAGAAGAAAAATGGTATTTATTTGCCTTATTTTTATGTTCTGTAAAACCTTAAAAGAACAGATTCTATCTGACAAGTGAAAACTAATGCTCATTTCAACATGAAGCTCTCCACTGGTCCGTTGACGATGTCCTTGGAAAGCGACCTTGGAATGAAACTGTGCCTTCAGCCATCTCTATGACCTCAGATGGCGGACCTCCAATCCCGAAAAGGAAAGCCACCCTTCTCATCGTAGATTTTCTTTCCGAGAGCAGTTAGCGCTCTTTCTTCGACACATTTATTTCCTTCGGAGCAAGTGTTCAAATATGTCCGGTGGTGGTAAATCTTTTGTCTTCTGAGTCATATTTGCATTTGGGAAACAGCCAAAAGTTATCCAGAACCAAGTGGGACAATTAATCTGGGAAACGAGTTTGGGGTTAGTATGGCTGTAAGCGGCCCAGGGTGTTGAGTTGTTTTTTTTTTTTTTTTTTTTTTAGTGTTTTAATTTTAGAAAATCCTCTGTCCTCTGATTGGGTTCTGAAAATCTGGTCACCGCTAGAGACTGAGATGTTTGTTCAAAGGGTTCTAGAACCCTGGATGAGCCGGGGCACATGGGGAGAAACACGATTCACTCATACACCTCGATTGATGCTGTGCCCATCACCCATTTAGCCCAGCCCGCCTCCCCCCTCCCTCCAGCAACCCTCAGTTTGTTCTCTATGATGAAGAGTCTCTTATGGGTTGCCTCCCTCTCTCTTATTATCTCATTGTTCCGTCCCTTCCCCTATGTTCGTCTGTTGTGTTTCTTATATTCTCTATATGAGTGAAATCATAGATTTGTGTTTCTCTGACTGACTTCTTTCGCTGAGCATAATATACTCTAGCTCCATGCACGTTGTTGCAAATGGCCACATTTCATCCTTTCTCACTGCCAAGTAGTATTCCATTGTCTATATAAACCGTATCTTTTTCATCCATTCATCCGCCGACGGACATTGGGGCCCTTTCCATCCTTCGGCTGTTGTTGCTGGTGCTGCTAGAGACATGGGGGTGCACGCGCCCCTTCGGATCAGCATTTTTGTATCCTTTGGATAAATCCCTGGTAGCGCAATTTCTGAGTTGTAGGGTAGTTCTATTTTTAATTTTTTCAGGGACCTCCACACTGTTTTCCAGAGCGGCTGCACCAGTTTGCATTCCCACCCGCACGGCAAGAGGGTTCCCCTTTCGCGTCGAATACTTTACAGAGATGCACACTCACCCGCATTATCTTCCCGAACCCTCCTGCCATCTTGTGAACCATCATCTCCTTTTGCAGAGAAGGAAACTGAGTCTCAGTTGGGCCAAGATTCTGATCCGGACCCACTGACTTTCCCTCGTGCTTCAACGAGGCCACCTTCTCTGGGTTAATCAGGCTGCTTGGGAGCAAAGAGTCAGTGAACCCACTCTCTGGAAAACGAGTTTGTGGTAAGGCTCACCCTGGCCTAAAACTGGGCCTGGAAGCTTCCGGGACCCGAGGCAACTCTGACATCCAGCTACCATGCGTCTAGCACATCAGCCAGTCTCTCGTGGGCACCCAATCACCCCGGCTAATGGCACCCCTTCTTTCCACAGCTCTGCCCCATTCCCTCTTTCTCAGATGGAATCCAAATCTAAACTCCAAGACAGAGTCTTTCACTTGTACCCCATTCACACCAGGCACCCCGCTCCCATCAAAGATGGCCTCCCCCTGGCGTGTAGCCCGGGGAAGGGAAGCCTCAGCTAAATGGGGACATAGTGCATGGAGAGTTCCATGGCTGGTTAGAAGTCGCGTCTATAATGTGGCAGTGATGACGCTGACGCTGATGACAACGAGGGCGACAATCATCTGTACCATTTACTGAATACAGAGCACGCACCTCCCGCCACACCAAGCTTTTTGCACGCGTGTTCTGCGGGGCTTGTAAACTGGGTCTGTGCCCAGTCCTCAAAGAGATAGCAGGACAGGCCATAGTGGCGAATGTGAACAACTTCTCCAGCCTGTCTACCATGTGAAAATGGACAACTCAGCTGTGTGACTTCTGGAGCCATCTCCTGGCCAAAATAACCAAAGGGGAAATCCTAGAGTCTTCACCCATCCCTGACCCAACATAGGAAGCATAAAAATGGAGGCGTCTAGGAGTCCAGCCCCCCCTTCCGGTCCTGTCCCCCTGGGTTGTGGCTTGAGACCAATGGGCAGTCTGGGTCAGTACGCGGCCCTTGGACACTCAAGGCCTTTCCAGCTGTAGCTCGCCCCTCCCCTCCCCCCCGCCCCGAGGAAGAGATGTTGTTTGCAAGAGATGTTCCAGCCTCCTGAGAAAGCAGAGCAGGTCTGAGACGGGACGGCAGGGGTCAGCCACCTATCCCTCCTCCAGGCATCTGATTCCCTCCTGAGATTCATCCAGTTGGGTTTTGAAGGTGGTCCCAGCATCCCTTTTACGGCATGCACAGCACCCCCTTCAGAGGGTCGCTCTTCTGGAAGAAGGTCTCAAACGGTCTGAGGAGTGTCTGGGAAGTGTTTCTCCACCAGGTGTCCACACTCTGCCATCCAAAGTGCACAACTGTATTTGCATCCAAAATAAAGCTCACCACCCCCCCCCCACACCCCGCATCTCCCACCTGCCTGATAACAAGAATGACCCAGGACACCTGTCAAAAAATGCAGAGTCCTAGGCCCCCACTGGACCTACCTATTCAGATGGGGCCGAGGGAATCTGTATTTTTTTTTTTTTAGTGTCTATTTTAGTTTTGAGAGAGAGAGAGTGAGCAGGGGAGGGGCAGAGAGAGAGGGAGACAGAGGTTTCGAAGCAGGCTCCGCACTGAGAGCAGTGAGCCCGATGCGGGGCTTGAACTCACGAACCATGAGATCAAGACCTGAGCCGAAGTCAGATGCTTAACCGACTGAACCACCCAGGTGCCCCAGGGATCTGTATTTTTATCGCACTTTGAAGGCTTCAGTTGTCGGTCAAGTTTGGGACATGCTACCCTACTCTGAAATCACCAGTTTCTCCCAGTGTCTGTCTGTCTCTCTCTCTCTCCATGCAGTCATTTTAAATCCCCTACTGAGATCTGGATATGAAAGCAGGCTTGGGTACCAGTAAGCAGCATGATCTTTAACAAGTCACTTCTGTTTCCTGGTTCTTACCTTAGTACACTTATCTGGAAAATGGGTGCATTTTACTAGCTGCCTTGATGATACAGCCTGCCATTTGCATTTGGCAGCATGGGCTGTGAAAATTAACGTCACGGAATTTTCCACAACTTTTGGAAGCCCTTTGTGAAGCAATCACTAAATGTCCAGGATTGTCACCAGGGCAAGGGAGGACTAAAGGTTCAAAGTCCCTGCAAACGCCAAGGTAATGTCTGCCACAAGGCTGGCCATAGAGCCTGACGCTTATAACTTGTAGAAGGTGTTACTTTCCTTACCCTGATGGTGTCATGCCAACCCTGTTTGTCAAACAGTGATCGCTGCTGAGGCCTCGCGGCACAAGCAGCTCCCGTGATAATCATCAGATGCGGTCCCCTGGCTGCCATCTTTCACCTCCAGTGGAAACCCTCAGGTTGGGCAGATCTCACCCATGGGATGGAACTTGAGAAGAAGCTGGGGCAATTTTCGCACAATTACTGAAGATCCACATAACTTGAAGTGGTGATCTGCTCCGAGGGAAAGTCCCGTCTTGTTCCACCTATGGATGAACTCTCTTATCTCTAGCTTCTAGAAAGGAACAACATGCATAGCTCTTTTTTTTTTTTTAACGTTTATTTATTTTTGAGACAGAGAGGGACAGAGCATGAACGGGGGAGGGTCAGAGAGAGAGAAGGAGACACAGAATCCGAAGCAGGATCCGGGCTCCGAGCTGTCAGCACAGAGCCCGACGCGGGGCTCGAACTCACGGACCGCAAGATCATGACCTGAGCCGAAATCAAGAGTCAGACACTTAACCGACCCAGCCACCCAGGCGAACCCATGCATAGCTTTTTCTGTTTTGTTTTGTTTTGTTTTGTTTTCTTAATTTAAATTCAAGTTAGTTAACAGACAGACTAGTCTTGGCTTCAGGAGCAGAACCCAATGATTCATCACTTACATATAACGCCCGGTGCTCATCCCAAAAAGTGCCTTCCTTAATGCCCATCACCCATTTAGCCCATCACCCCACCCACCTCCCCTCCAGCAACCCTCTGTTTATACTTGGTGTTTAACAGTCTCTTACGGGCTGCCTATCTCTCTGTTTTTATCTTTATTTTTCCTTCCCTTCCCCTATGTTCATCTGTTGTGTTTCTCAAATTCTACATATGAGTGAAATTATATGATACCCGTCTTTCTCTGACTGACTTATTTTGCTTAGCATAATACCCTCTAGTTCCATCCATGTTGTTGCAAATGGCAACATTTCATTCTTTATCATCTCTAAGTAATATTCCATTGTGTGTGTGTATACCATATATATATGTATATATATATACATATATATATATATTATATACCACATCCTTGTCCATTCATCCATGGACATTTGGGCTCTTTCCATACTTTGGCTATTGTTGATAAGGCTGCTATAAACATTGGGGGGCATGTGCCCCTTTGAATCAGCATTTTTGTATCCTCTGGACATATTCCTAGTAGTGCGTTTGCTGGGTTGTAGGGTAGTTCTATTTTTAATTTTTTGAGGAACCTCCATACTGTGTTCCAGAGTGGCTGCACCAGTTGGCATTCCCACCAGCAGCGCACAAGGGTTCCGCTTTCTCCTGTCATCCTCGCCAACGTCTGCTGTTGCCTGAGGGGTAACGTTAGCCATTCCGACAGGTGTGAGGTGGTATCTCATTGTGGTTTTGATTTGCGTTTCCGTGATGAGGAGTGATGCGGAGCAACTTTTCATGTGTCTGTCGGCCATCTGGATGTCTTCTTTGGAGAAGCGTCTATTTGTGTCTTCTGCCCGTATCTTCACGGGATGATTTGATTTGGGGTGCTGAGTTTGGGAAGTTCTTTATAGATTTTGGACATGAACCCTTCACTGTTTAAGTACCTCCAACAGAGTCATGGGATCATTTGTCTAGACAATTCGACACTGATGTTTCTGTTGTCGTAAGAACCCTTGCAATGAGGACCCTGTTGGCGGCTGGTGATGTTTTTTGAGCAAACACGCGCGAGAATGTGGATAAAAGCCAACCAAACATCAAAGAACTCATCGGGGAAGTTAGGCCTCGTGTACTCAGATTTCCCGAGAGGCTTCAAAAGTGGAAGCACCTCCAGATTTTGGTCTCAGTTGCTGTCATGTCCACAATGAACAAACACTTTTCCTTTAGCACCAGTGTGTAATCTGGGTGTAACGTACCTTGTGTATCGTGTTAATAGATTATATTCAGTGCCATATTAATCATTTATTAATTAATATTAGTTCACATGGTGTAAATTATTACTATAATATAAATATTTTGCAGAATATCTAATATTTTATATGCATGTATATATACAAATACACATGTGTGTACATATATATACATACATATGAGATGTAGTTCAAGGAATTGGCTTATGCAATGATGGGGGGCTGAGTCCGACACGGGGCTCGATCCCACAAACTGTGAGATCATGACCTGAGCCGAAATCAAGAGTCAGACACTTAACCGACTGAGCCACCCAGGCGAACCCATGCATAGCTTTTTCTGTTTTGTTTTGTTTTGTTTTTCTTAATTTAAATTCAAGTTAGTGAACAGACTAGTCTTGGCTTCAGGAGCAGAACCCAATGACGGGGGGCTGGCGAATCCCAGATCCACAGGGCAGAATTTCTTCCTCCCCGGGGAAATCTTAGTTTTGCTCTTAAGGCCTTTCAGCTGGTTAGATCGGGCCCACCCACTCTATGGAGGATAATCCCTTCTCCTTTAAGTCAGCTGGCCGTTGATGGTAACCACATCTCCAAAATCTCTTCACGGCGACACCTAGATCAGCGTTTGGTTGAAAACCGGGCTCCATAGCCCAGCCAAGTTGACACGTAAAACGCCATCATGGTGACATACCCGTATTGGCCGATGTACAGACTGTTAGGGATTGCGGAGGAGACGTGTGACCATCGCTGTCAGTACCACCCAGCACAGATGGCCCCTGGTAAGTGGCCGTGTGGCAGAGCAGAAGCCCAGTCACTAGCAGCACAGCATGAAGACTTTGACCGGCTGCCCGGGTGCCCCGGGAGATGGTATGAGGCAGGAAATGCAAAGATAAGGAATCCAGGCGCGCTTGCGACGGGCGGGGCAACAGAGGACCAGGCTTTGCGTTTCCTTTAACCTCTCACTGGCAGGTGCTGCGTTAGCCCTGTTGAGAAGGGAGTGGTGGCTTAGAAATTCCAAAGCAGTGGGCGATCCCCGAAGAGGGTGCCTTTGGCCTGGGGATGAATCATGGTTTTACTGAAAATGCTTCGTTTCCCAATTCTGTTCGCCGTGAGCCAAGATAATCGCGGGCTTGCACTTGGCCAGAATATACCACAGACGGAACTAGTTGGAGCTCCACTCTGCGGGTGGGACCCCGAGAAGCAGCCACCTCCACCATAAAGGGAGTTGGGGTACGAGATGGCTTCAGAGCCTTTTCTGGCCATTGTTCTAGAGGCGGGGGGGGGGGCGCTCAGAACCTTCTCGGCAAATGTATCAGTTATGTATTGCTGTGTAACAAACCCTAGTGGCCTCAAACAACGACAACCATCGATTTTGTCCAAAAACTTGCAACTTGGGCAGGGCTTAGAGGAGCGAGCTCACCCAGCTCCACGTGGCATCCCCTGGGGTGGCTCAATACAGCCACCAGGAGCCATTTCCAAGATGGCTCAGTCACGCGGTGGCACGTTGGGGCTGGTGTCAGCGAGGCACTCCACTGAGGGCTGCTTCCTCTCCCTGCGGCCAGGATTTTCTTACGGCATGGTAGCTGGGTGCAAGAAGACAGCCAAGGAGAAGCTGAATCACCTTTCATGGCCAAGGCTCGGCAGTCATGTGTCATCACTCCCCTAAGCATGCCAGTCACTAAAAGTGAGTCACCCAGGCCAGTCCATGTTCCAGGGGAGGGGAATTAGACTCCACCCCTTGAGGGGAGGAGAGTCGAAGAGTTTGCGAACATGTTTTAAAATGACCACAGCTGGCCTGCCTGTGTGGCTCAGGCCATTAAGCGCCTGACTCAATTTCAGCACGTGTCCAGGGTCCCGGGGTTGTGGGATCAAGCCCCGTGTCAGGCTCTGTGCTAAGCATGGAGCCTGCTTGAGATTCCCCCCCGCCTCTGTCTCTCTCTCCTGCCCCTCTCCTCCATTTGCCCCCCCCCAACTCTCTCTCTTTCTAAAATTAAAAAAAAAAAAACCTCAGCAAATGGCATCCACCCTCACGTTGGGTGTTATCTCCAACATGTCCCTTTTTCTTGCCCCTCCACCCCCATCCAGCCAATCACCCAGACTTATGGATTCTACTGCCGACGAATATCTTCAAATCAAAGCTTTTCATCCTCCCCTCTCACACCTGGACCACTGCATCTTCCTGATTTCCCTGCGTCCACTCTTTCTTCCTGTGACACTTGGGATTAAGTTCAGTCGCATATGACAAGAAGTTCAAATCACAGTGGCTTACACAAGATCAAAATATATTTCCCTTTTACATAAAAGAAACAGATCCAGGGGCGCCTGGGTGGCTCAGTCAGTTAAGCGACCGACTTCGGCCCAGGTCATGATCTCGCGGTCCGTGAGTTCGAGCCCCGCGTGGGGCTCTGTGCCGACAGCTTGGAGCCTAGAGCCTGTTTCGGATTCTGTGTCTCCCTCTCTCTCTGCCCCTCCCCCGCTCATGCTCTGTTTCTCTCTCTCTCCCTCTCTCTCTCTCTCAAAAATAAATACACATTAAAATTTTTTTTAAAAAAAAAGAAAAGAAACTGACACCTGAATGTCCAGGGATGATACAGTGACTCTGTGATTCTCGAGGACCCAGGCTATTTTCATTTTGCTGCTCTACAACACTCAGCATGCCCTGGTCCAAAATGGCTGCCTAATCACCAGCCATCGCTTCCGCATTCCGGGGGGGGGGGGGGGGGGAAAGAATGAAGAAGGATACACCCTGTCCCTTTAAGGGTCCTTCCCAGAACTTTCTCCATATATTTCATTGACCAGGACCCAGTCACATCACCACACCTAGCTGCAAAAGAAGCTGAGAGAATGCAATCTTTAGGCAGCCATATGCCTCACTAGCATCCAAGAGCCCATAACTAGAAGACACAGTTCTCTGAGTCTATCCACACTGCACCCAGAATCATTTTCCTCAAGTGCGTATGTGAGTATATCACTTCCCTGCTCAAGGCCTTCAGTGGTTCCCAGCCCTTCGGGATAAAATTAACATTCCTTAAAATGACCCCAATGTTCCTGCCATCTGGCCTCCTCTCTTCCCACTGTCACTAGCGTATTCTGTCTCATCTCAAGGTTTATTCAAGGTGTTCCGTCTGCAAAGAATCCTCTCCCACCCTCTCTGTGGGGTCCCTCTACCCATGCTTCCGGCCTCAGCCGAGACGTCCCCGTCCTCCAAGATTTGATGAGCCGATAGATGTGTTTTCGTTTCTTTTAGAATCGCGCAGAAAAACTGAGCTTTTGGGTTCAAGAAAATGTTCGCGTTTCTCAATATTCATACTACATGCCTCCCTCGGCTCTTGCAAGGCGTAAATAAAAGAAGCCACTACCTGTGAGGGGCTTAGAACGGCTCCTGTTGTACAGGAAGTGCTCAATAATTATCATCTGTTATTATTGGCCAAATATAATATGGCCTTATATAATATGGCCATATATAATTGGCCATATATAATATGGCCAAATCGTGTCCTACCTCTTCCAGAGGTATTTTCCCGGGCGTTGGGCTCACAGAAGAGAAGAGATTACTTATCTCCCCCTGTCCCCAATGATTATCTGTAAAGGTGGAATTTCAGGCTGCCCGGGACAGAGATCAGAAGCAAAGAGATGTTCTTGTAGCTTCAAATCATCTGTGGACTCCACCTGGGTAGCTTATGGGGACAGAAGTGGGGCAGGACCTATTCAGGGGAAATGGCGTGGATCTAACGGATCAGGTCCTGCCTTAGCTCGGGCTACTATAACAGAGTAGCATAGACTAGGGGGGGTTAAACAACAGAAGGTTATTTCTCACACTTCTGGAGGCTGGGAAGTTCCAGGTCAAGGTGCTGGTCCATCGGCTCCTAGGGAAAGCTCTCTCTTCGTGTGATGCTCCCGTGTCTCTTCTTTTTTTGAGAGAGAGCAAGAGAGGCAGAGAGAGAGAGAGAGAGAGAGAGAGAGAGAATCTTAAGCGGGCTCCACGCCCAATGCAGAGCCCAAATCGGGGCTCGATCTCACGACCATGAGATCATGAGCTGAGCCGAAATCAAGAGTCGGACGCCTAACCGACTGAGCCTCCCAGGTGCCCCAACGTGTCTCTTCTTATCTAATCCCTTTATGAAGGCTCCACCCTCGTGGCCTAGTTATTTCCCAAAGGCCCCACCGTCTGATACCATCCCGCTGGGGATGAAGGTTTCAACATATGAATTTGGTGGGGGGGGGCAGGGGGACAAACATGCAGTCCCTACCCGGTTCAAATCCTGAATCCAACCCTTGCCCACACTCTGAAGACTTCCAATTCCTCGGTTGCAAAACAAGATGCATAATGACACCTACCTCGTGGGTGCCTGGGAGCATGAAATGAACTACTACACGGGGAACACCCAGCCCACTACCTGGCAGGTGGTGGGTTAGTCCCCACTCCTCCCATCTATGAACATTCCCGAAGGATGGAACACACAGGAACTGGACCCTCACAGACTCAGAGGTGCAAAAATGGAATAGTCTTTAATCTGCTCTCTCTGAGCTCAACTCCCGCGTTGTCACCCCTCTGGGGAGTAAGCCGGGGCATCTGAACACCGTCAGACGACCCCAGTCACATTCCATCATGCCCAGTCACTTCAGAATTTGGACCAGCCCCCTCCCTCCCTGGGGAGTCCGAGGGCTCACTGGGTAGTTCAACATGGTACCATGGTACTATCCATGGCAGTTCAACAACCCTCCGCACTGGCTTCTACCAGTCAGTTCTGGTCATCGTCAGGGGGCAGAGGCATGCCGTGCCCTCGGCCGTGGTCTAGCCATGTGGAAATGTGACCAACTGTCTCGGGTTCCCAGTTTTAGCTCTGAAAGCTCCATGTCCCAGGAAACTCTCAGTCCCAAGCAAACAGGGATGGTTGAGTCTATCTGTGCCCCCTTCAACCTCCAAGACGCTCAAGGCATCTCAAGGCTCCCAGTGATCCTTCCATCCCTGGGTTCTGGTTGTGGAGATGGCGGGCTCCAGGCTGCCACCCCGGCCCCGTGCTAGGATGTCCGGGGGCTCTGGAGAACCCCCCCCACCTCGCCACCTACCCCAACGGCTCACTCAGCCAGAGCCTCCGCTAGGCGGGCAGCCCGGAAACACGGTCTACAGACACCTGTGGGACACTTTTGGCCCTGGACCTTTCAGGCTTTGGTTTGCAATCTTCAAAGCCAGGCTCTTAGAGCTTGAAAATCCTGTTCTCAGCCACAAAGCCTGACTCCTGTTCCCGCTGCTATCATTGGCTGTCACCCCTATCCTCTGTGCTGGGAGTTTAAACTTCTTTCATGTAATAAAAGCCGATAGCGTTTACTGAGTGCTTACCGCTGGCCAGACGCTCTTCGAGTATTTTACACCTATTGGTTTATTTCATCCTCATGATCTCTTATTACTGGCACCCTCACTTTAGACTTTAATCCAAAGTACAGAGAGACGAAGTAACTTGTCCAACGTCACACAGCTAGCCGGTAAGTGTGGGGCTGGGGCTGAATTGTGGCCAGCTGGGCCCCAGGCCCCTATTTTTAACTCGCTTTTATCAGTCGGTTGGGTTCATTCTCTTGGTTCAGCGTGAAGAGAAAATGGCGGCAGGGTGGCAGGTCACGGAAGGTAAGGATAGGTCCAGACCTCCCAATTTGATCCCAAGAAGATGCTCACGTGTAACACCACAATCGTGGTAGGTGTCACGAGACGGTGAAAGGAATCGAAAAGGTCAGTGAGGGCCGCTCTGGTCAATTCGGTGTGAGATTGGCTCTCCTTGGAGGGGCACAGTGGGGGTGTGACGGTGGCCAAATGCAGGATCTCTAACACGTTCACTGCCTGCTGGGCTGTGCCACCTGCCCAGCGCCCGCTTACCCTGCCCCTAGGACAGCTCATCCTTTCTCCCTGGCCCTCGGGGTCTCCCCCCCAGGCCCCCCCCCCAGCCCGAGCCCGTGCAGCCCCTTACTCTCTCCATCCTCCAAATCTAGTGTCTCCTCCCACCATCAGGGCCTGCCTGTGTCCCGTCCTGACGGCTCCCCACAAGACCTCAGCAGCCTTTCCCCCTCTTGGGGTCTCTCCCACCCACCTCCCACAGGGCCTGCCCAGTCCCTTCCTGCGCTGCCCGTCACAGCGACTCCTGGACCGTGTGGTCCGACGCTACGCCGAGGTGGCCGATGCTGGCAGCATCTTCATGGACCACTTCACGGACCGCGACAAGCTACGTCTGCTCTACACGCTGGCTGTCAACGCGCATCCCATCCTCCTGCAGGTACGCGGGGACTCCCCCCCCAACCCTGGGGAGGGGGTTCAGGTCGGGCTCCAAGGGGGCCAGCCACGGGCTTAGCTCTCTTCCCCTTTACAGCAAGCCTTGGGGCCACACCTCCTGGAGATGAGCCCCGCAGCGATGCTTAGAAAGGACAAAACCGTGGAAGTACCCTAGATGTCTACCAATAGGGGAATGGGCAAATAAATGAGGGTGCACTTGAACTTGGGGATACACTGATCAGTAAGGCAGTCATGGTGGCTCCCCGTTTTCTTGTAGTTTCCAATCCAGTGCTGGAGGCAGCCACCGAGCAAGTCAACAAGCATCCACAGAACATGGGGAGCCCAGTCGCACCCATTTCCCCCAAATGCCAAGAATCAGGATGCTCACACCATGGGCACAAGGGAAACTAGGAAGTGAGGGGAAGGAGCGGGAAAAGGAGGAGGGCTACAGAGAGGAGGAGGGAGAAAGAGGAAGGAGGGGGACAGAAAAGACATGGAAGGGCGCCTGGGTGGCTCAGTCGGTTAAGCATCCGACTCTTGACTCTTGATTTCGGCTCAGGTCATGATCTCGTGGGTTGTGAGTTCGAGCCCTGCTGTCGGGCTCTGCACTGACAGTGTGGAGCCTGCTTGCGATTCTCTGTCTCCCCCTGCCTCTGCCCCTTTCCCGCTCATGCTCTCTCTCTTTCAAAATACATAAATGAACATGAAAAAGCAATTAAAAAAACAAAAGAACGAAAAGAGAAGGAAAGGGAGAAGGTACAAGTGGAGGAAGAAGACGCCCCAGCAAAGACACTTGATATTTATGATCACAATTAATTCTATAATTATTAATTTCATCATGTTAATGTAACTTTAAGTATAATCATATGCTGTTGTTAATTGTGCATAATTAATAATTATTGTTATATTAATTAGATTGCATATTCTATCATATATTAGTAACTGATATATTAATATATTTCTCATCTATAATTATTTGATATATAATTATTTATTATATATCATATATCAATATATATTAATCATTATGCATAATATAATTTGTAAAATATAATAATAGAATATAAAATTAATCATTATGCATAATATAATTTATAAAATATAATAATAGACTATAATATAAAATTAATCATCATGTGTAATATAATTTGTAAAATATAATAATAGACTATAATATAAAATTAATCATGTGTAATATAATTTGTAAAATATAATAATAGACTATAATATAAAATTAATCATTATGTGTAATATAATTTGTAAAATATAATAGAATATAATATAAAATATATAAAATGAGTTATAATTCTATGATAGCATATATAATAATATATTAATAATCATAATATGATTTGCTATATAACCATTAATATATTAATGTATAAGTTACTGTGTCGTGAATGTATATTTATTAATACATACATGATTACTATTTTGAAATATAATGAGCTGCTCTCACTTCCTGAGCACCTGCCAGGTACTGGATATTGTATTGAATGCTTTACATCACGACCACTCGACAACTGCACGGAAATATTATCATTGTCCCCCTTTCCAGATGAGGTGGGTGGGGCTCCGAGATATGAGGTGACCTGACCACAAGTCACTTAGCTAAGGTCAGCAATGGGACCCAAACCCAGAGCCGTCTGGACCCAAATCCAGTGCCAGGTCTGGACTCTTTCCGCTAAAACCTGCCTAGTGACCCCCGAGGGTCTTCTTTCCCGTTGTCCCAACCTCAGTGGTGGCAGCCAACTCCCAAGAGGCCTGGGCTGGGACCCTCCATCCACCCAGGGCTGGGGGAGGGGAGGGCAAGACCTCCCTCTACGGCAATAGTGGGAGAGCCTCACAACATGCGGATGGGTTAAAAGGGGCAGAAGGCCACAGAAAATCATCAGAGAGGGGAATCAGTTCTTTTTCTTAAAGAAGGAAAATAAGAAACAAAAAGTGGTATTTATCCTTTCTGCCGTTTCCCCCTGGTTTAAAGAAATACCATTCTAGGGGCCCCTGGGTGGCTCGTTTAAGCGTCCGCCTCTTGATTTCGGCTCAGGTCACAATCTCACGGTTCGTGGGATCGAGCTTCACATCGGGCTCTGTGCTGACAGTGCAGAGCCTGCTTGGAACTCTCTCTCTCTCCCTCGCACTCTTCCCGGCTCATACTCTCTCTCTCAAAATAAATAAAAAGGAAGGAAGGAAGGAAGGAAGGAAGGAAGGAACTATTCTAAATACAGCTGCTTCAATAAATAGTCAAGAAAAGACCAGCCAGGATTCCCGCCTCCCTCTGTCATTTCCCAAATCCACACAAGTGGTGCTCTTGTGAGGACACAAAGGACATCCGCTGGGGGCTGTATGCTTCCCTAGATCAGTGTCAGGCTGTTGGAAGGTTCCAGTTTTGGGAGTGGGGGGGCATTTGTGATTAGGTAGTTACCCAAACCAGGCAGATTCACCCAGAGTCAGTGCCATGGTTCCCAAAACTTGTGCCACCAGGGGCCACTTTCATGATTTTGGCTCTATCCCAGAACCTGGTGCCTGTGCTGTCATTTTAAAAAATATTTTTCTCTGGGGCCCCTGGGTGGCTCCGTTGGGTAAGCATCCCGCTCTTGCTTTCGGCTCAGGTCATGATCTCACGGTTCGTGAGTTCAAGCCCCGAGTCGGCTCTGCGTTGGCAGGGAGGAGCCTGCTTGGGATTCTCTCTCTCTCTCTCTCTCTCTCTCTTTTTCTCTCTGCCCCTCTCCTCTCTCTCTCTCTCTCTCTCAATAAATAAACATTTTAAAAATATTTTTCTCTTTAAATAAGCCTCTTTTTTTTTTTTTTTAAGCCCATGGCCTCTTCCTAGGCACTGGTATCTGTGAAATCCCAAATACTGGTCATATTTTCTCGACTCTTCAACTCTTAAAAAAAAAGGGGGGGGGGTTGAGGGCCCCGTGGCGGACACGTTTGGAGACGGAGGGTGCCCGGTAAGGCTGATCCCTCTGGGTGCTGCCGGTGAGAGGCAGGGGAACAGGTGTCCCGGCAAGTTTTTCTCTCTCATCCTCTAATGCGTCCTCCTTCCCGCTTCCAGATCTTCCCCGGCGCCGAGGGCTGGCCGCTGCCCAAGTACCTGGGCTCCTGCGGCAGATTCCTGGTCAGCACCAGCACCAGCCCTCTGCGGGAATTCTACGGCGCAGCCCCGGACCAGGCGGCCGACCTGGCCTACCAACTCCTCGGGGTCCTGGAGTCCCTGAGGAGCAACGATCTGAACTACTTTTTCTACTTCACCCACGTCGATGCGGGCACGTTTGGCATCTTTAACAACGGGCATCTGTTCATCCGGGATGCCAGCGCCTTGGGCGTCATCGACAAGCAGGAAGGTACCCAGCGTGGGCCCGGCTGAGCAGCTGTCAGAGGGGAAGTCAGGGTGACAGGAGGCAGGGAGGGGTGACTGAGTGGGGAGGGGGAGGTCCCACCCCGGGTCTTTCCAGTCTCTGGGTGTCACAGTGAGAGCAGCCCACGGTCGGCGGGGGCGGCAGGGGTGGGGGGGGTGTCAGCTGTCACGTAAAATGTCCTTCTCCCCCGTTTGAGTCTGTGCTCCGACTCTATCTCTAAAGGGGAACTGGACCTTGGCCATGGAGGCATTTTGCATCGTGGCCCGGCCCCGACTGCACCCTCAGGGCGCTGCTGTTGACCCAATTCGGTCTGGGCACACTGGGACTCGCCCTGCCCCCTCTTCGCACACACACCACCACCGGATCCATTTTCTCAGAGCCTTGCACATCAGATGCTTCTAGCCCTTATCTGAAACTTACATATCTGGCTGATTCACTGGTACACGTTGCCATCCATTTCGGCACTTTCGCTTTGTAAAAATGTTCAGACTAAAAACCACGGCATCAGTTGAGGTGTATGAGTGAATCATGTTTCTCCCCATGTGCCCCGGCTCATCCAGGGTTCTAGAACTCTTGGAACATCTCAGTTTCTAGCCGTGACCGGATTTTCCGAACCCAATCAGAGGACAGAGGATTTTCTTCTCTGATCTCCGATTTTGCTTATACGAGAAGGCCTACGGAGACAGGCCGGTTAAGCCACACTTGCTTCCTGATTTGCCTTTATTAAGAAGAATCAAGTCAGGGGGCGCCGGGGTGGCTCAGTCAGTTGTATGTCTGACTTGGGCTCAGGTGGTGATCTCACGGTTCATGAGCGCGAGCCCCGCGTCGGGCTCTGTGTTGACCGCTCAGAGCCTGGAGCCTGCTTCGGATTCTGTCTCCCTCTCTCTCTCTGCTCCTTCCCCACTTGTGCTCTCTCTCTCTCTCTCCAGAATAATAAATATATAAACATTAAAAAAAAAAAAAAAGAATCAAGTTAGAAGAAATGAGTCCGGTTCCATAATACTGGGGATACGAAAACTATTGCGCCTGTCGGTCGCACTGAATGCATATTCTGAATCACCTGTTGTTTCTCCCAACTCTGGACTCAAAAAGAACCAGTGGATCCGGTTCTAGCGATTTCTGGGGCTCGCCCATTGAGTCATTATAATGGGAGCATCGCAGTGCGGATGCGAGCCCTCTGATTCGAACCCAGCCTGTGGCAGGGACAAGCGCACGCTCCGTGCCCAGGCTTCATCCTACCGCAGCACAGAGAGCCCGTCCCACTGTTGTTCCCAGCCGGGACCATTGTGTCCCCGACGCTCTGCATCTGGTGACTGGACACGCCGGGGCGCTGGCCGCACCATTCACCCCGCAAGTCTAACCAGTGGCGCCCCCCGCAGGGCATCTAACATCTCCCATCTCTCTTCCAGGCAGCCAGGCGGCCGCCGGGGCAGAAGAGAGTCCAGACATCTTCAGCTGCCTGGTTTCCGGCTGCCGGGCCCCGCTGCCCTCCTGCGACGCCGTCCCCGAGAAGCAAAGCCTGGTGCTGGTGTGTCGGCGGGTGCTGCCTCAGCTTCTCCAGGGCAAGTTCCCCTCCCCCGTGCAGGACGAGATAGACGCCGCCCTTGCTCGATGTGGGGAGGATGCCAGCCCAGACCCCGAAGTCCTCGGGGCCGCCAGCCGCCTGAAGGACCTCTTGAGGCCCCTGAGAACCTGCGACCCCAGATTCGCCTACCGCTACCCGGATTGCAAGTATAATGAGAAGTTCTGAGGGGCCCGGGGCCTTTGGTGGCCCGGCGGGGACCACATCCTTGGCTCCTCCCCCCCCCCCCTCCAGTCGCGTGGCTGCAGGGTGCAAAGAGGTAGCTGTGTCCCCAGACATTAGGAGAAATGCACGTTCATTTCCCAGGACCTGAGGAACCTGCTGACAGCCAGAGGGGGCTTGTGTCACACGATGTGATTGTCCCAGGGCCAGGTGGTGGCAGACTCGGGTGTGGACACTCCCTGGACCTCTCGGAGCCTCAGTGTCCCCTGTTCTCCATCAGACTCACGAGTTCGTGAAAGAAGACAGGGGGATGTGAAGGGTCACAGACACCTGCCGGTGGTTACAGAATGTTCCAGAAGTGTGCGCAGGCAGGGCAAATGAGACAGAGCCGTGGAGGTGGGGGCCGTTGGGAGGGAAGGCAGGGGGAGGGGGAGGCCCTCTGGCCAAGACCCTGTTAGACTCCAACCAGAGGGGCCCCCTGCCTGCTCTCTGTGTGCTCCCACTGGCCCTCCTGCCGTGCTCCCCACACTGCCACGGGTCGGGGGGAGGAGACCCATGGACAGGGCCACACTCCGGGTGAGCCAAGGGTGAGAAGCGATGACGGGTGGGCTGGGGGTGGGGGGGCGATGTGTCGGTCCAGGAGCTCCGAGAAGCAGGTGTCAGGACAGGGGTGAGAGGGGTGAGAATCGGATTCAAAAAGATGCCCGCGTGGAAGGCAAGAAGGAGCAACTCAAGTCTGAGCCCAAGTGAGGGAGAGATGGTCAGCTGCACAATCTAAAGGAAGGTTCGGCAGGGCTGCTGGGGTTTCCTGGAGGACAAGCCAGCCGTCAGAGGAGCCCCGAGTCTCCCCAGGCCAGACGGCCCTTATATCCCGGCTGCACTCGGTCGCTGGCAGGAAAACAGCCTGCTGCGAGCGTGGCCTTGGCCTAACCGCCAAGATGGATTTCTCCCTGGAGCGGGAGGTCTGTGAGGACACCGCAGCCACAGCCAGGGCCCCAGGCCAGCTCTGTCATCACCAACAGCCTCCAGTGCAGGAGGCTAAGGAGTCTGAGAATGTGCATTCCAACTTGACCTTACAGGTCATTATAAAAATTCTGGTGGTGGGGGGGGGGGGGCGCCTGAGTGGCTCAGTCCATTAAGCGTCTGACTCTTGACTTCGGCTCAGGTCATGATCTCACAGTACGTGAGATCGAGCCCCGCGTCGGGGAATGTGCTGACAGCACAGAGCCTGCTTGGGATTCTCTGTTTCCCTCTCCCTCTGTGCCCCTCCCCCTGCTCGCGTGTTCTCTCTCTCTCTCTCTCCCAAAAATAAACATTTAAAAAATAGTTTTTCAAGGTCAGCCAACAAAACATACTCTATTCGACAGTCTGTCAGTTTGCTTTATACCTTTGAGATATTTAGCCACATACTATGTGGGCCCCTGTGTGTAGTCTTGCCCGGCACCTCAAACCTCAGTGGGGGGCTCTTTGGACCTTTGTCCAGCCTCCCTGTCAGCCCTCTCCTCTCAGGGACCTCCCGGTCGGCCTCCTCTTTCTTCCCTCTGAATCACCACCTTTAGGTCAGAATGCCTGACTTAACAGGCTTCACACGGCAGACGGGGAAACTGAGGCCCAAGGAGGAAGAGCGACTCGCTGAGATAGTTCCAGAACTCCTGCTACCAGTCCATGCCCCTCCTACCTTCCCCGTCACCTGCTGATTTTCACCCTGTCCTAACCACATTGGGTCCCTTCACTCACATTCAAAGATGGGCCAAGAAAAGTCGTATTTGTGGTCCACCAGATTGGTTGTCTTTGGGGTTTGCCCTTCGACTGTTCCAGGCACTACCCCATCCCCCCATCCCCAGGGCAATGATAATAGTGAGGATGACGGGCCAAGCTTCTGGAAGGGCAGGGTTGGGCTGCCTGAGAGTCTTTGAGACCGTTGCCCTCTGGCTTGGTCTGGAAGGGCAAGGATTGACCACCTTTCCCAACACCTTGCTTTCGACCCAGCGAAACTGATTCTAGACTTCTGGCCTTCAGCACTACGAGACGATACATTTCTAGCAGCTGAAAGCCACCCATTTTGTAGTAATTGGTTCTAGCGGCCACAGGAAACTGACACGCGCCCCACACTCTGTCTTAGCGTCTGCTCCTCAAGAACCTGACCTGCAGTATTCCCCAACGCCAGTCTATAGTGACAGGTTCCAACGCCGGACCTGCCCACTGTATGCACCTGTACCCAGGGCTGAGGTTCAGATGGTTCCAGATCTGTGTCCCAGCCTGCCATCCAGCTGGGAGCTCCCTCAGCATGGCGGTGACATGGGGTCCTTTTGTGTTCCCCACGGCAACCGGGCTGGGCACAGAGCGGGTGCTTGGAAAATGCTCTTGCTGAGGACAACGACTGCGTTCTCCAGCCCTTCTGGCTTGGTGTTTGTCACAGACCGTGTGCTCTAGACAAAATGTTTGCGTCGCCCCAGAATTCCTACGTTGAAATCCTACCCCCCCGGTGTGATGCTGCTTGGTACTGGGCCTTTGGGAGGTGGTTAGCTCCTGAGGGTGGGACCCTCGTGGGTGGGATTAGTCCCCTTGTAAAGGAGACCCCAGAGAGCCCCCTTGTCTCTTGTGCCAAATGAGGACGCAGTGAGAAGATGGCCGCCCACGAACCAGAGAGTGGACCCTCACCAGACACCAGATCTGCCGGCGCCTTGATCTCAGACTTCCCAGCCTCCAGAACTGTGAGAACTGTGAGAACCGACTCTCGATTGCTCACAAGCCACCCCCCTCCCCCAGTCTGTGGTGTTTGGTTACAGCAGCCCGAACAGACTACGACATTATGCTGGCCATAGACAGGACAGAGGGGCTTCCTTGAGAACGGCTCTTTCCCCTCGACGGCCGGGAGATGGGTTGAGTCAGCACTCAGGAGACTTGGGTCACAAAGATAATCATTGTGGTACATTCTCAGTCCTCGGGAATCCTACTGGAGGCCTCAGAGTGTATTGCTGAGTTTTGCTAGCCACCACCATTTTATAGCAGGACCAGCTACATAATCTGGGGGGGGGGGGGCGGCTAGTAGAAAACGAAACAGTGGGGCCTCCTGGTATTGAGATTTGCGAGACCACAGAACATTAAATTAAGTGCAAGCCCTGTGAGACTGTACAGTTTGCATGGCCCGTGAAGCTGGTCCTGGGTGCTTGAGAATACTAATTGTTAACCTTGGTGTAGAGGGCTCCTGGGATTCACTGGGGTCTCACTTGACCTCCACAACCAAGGGGACTAGGTGTGGGATCAGAGGTGATATACAAAACACTTCATCACCACCATGGCCAAGGAACTGATCTACGAGAAAGGACTCCACCGGCTGCAGCTATGAGGTGGGCTGTTCAAAGGAGAAAACTAGTTCAGGCAATTCACTCAGAGTGACAGTTTTTAGGTCCCTCGCCTTCCAGACCTCTCCTGTAACATCTGACTTCCACCCGTAAGTGATTCCGTGAGCCTGACCATTTCCTCTAGGGTTCAACATAAATATTTTGTTGGATTCGTGTTCTTTCTGGAAAGATCTACAGCCCTGGAATCAGACAGACCTGGTTTCAAACAATGATTCTGCTGGTTCCTATGTGACCTGGGTCAAGTTGTTTAACCTCTCTGAGTCTCCATAAAATGGCGGGGGCGGAGTCCAGGGGGGTGGGGGGTGGAGATCTACCTTCTTAGGGTTGCTGTCTTATTTCAATAAGACAGTGTGTCTCGAGAGCCTGGCACATACAGGCATTCTGTGTTTGCCAATGTAGGGCACGAACAGAGGGTCTCTCAGCCAAAAGGGCCACAAAATACATAATGCTAGCAACATATCATAACCCAGAAATGACATCCATTCTTACATGACCATACTTATCTAAATAAATATGCGAATAAGTAAATAAACGGGGAAGGCGAGGGCTCTTCCTTACAGAATTCCAACTCATGAATGTAGAAGAAAGGGTGGGAGTGGAAAATGACCACTTGGCCAACACCACACCAATAATTGTTGCAAGCAATGGGTGGCTCAGTCGCTTAAGCGTCGGACTCTTGACTTTGGCTCAGGTCATGATCTCACGGTGGTGAGATCGAGCCCCGCACAGGGCTCCGCGCTGACACTGCGGAGCCTGCTTGGGATTCTCTCTCTTCTCTGTCTCTCTCTCTCTCACTCTCTCTCTCTCTCTCTCTGCCCCTCCCCTGCTCGCTCGCTCGCTCTCTGTCAAAACAAGTAAATAGACTTAAAAAAGTAATAATAATAGTTGTAGGCAAGAATCCCCAGTGGGGGCTAAAACTAGTAGATGAAAGTATGAGAAACAGGGCCTTTGCATCGTCTCAAAGTTATCTCGCCACCAACATACTCATTAAGCGTGAAAGGAAAAATAGGAACTTGATGGTGAAAAAACCTGGCAGACGCGACGCGACCTTAGCCAGGTGAGCAGGGTCAACATTAGCAGTGATGAGTCACATAGATATCGTGTGCTCCCCACCATGATGCCCCGTGAAGGGCATAGCATCACTTCCGTGGTATTCTTGCCCCAAATGCAAAACCTCAATTGAATTCATGAGACAACATCTACCAAGTTGAGGGACGTCCTACGATTGGCCATGAAAGGCAAGGAAGGACTAGAGAATTGTCACAGATTGGGGGGTGGGGGTGGGGAGGGGGAAACTAACGGGACCTGAGAACTACATGCAACGTGGGATCCTCGTCTGGATCCTGACCCAGAAGAAGGACATCGGTGGTGTCAATGGCCACCAGCCAAGACTTACCAGGAACCCACCCACAAGTTGAAAAAGTAGGGTCTATTGCTCCTTGGAACAAGGAGAAAATGCACCCCAAGGAGCAACATAAGGTGTCCCAATAAGAGCTTGCTGGGTGAGTTTGGGGACGGTTCAAGGAAGGGGGGCTTTGCTCTGGATTGGATGCTGTCAAGAAGTGGGGGTAAATCCATGATTGCCCATCTCCATAAATCCTGTCTATAGGGCAGGAGGAATGAAGCAGGCTAACCCTGTAGTTATCAAAGCAGCAGTCACTCATAGTAGCCAGGGTAGGGGACATGTTGGGTTCTTTTTGGTTGAACAATGATCCTGTTGTTTGTCTTGACTCATTGTGGTCACCGAGTGGCCTTGTTTGATGCTAGCGATGTGAGAAATTGTTTATGTTCAAAGAAAACACGGAGGCCCAGCTGTGAGGGCCAAGCCGGCTCTGAGCACCACCAAGGGGAAGGCTTCACGATGCCAGGCCAGTGCCCAGCTACTGTGGGCTGCTTGGCTGCTTTTCAGTGGGACAGTCGGTGAAATTCCAAGAAGGTCTCTTGGATTAGCACGTAGCATCTCATCAGTGTTCATTGCTTGGGGGATGTCGGGTGGGAATTCTGTCTACCAGTTTGGAACTTTGTTGTAAGTCTAAAATAAGTCTAAAATATTTCTAGTCTAAAGTCTCAAATATTCCCCCCAAAATAAAAAGGGGAAAAGCAACTCGGTGAATGAGGCAGAAATTGGTTGGCCACCAGGTGAGGAAGTTGGCTTGCACAGTGGAGTTGTACTGTATGAAACGAAAGACATATCCCAAAACGTGAAGGCATTACCTGTGTGATAAGATGGTCCTGACTCTGAAAAACACATGGAGACTGAGTCGAGTTAAAAAGAAGACTCGGGGCGCCTGGGTGGCTCAGTTGGTTAAGTGTCTGACTCTTAAATTCGCCTCAGGTCATGATCTCACGGTTCCTGAGATCGAGCCCTGTGTTGGGCTCCTCGCTGACAGCGTAGAGCCTCTCTGCGCCAACCCCCCCCCCCACCCGCCCCCGCAACTCACACTGTCTCTTTCTCTCTCAAATAAAGAAAATAGAACTTAAAAAAAAAAAAAAGGAAGACTCCAGTTTCCCATTTGGGGCTTACTCTAGAGTGATGCTCATTGTCCTTACCACAATCGAAAGCAATAGAGACTCAGGGCTCACATACTCACTCCTGATTCCTTCCCTTCTACCCACAAACCATGGTGCCTCATGTACAGAGATCATGTAGCGCAAATGAAGATCCCCCTTCACACCCCTGCACCCCCCTCCCCAATTGGCTGAATCCACCTTTCTGCCTCTTGCCCCTACCTGGAGCTTCTCTCTGAAAAATCCTTCTTGAGGGGGAATTGTGTCAAAAGTGAGCTGATAGTCCCCTTGTTAAAACACATTTTTGTATTTTATTTTTTTTTAATGATCCTACCCAAGGCAGGCAACAATTCAGGAAAAGAGGCACGTCATGGAAATTTGGTGAAAATATAATCCTATTGAAAAGTAATTTGGCAAAGTTCATCAAGAACCTCAAAAAAGATTGCACACTCTACCCAATAATTTCACTTCTGGGATGCTATCCAAAGGAAGTAATCAAGAATGCAGAGAGATTTATGCACAGACTGACTGTTAAAAATCACGGATTGAACACTTGTAACCTCTACAAAAATGAGAGTAAGTGGAATTTTTAATAGGCATAGACTATCACACAGGGGGAAACGAAAGGAGAAAAATAGAAACAAAATTTTGAAAGCTGGAAAGCAAATAACTTAGCAGGACCCAGAGAACAGAATCCTGAGCTGGCAGCAAAGAATGCTGAGAACCCTCCCAACTTACACCACGAAACCTCTCAAAAAGTTGAGGAATCAGCAGCACTGGATCCTTCAGGAAGTAAGAGGGAAGGCTGAAATAAGGATGAGTCTTAAAAGGCCACTTTAAGACCCAAATGGAGGCACATGGGTGGCTCAGTCCATTAAGCGTCCGACTCTTGATTTCGGCTCAGGTCATGAGACCTCGGTTCGTGAGATCGAGCCCCACATGGGGCTCTGCGATGACAGCTTGGGATTCCTCCCTCTCTCTCTCTGCCCCTCCACTGCTTGTCCTCTCTCTCTCTCTCAAAATAAACAAATAAACATTAAAAAGTAAATCAATCCATCAATCAACCAATAAAAAGCAAATGGAACCCGATCTCCCTCTCCCTTCGTTGCCAGGTGATGGCCCTCCAAGCCGCAACAAAATATTGGAAACTCCTTGCCTGGAAACAGTAAATCAAAGGGTCTTCAGGGACAGCAGGGAGAGTAGAACAGTAAGTCACACTGAAAACTAGGGGATCAAGGGCATGTGTGCACAGTAGATGCTCTGTGCCCTCCCGTGTGCTGAAACCCATCCCCACCCCAGGCAGGAGAACTGACCAGTGAGCTTCTAGGGAAAAGGTTAAAAACTCCCAACATCGGAAGCCCCTCAACCATCCCACTCAGGTCTCTAAGGGAAGGTCACAGCTGGAAAACCCCCACTGGTCGTCCAGAGCACCTACCATTTTTTTTCTGCCTTTTTTCTAATATTGTTTTGAAATATTTTCAGACTCTCAGAAAAGTTGAAAGGAACGTACAAATCATTGCCATATACCCTGTACTGGTATTCTCAACTATTTAATTTTTTCCATGTTTGCTTTATCATTTTCTCCCTCTTCATTTCTCTCTCTCTCCCTCCTTCCCTGTCTCTCCTCCTCCATGTCTCTCTCTCTTCCTCTCCCCTCCCCTTCCCCCGATTCGGGGGCTTGAACTCACAAACCGTGAGATCATGACCTGAGCCGAAGCCGGATGCTCAACCGACTGAGCCAGCCAGGCGCCCCCCAACCATCTTTTTCTGAACCATCTTACAATAGGTTACAGACGTGCCTCTAAATACTTCAGGGTTTATATCCTAAAAACAAAGAAATGCTCACATAACTACAGTACAATTCTCAAAACCAGGAGGTTAACCCTGATGCCACATTATTTCGTAACCACGGCCGTTATTCAAATGTTTCTAATTTCTCCAGTAAGGTCCTTCATAGAAATTTTTTTCTGGTCCAGGATCCAATTCAGGATCACAGATTGCATTTAGTTGGCATGTCTCTTGCCTTCCTTTCATCTGGAACATTTTCTCAGCCCGTGTGTGTGTGTGTGTGTGTGTGTGTGTGAGAGAGAGAGAGAGAGAGAGAGAGAGAGACAGAGAAAGAGAGAGAGATCACCTTGACATCTCTGAAGAGGAAAGGAATATTGTAGAATTTCCCTCAGTTTGGGTTTGTCTGTTGATCCGTAATGATTCAATTTAGCCTTTTCATTTGGGGGAGGGAGGCCTCAGAAGTGAGGCTGAGCTCCCTTCTTCGCATCCTATCAGAAAACACATGAGGTCAACTTGTCTCATCACTGGTGACACTCACGTGGCTGACATGAAGTCTACCAGGTTTCTGCCCTGTAAGTTTAAACGGGAATTGGAGAAGACATCCTCTGAGATTATGCAAATCTCCTGTATTCGTCAAACTTTCACCCACTTGCGTTAGCATCCATTGGTGATTTTGCCTAAATAACTCTTATTACGGTGGTTGCCAAATGACGATTTTGTAAAAATTCTACTCTTCCCTTTGCATGTGTGAGTAGCATTCTGTTGTCAAACAAAAGAACTTTTCTTCCTCCCTACTTGGGTTTTTTTTTTTAATTTTTTTAATGTTTATTTATTTTTGAGAGAGACAGAGACAGAGCATAAGCGGGGGAGGGGCAGAGGGAAAGGGAGACAGAATCTGAAGCAGGTTCCAGGCTCCGAGCTGTCAGCACAGAGCCCGATTGGGGGATCTGGCTCATGAGCCGCGAGATCATGACCTGAGCGGAAGTCAGGTGCTTAACCGACGGGGCCACCCAGGCGCCCCCCTTCCCTACTTACTTATTAATGCTTTGTATTAATTAATACAATTAATTAAATAAAATTAATTAATAAAAATTAATACTTTGTATAAATATGGACTTGTGGATTCTTGTTTTCTTTTTGCTTTCATATCTCTTTTATGTCCCGAGTAACAAGGGGAGGATTCTTATTTTATTCAATAGGTTATAATGTATGATTATCATTTATTTTGGTGCTCCAAATTTTCCCAGGGTTGAACAGTAGGAAAATTCCCAGGGGGTAGAGCAAAAAGTCAGACTAAAAATGAGAAAAAAATTAATTACAGAATTAGCCCAGGAGGTCCAATATCCAATAACAGGAGTCCCAAAGAGAACACACACACACACAAACACATACACATAGACACAGATACATGCATAAACATAGACCACACATAGTGACACAAACACATACACAAAGACACACACGGACACACAGACACATGTACCCAAACACAGATACTGACATAGATGTGGAGACACACATATGTACACAATCACACACAGACATACCAACAGAAACAGAGACAAATAGATACACACACACATACACACACACACAGGGGAGGAAATCATCAACAAAAAAATTAAATTTCCCAGAAGGAAAAGGTCAGTCGTGTTTACATTGTAAGGACTCGTGGAGTGCCCCTTACAATGCATGAATGTTTAGAGCCCTGGGGACAAAAGAAAGACGCTGCAAGTTTCAGGAGGCTGGGGCTGGGGCAAATGGTCACGTAGACAGAGTCAGAAGTTAGAATGGTCTCAAACTTCTCCCCAACACTAGAAGCCAGAAGAGAGCAACTTCAAAATTCTGAAAGAAAATTATTTCTGCCTTCGATTCTCTACCCACAACACTATCGATCACTCCTATGTCCGAACTACCAATTGTAGACATCCGAATTCTAGAAGTTTCCATTTCTAAACAGTGTATTTTAGGAAGCTATTGGAGGATGTGTTCGGCCAAAGACTACGGTAGACCAAGATAAAGGAGACCCAAGGTGTAGGATAGAAGAGATCCAGCATGGGAGAAGGGGAAAGGGGTCCCCAGAAAATGGCAAAAGGTGGTCCCGGGAGACAGCTGTGCATGAGGCATGGGGCCACCCAGTCCACAGGGGAGCAGGTCGGAAGGCTTCGATCATTCTGTCAGGAAGATGCACCTCATGCCAACCTGGTGCATCTGAATATTTTGAGAGAAGATTTAGACCATTGGTGAAGACTTTGGATTTGAATTAACAATAAATACACAGAGGGGCGCCTGGGTGTCTCAGTTGGTTAGGTGTCTGACCCTTGATTTAAGCTCAGGTCATGATCTTGTGGTTTGTGAGTCCAAGCCCCACATCGGGCTCTGTGCTGACAGTGCAGAGCCTGCTTGAGATTCTCTCTCTTTTTCTCTCTCTGCCCCTCCCCTGCTCACACTCTCTCAAAAATAAATAAATAAACATTAAAAAAATTTTTTTTCTGAGAAAATTAAGTTATCCAGGAAAGGAAAAGTGAGCATTGTATACTACACGGAGCAGCTTTGAATGGCATTTACATAGGCATCGTTATCTAAACACTGTTAATGTCACCCAAGATGGAGTCACTCATGCTAAGCCCCATGACAGCAAACCAAAACTTAACTCAGTTTCTATGCTCAGCTCTCCCAGAAAACGAAGGCCTAGATCAACCAATCAGCACTTAGCCTGCTCAGCACAAGCTTCTAGACCTTCCCTCTTTGCCATATAACCGAGTAGCAAACGCCCAGTACAACCCCGTTGTTCCTGCTCACTTTGGCCTATACGACAATCTCTTGCCTTGTACCGCTCTTTGGAGTTCCCTTCTGTCAGCTAGACTGGATGCTGCCCAAGTCATGAATCGCTGAATAAAACCCGCCAGATCAGTGAACTGTCTGTGGGAAATTTTCTTTTAACAACACGAAATACCGACTTAACCAGAATGATGACGTATCTCTACAGGGGAAAAGCGTGCATGGGAGGACGGAGAAGAAAACTAAAGCCAAGAAAAAAATCCTCATCTTCCACAGGGGAGATTCAATGATGCTTACAACAGAAGAGTCGAGAGCATCCATTCAAACCTGTTTATCTAGAGAGGCGATAGTAGGCAAAAGAATCAGCTAAAAGATGTTGTCGCCTGTGGGCTAAGACAAATAGAAAGGTGGGGGTGGGAGCAGCTGGGTTTTGTAACAAACCCCGCAGCACTATATGACTCTCCAGACTACATAAATCTATAACTTCTCCAAAGTTGTTTTTTTTCTTAATGCAACACCAGAAAATGTTAAATAAAAGAAACAGAAGACTTATGCACTGAAATTATAATCACACCATTACTTTAAATAGCAGACAGTTGTCTATAATTTAAATTCCCAAGAGCAGAGATTTTTTTCTTAATGCTTATTATTTGTTTTTGAGAGAGACAGAGAGAGACAGAGGGCGAGTGGGGGAGGGGCAGAGAGAGAGGGAGACACAGGATCCGAAGCAGGCTCCGGGCTCTGAGCTGTCAGCACAGAGCCCGACACGGGGCTCGAACCCACGAAAAGTGAGATCGTGACCTGAGCCGAAGTTGGACACTTAACCGACTGAGCCACCCGGGCACCCCCCAAGAGCCGAGAAATGGCTAAGTATTTGGGGTTGCACCCACACGATTATGTATGTAACTAAATTGAAATACTGTTTATGTAGACTTTATAATGCCGGAAGAAAATGCCTATGAACCAATGCTCAGTGAAACTAACAGATCACCAAATGCTCTGTATGTGTTGAGCGCATTCTGGTTTTGTGTGTATTTTTTTCCCTTTTTTTTAAATAAAGCTTTGCATAGAAATAAGACTGGAAGTAAAGATACCAAAATATTAGCCATGGTTGATTAGCTTTAGATCATGGGGCTTTGGATTGTTTAAAAATCATTTCTACTTTTCTGTGTTTAACAAATATGCTTTGGGAACTTAAAAAAAAATATCTTAGGGGCACCTGGGTGGCTTAGCCAGTTAAGCGTCCGACTTGTGATTTCAGCTCAGGTCATGATCTCACAGTTCATGAGTTTGAGCCCCACATCGGGCTCTGCACTTACAGTGTGGAACCTGTGTGGGATTCTCTCTCTCCCTCCTTTTCTGCCCCTCCTCTTCACTCTCAGTCTCTCTCTCTCTTTTTCAAAAATAAACATTAAAAAAATAAAAAAATTTTTTAAATATTTTAATAACAATACTAAATATGTGCCCATTATAGAAACATTGAAAATATTAACGGGGACCAAGAAGAAAATAGAAATCATCTAGATGTATTGTTTTCATTACGAAAAAATGCAGACATTTTAATTTTTTTATTTTTAATTTTTTTTAACGTTTATTTATTTTTGAGACAGAGAGAGACAGAGCATGAACAGGGGAGGGTCAGAGAGAGGGAGACACAGAATCAGAAACAGGTTCCAGGCTCTGAGCCGTCAGCACAGAGCCCGACTCGGGGCTCGAACTCACGGACCGTGAGATCATGACCTGAGCCAAAGTCGGATGCTTAACCGACTGAGCCTCCCAGGTGCCCCGCAGACATTTTTAAAGAACAGGGATTTTTCTCGCCTTCCACAGTCTGGCCGGCCAACTGAGACCTGACCAAGCTTCCGAGCCTTGGCCTTAACTTGGAGACAGCCTTCATCTGAGGCACCAAAATGGCTATTTTTTTTTTTTAACTGAGATAAAAACTTATTGAAAAAAGAAAAAAAACAATGTGAACCAGGCTTAATGATTATTTCCAAGTTAAGTCCCAGGAATTACAAACAAACCAACACAAAGTTTCAGAAGCATTCCCGAAACCTGGCGACCGACGGTGAACGTCGGAAAAAAATCACTTTCACCTTTATCATTCCTTTGGTTTCCTTTGCTACCGTCCTAAATCCATGGCCTGCTTTCTCTCGGTTTCCATCCGAGCTGTGCACTGGCCTCAGAGGCCCAGGTCGTGCGGGGCAGCTTCGTGGGCTCAGAGAAAAAGGGGGTATTAATACATAAATTTTTGTCTAGGTTGCACACGCGTAACTTTCGGCTACGTTTGTATGAGGAATAATTGTCCACCCAAGTGCCTGTGATAGAGCTTTTGGCGGATGGGGGCGTGCAAGCGACAGGCTGGGTGTCACGTGAACCAGCCCTCTGAGTCGAGGAGAAGGCTGAGCCCAGCACAGAACTCCGCTGGGAGTCTGGGATGCACTCTGGCCCTCCAGGAGAGCAGTCTTGGCCTCCAACTGTTTCACTTTTTTTTGGCTTTTTTTTTTTTTTTTTTTTTTTTTTTTGTAAGTTGCCATTTCTCTTCCTGTTTGGCAGCAAAACCGTGGGATTAATGCCCACTCTGTTGCACTCTGGAAACTGTCTCAACTGGCTCTGTGACGTCCCTCGAAGCAGCCGCCAGAAGGTTAGGAGGCTGAATGGAGTTGGCCCAAAGCTCCTGTAATTTTTACAGAATTATCTGTCTTCCCAGAAAGAGCGCGCGATAACCGTTTCTGGAGGCTGGGGAGCGCGGGCCCGGTGGAGCCAGATCTCTGGCCCCGAGGTCAAATCGTGCCTCGCCCCTTGGGCCGGCTTCACAGCAGGCACCCCTGGGAAGCAGCCCAGAACACTGGCTCCATTCACAGGCCTCCCCCTCGTTGGAGGACACGTCCCCAAGGCACTTCCCCCGAGTCTCATTTTGTGCTTTGCTGGCTTTACTGATGACTTCATTTCCAGAAGTCTCGTCTCTCCTCTTGCTGTTCTCCTTCCCGTTTGAACCGGGGTGTAACTTACACACCAAAAAGGCACACATCTCCAGGGCACGGTTGGAGGAGTTTCTGTGCTACATCCGCTCCTGTGAGTGCCATCGAGCTACAGAACATTTCCATTCCCCAAGAAACATCCCATTCAGTACCGAGCGCCCTCCCCCCTGCAAAGAAGGGAGCCGTAATTCTGGATTCTCTCACCGCAGAGTTGTTTTGCCTGGTTTTGAACTTCGCATCAATGGAACCACACAGCGTTTTACTCCCTTGCCCCCAGCTTCTGTGGCCCAACACGTTTCTGAGATGTGTCCGTGCTGTGGGTATCCGCACTCGGTTCCTTTTTATCGCCGAGTAGACTTTCATCGCGTGGAGGTGTCGTGTCTTGTTTTCATCCACTCATCCGTCCAGGGACCTTGGGCCGCAGTTAGTTTGGAGGTACTATAAATAAAGCTGTTATAAATGTTCTTGGACGTGTCTTCACGCGACCTGCTATTTTAGCGAAGAATCCATTTCTCTGGGGAGAGACCAGAGACCATGTCTCTGGGTCCTTCCCCAGAGAACAACAGGAATGTGGAGGGATGGCCTCATCTTCACAGGCCTGGCATCAGAGAAGCTGTACAATGCTTCTTTGCACAGTCCAAAAGCAGCTGTGTCTGATGGCAACGAAATGTAACCGCAATGGAAGCCATGACGGGGCTCGAGTTTTTATTTTTAATTAAAATTTCATGCTTGGCCGAGTTTCCTCAGACTCTGGCCTGACAAATCTCACGTAAATGGCTCGGACACCATCTGTGTGGTTTGAACCAACCCTGTCATGAATGACTCTGTCGTGTTCATTTATCCCTTAGCTGTCCTGTGGCATTCGGGAGGGGTTATGAATGATGGGTCTAGAACAAAGGCTACTGATTTCACCCCCACGGAGACCGAGCGAACCGATGTGGGCTCCCTTGGAGAATCTGTGATGCTAAGGAGGGCTCCCTGCCTGGGTGGTTGCCCTGCCCCCATTTCCAGTTCCTGGGGGTAACGCCACCTCGCCACCTGGGGCAGATTTGTTGAGTGTTTATTATGCGCCAGGAACGATTCTGAATTTTTGGTTTTTTGGTTTGTTTGGTTCGTTCGGTTTTGGTTTTGCTTGCATTTACGCCTCACATAAGGTCTGGGATGTCATTCTTTTTGTGGGTGAGGAGACCGTGGTGTGGAGAAGACGGGCGTCATGGCCAGCTCGAGCTGGTGTCACAAAGTGCCACAGACCAGGTGGCTTAGATGACAGAAATGTCCTTGTCGCAGTCCTGGAGGCTGGGCAGTCAGAGATGGGGGGCAAGCACAGTTGGGTTCTGGTGAAAGTGTTCTTTGCTCTCTGGCATCTCTTCTTATAAGGGAACTGATTCCGTCATGAGGGTCCAACCCTCGTGACCTCATCTAAATCCATCTACCTCCCGAAGGCCCCACCTCCAAATAACATCATATTGGAGGTTAGGGCTCCGACATTTGAATCTGGTGGTGGGGCAGCGGCGGGGGGGAGGGGGGGAGGACACAAATCAGGGCATAGTAGTAACTTGTCTGTAGACACGCCCTAGTTAAGCAGCGGACTGGGAGTTGAGCCTCGGTCCCACTCTAGAGTCCATGCATGTCGCCACCACACTATACTTTTCTGGTGGCATCAGGACCTTTGCTCGCTTTCATGTTCCGGGACCAACCCTCAGGATGGGCTCCAGCCAGGCAGATCTCGTGTGCCAGGCCATAGGGTCAGATTGCAGGGGCCGTAACCACCAACCCAAACGTCCCACCGGGCTCCAAGCTCAGTCCCACCCCTGCATTTGCTTTTCCCCCTGGTTGGGATTCCTTAGGCCTTCGAAATTCAGCTGGGGCCTACCTCCTCCTTTTCGTGTTGACCTTGCCCCTCTGTAGTCCCACACTTAGTAAGCACTTCTTGTCTTTATTATCCAGATTGTCCAATCAGCCTCACGTTCACTGTCTTATTCACACTCCCTACAAAATATTTTGCTATGTCGTATAGGACTGTCATTAACCTGCTGTTCTATTTCTCCAAGGGCTGGATCTCCTTGGATCTCCAAGGGATCCAAGGGCTGGATCCCATAACTCCATGAGGTAGGCAATTCCCAGTAACTTTACTATGGTAAAGCTTGCTTTAGTATGTTAGACACCAAAATGAATAATAGAGATGACAAGTGCAGAGATGGTCATTCATTCATCATGCCAACATTTATTAGTAACTGATGATGGGCCACTGACCAGAACATGTACTTTGTATGGGTTGGGTTTCATTGTATTTTAACAGACATTTGTTGAGTACCTACTAAGTGTTAAGTACCAGGAATTCAAAGACGAATATGAGAGAAGCAAAGTCAGTCATTGGGTAGGCTAGAAAGATGGGAGTTTGTGAAGGGCAAGAGGGCAAGATAAGGCAAGAAATTCGGAAGGAGCACAGCCATGGGAAATGTAAGCAGAATTGGAAACAGGGATCCTATAATAAATTCAGAATTTTAGCACGAGGTGAGTGGCGTTATTATGTGTGAGGGGTGTTAGAGTGAGGCAGGGAAGTCTCCGCTCCAAGTCGGAGAAAGGGAACATCTGAACTATGTTGATTTAATGAGAATGCGGGGGCTGGGGGGCTGGGGGGCGGGGGAGAAGGGCCAGAGAGTGCTCAGCTGAGGGCCTTGATTAGAACACGGAGGAGATACTAAAAGATCTCTGCCCGTGAGAGGACACTTGGCAGCTTGAAAGAGGCTAATAACCTGGATCCCTACCTCACACCTTAGATAAACACTCTGGTGGATTATAAAACTGAATGTGGAGAAAAGTTTGAAGCCTTTAAGAATATAATATAGGAGAATATCTTCATGACGTGAGGCCAAGGAAAGTTTTCTTTCTTTAAAAAAAAAGTTTATTTATTTTGAGAGAGAGAACACACATGGGGAAGGGCAGAGAGAGAGAGAGAGAGAGAGGGAGAGAGAGGGAGAGACGGAGAGAATCCCAAGCAGGCTCCACACCACCAGCACAGAGCCCGATGCAGGGCTCGAACTCACGAACCATGACCCGAGCCAAAGTTGGATGCTTAACCGACTGAGCCACCCAGGCACCGCCCCAAGGAAAGTTTTCTTAAACATGACACAAAAAGCAGTAACCATAAAGCAAAGATTTGGTGCATTCGACTACATTAAAATTAGGAAATTTTATTCATCAGAAGACTCCCTAAGGACACAAGCCACAGAGTGGGAGAAGGTATGTGCAACACATTCACTGACAAAGGACTCACACTCAGAATATGCACAGAATCCTTACATAAAAAATGAAGGGAAAAAAACCCAGTATAAACATGGGCAAGACATTGAAATAGCCATTTCAAAAAAGGGGAGGGGCACCTGGGTAGCTCAGTCGGTTGGGCGTCCGACTTCAGCTCAGGTCATGATCTCACGGTCCGTGGGTTCGAGCCCCGCGTTGGGCTCTGTGCTGACAGCTCGGAACCTGGAGCCTGCTTCGGATTCTGTGTCTCCCTCTCTGTCTCTGCCCTCCCCTGCTCACGCTCTGTCTCTCTCTCTCTCTCAAAAATAAAAACATTAAAAAACTTTTTAAATTGGTCAACCTCATTGTTAAAGAGGGAATACAAATGAGTCCCATGACGATATACCGCTACACACATATCATATTGGCAAACGTGTATAAGTCTGAAAATATCAAATATCGGGGAGGATGCGCAGCTAAAGGTAACTCGTGACTGATAATGGATATGCAAACTCATACCAACTCTTTGGAAGATGGCTTAGCATATTCTGATGAAGATGGTGATACACCTACCTGACGATCCACTAGTTCTCCTCTTGCGTAAACACTAAAGAAACTCACGCATACATTCATTCACTCCGACTCGTGACAAGCTCCTCGTGGTTTCCATCCCTGGGTCGAGCTCTATGCTTTGAAGTATTTCTTCTGCTTGAGTTCCGTCAGCCTGTATCTCAATAACGGCCATTCTTTTCTTCCAATTAGCTACTGAATGGAGCAAATAAGCAAACACACGGACTCGGAAGATATTTCGCACTACACGAGACCCTTCCCGTGTTCATAGTTCTTGACTCGAGCGGTTATCTGGAACAAATTTTAAGGGACGTGTGTCGGCCTTGTTGTGATTGATCCCTTGTTACTTTCTTGGACCCCCCTCAGAGGAGTTCATTCAACTTAGGGCTGGGGTGCAGTTATGAAAGTACAAGGGAAGTAGGCCCCAAAGGGTTGGAAGACAAAGTGGTCTCGCCCTTCAGGAGCTCCCCATAGCAACGGGCAGGTTACCAGTTCCCCCACTGAAGCCTCAGGAGAAAAACCTTCCTGCTCTCAGGCCTCCCCACACCTCCCCAAACTCAGGCATGGGAACACAGTCCCCACCCCCGCCCCCCTTTAAGCTCCCGGTGGTCTCTTGCAAGCCCAGATCATCCAACTCATCTGAGGGGATCCAATATCAGTCCCCCCTACCCCCAGCCTTGAGTCCCCTGGCTCAGTGGCCTGAAAGTTTTCCAGTAACTGCCTCATTCGAATGCCCTCCCTGGGGCTCTCCCACTCTGGGTTCCGAGGCGTAACCCGTCCACCTAGGGGAAAGTTCCATCCAGCTTCTTCCTGCTACGACTCCTGCGAAGATCACCACCTCACTTACCCCCAGCTATCAGCTCCAGGAGCAGACCAAACTGGGGTTGCTACCCACATCCAGTTTGTCACCTCTACGGAATTCGAATGTCAATGCAGATCTCAAAAGGAGCAAACTCCCGACGCCAAAACCTGCTCAAAGATAGCAAAAGGGGAGAAAGAAAGAAAGAAAGAAAGAAAGAAAGAAAGACAAACGAATCTCACCGATAACTAGAAACGCACAAATACCAAATGAAATGTTCTTGGCCGAATTCAGTGGCCTATAAGAAACTGATATACCGGGGCGCCTGGGTGGCTCAGTCGTTAAGCATCTGACTTTGGCTCGGGTCATGGTCTCACAATTTGGGAGTTTAAGTCCCACATCAGGTGCTTGAGCTCCACTTTTGGTGAACACGAGCCCCAGAGTGAGCCCTGTTTCTCTCTTTTTCTCTCTCTCTCTGCCCCTCGCTCACTTGCGCCCTCTCTCCCTCTGTCAAAAGGAAAAAAAGAAAGACAAGAAAAAAGAAAGAAAAATGATATACCTATTTGATTGCTAGTTGCAAAGTCTATATTCAAAAGTATAGATGGCCTCTCTGGTCTCTCACAGGGCTTCTTGGAGATTAAGTCACGAGGCCATGTTCTTAATATTAAGAGATTTCTTCCCCAGGGCGCCTGGGTGGCTCAGTAGGTTGAGCATCCGAGTTCAGCTCAGGTCATGATCTCGCAGTGCGTAGGTTCGAGCCCCGCGTCGGGCTCTGTGCTGACGGCTCAGAGCCTGGAGCCTGCTTCGGATTCTGTGTCTCCTTCTCTCTCTGCCTCTCTCTCTCTCTCTCTCTCTCTCTCTCTCAAAAATAAATAAATATTTTTAAAAAAATTTTTAAAAGATTTCTTCCCCACCAGACAGCATGAGTAGCAAGCCATTTGCTTTTTTTGAGAGAGAAAGACAGAGAGCATGTAGGAGGGGCAGAGAGAGAGGGAGAGAAGGAGAGAGAATCTCAAGCAATCTGCTCAGCACAGAGCCTGATGCAGGGCTTGAACTCACGAACTGTAAGATCACGACCTGAGCTGAAATCAAGAGTCGGATGTCCAACTGACTGAGCCCCCCAGGAGCCCCCTCGAGCTATTTGCTACATAAACAAGTGTAATATAGTATATAAAAAAGATAAAGGTCCAGGGGCGCCTGGGTGGCTCAGTTGGTTAAGCGGCCGACTTCGGCTCAGGTCATGATCTCGCACTCTGTGAGTTCAAGCCCCGCATCGGGCTTTGTGCTGACAGCTCAGAGCCTGGACCCTGTTTCAGATTCTGTGTCTCCCTCTCCCTCACCCTCCCCCATTCATGCTTTGTCTCTCTCTGTCTCAAAAATAATAATTTTTTAAAAATTAAAAAAAAAAAAAAAGATAAGGGTCCAACTGAAGGTTATAGACCTTCTTTTCTTTTCTTCTGGGAGTTGTTGCAGGCTTCTTATTCGGACTCTAGAGGGCAGCCAGAAAGAAGAAATTACATTTTTCTGTTCTCTTGCACCCCAGTTGTCGCAGCAGTTTCAGGGGGTGAGTGTTACGGTTTCCTCGGACCTGGAAACCAGCCCTTCAAAATGGCCCTGGCCTGCGAGTGGAATGGCGGAGTGGGGAGAAAAGAAAGGAAAAATTTTAGGGCGATTGAACTGTCCCAAGGTGGTGGATACATGACTCTACCCATACAGAGTGAACTTGACTGTATACACGCTTTTTTTTTTTTTTTCTTTTTTTAATCAACAAAGGTGTCAGGGGGGCCCGGAATGGATGCAATGCAGGCTGTGACCAGTGAATCAAACTGTATTAAAATGTGTGACAAAATGTCACCGAGGGGTCGGGATAAAAGGCGCAAGAGTTCTCATCACAAGGAGAACGTTTGTTTTCTTCTTTCTTTTCTTTTTATTGCATCTATATGGGAAGACGGATGTTAGCTGAACCTATTATGGTGATCTTTTCCACAACATGTGAATCAAACCCTGGTGGGTGTCACTTGTTTCTCGATAACACCGGAAAAATAAAATAAAGGAGCTGACCAAAGCAACTTTGGAGAACAGTGTTTTAATTAGACACTCAAAGGCTACAAAAAGAACGATACATAATACTGTATTCTAGTTTGTTTGTTTGTTTGTTTGTTTTTTTTTCTCATAGGGCTATAGGATAGTAATTCTGAAACTATTTTGTATGGATTATGGCACCGAACAAACAAGTAAATAAATTGTAGATAACAGGGGCCAGTGATATCAGAGTAAGTAGTTACAAACAAACAGAGAGGGAGGGCAGGAAGCGAAATTGAACTCTGTGGTGTTGGATTCAAGTCGTGGATACCAGAATGAACTCGTGTGTGTGTGTGTGTGTGTGTGTGTGTAGGCATGTAATCATGTCGGATTTATTTTTGTTACAGATGAAAAGCTTCTAGAAGACTGGGATGGCAAGGCATGATTTTAATTTTTCACATCAATTTCCTCGTATCTTTTTTATGTGAGTGACCTCATGTTTACTTTAATATATGATGCAGATAGAGAATTATGGATATATGCGTATACATGTATTCGCACACATACGTATATTTTCTAGTTCCGTCCTTTTAGAGGGCCTAGAAACAGTGACATCCCAGTAGCAGTGAGCACACCCATCACCCAGATCTTGGTTTCTAACACCATTCTTCAGTAAAAGGAATAAGGGCTCTTAGGAGTGTAGGGCAGAGGAAATACAAGATGAACCTGGAGCATTTTGTGGGGCCGAAAAATTCAGAAGTGCTGGAAAAAATGCAAGAGGGCTTGTCCAAAGTACACAAGAGTCAACTTGAATGGGCTCCCAACGGCCAAAGCTGGAACAACTTGATCAAAAATTAAATAACAATGCCCCCCCCCCCCCGGGTGGCTTAGTGGGTTAAGCCTCGGACTTCAGCTCAGGTCCTGATCTCGCGGTTCACGGGTTCGAGCCGCGCGTCGGGCTCTGTGCTGACAGCTCAGGGCTTGGAGCCTGCTTTAGATTCTGTCTCCCTCTCTCTCTCTCTGCCCCTCCCCCGCTCGTGCTCTGTCTCTCTCTCTCAAAAATAAACATTAAAAAAATTTAAAAAAAAATTAAATAACAATGGTGTTGATTTATAACTCCAAAAGTAAGATAAATATTCATGGGTTAATAGCACTATAAATGACTAAATAAATAAGTAAATGGGGGAGAAGGGACAAACTATTCCTTACAGAAGAATTCCAAGTGATATACCAAATCGGTACTATCTCCTCTAGGAAGCGGGGATTAATTCCCTCCTCTTGAGTATGGTCTGGACTTAGTGACTCACCCGGAATGAATAGAGTATGGAAAGAGAAAACAGTAACTTTACAGTAGAAAACACAAGTGGACACCGCCTTAACCAAATGATTAAGGTCAAAATTGCCAGTGAGCAAGTTATGCGATATCATGGCCCCCACCATGACATGGTGAAAACGACATTTTACCTCTGTAGTGTTGTTCTTCCCCAAGGCCTATTATTCAAATCTAATTATGAGAAAACATCGGGTAAGTTCAAATTGAGAGAGTCTATAAAATACCTGACCAGTACTCTTCAAAAGTATATTTTAATAAGTAATGTAAATTTTTTTAAATAAGCAGTGTGGTGGTTAATTTTATGCGTCACCTTGGCTGGGCCACGGTGTCCAGATACTTGGTCAAACATAGTTCCCGATGTTTTGTTTTCTTTTCTTCTTTCTTTCTTGAGAGAGAGAGAGAATGAGAGAGAAGCAGGGCTTGCCCTAAGCGGGGCTCCAGCTCACCCGACACAGGGCTTGAACTCATGAACCGTGAGATCATGACCTGGGCCAAAATCAGATGCTTCACCAACTGACCCACCCGGGCGTCCCTGGACGTTTTCTGTGAGGCTGTTTCTTGGATGAGATTAACATTTAAGTTGACGGACTGTGAGTAGATGAATGTGAGTAGACCTCCATAATGCGAGTAAAGCTCAGCTGATTAGTGGAAGGTCTTAGGAGAACAAAGATTGACCTCCCCAAGCAAGAAGGAATTCTGCCAGCCAAGTGCACAAATTACAACTCTTCCTGGGTGTCTCGCCTGCTGGCCTGCAGATTTAAGAGTTGCCAAGCCTCCATATTTTTATCAACGATTTTGGTAACACAAACAGCATCTTCATGGTAATTGAGAATACAAAATTCAAAAGGCACGCAATCAAAGGGTAGACTGAGAAAAGTTTTCCTCCCACCGCTGGCCCCAAACTACCTAGTTTGCTTTCCCTGGTGGTTCTTTATGTAGCCAGCTTCTTATCTGTTTAGAGCCTCACAACAGGTTCCAAAGGTTTAAGGTCATAAAAAAAAAAAAAAAAAAAAACAAAGGAAAGATTGGAAAAATTGTCGCAGGTCGGAAGAGACTAAAGAGACATGATGACTAAGTATAACGTAGTATCTTGGATGGGATCCTAGGACAGCAAAAGGATATTAGTGGAAAAACTGGTGAAATCTCAAGAGTCTGGGGTTGTTAGAATTGTCCCGATGTTAATTTCTCAGTTTTAAAAAGGTACCACGGTTATGTAAGATGTTAACATTAGGGAAAACTGGGTGAAGGGTATAAAAGAACCATCTGTACTTCTGCAACTTTTCTGAAAAATCTAAAATTATTCCAAAATAAAGATTTTAATAAAAGATAAACAGTCCAGTCTTGTGGTTACAGACCAAGATGGAAAAATGCAGTCCTTTCTATTTCCTCCCGCTGAGTAAAGACAGAAACTGCGAATGTTGTATAGAAAAACAAACATTAGATGACTTTAAAAGGTAGAGAAAAGGTAGCTAGCTGATCAGCTAGAAGCCTAGGGACATAATGACATGGCCATGAGTTCCCTGGGTTTTGCTTTTGCCTCAGGTTATCCTAGACTACGTAATGTAGAGGCTGGAAACCCAGAAATGGCAACGGGCACAGACAAAAAAACCTTACACTCTCATTCTTAAAAAAGCCTGGTGGTGCCTGTGTTGCGTCCAACCTTGGCTCAGGTCATGATCTCTTGGTTCGTGAGTTCAAGCCCTGCATCCGGTTCTCCACCATGGACAGTGCAGAGCCTACTTCAGATCCTCTCTCTCTGCCCCTCCCCAGGTTGCATGCATGCACACACACACGCACTCTCTCTCTCAAAAATAAACCAACACTTAAAAAAAAAAGCCTGCTGGGGGACGCCTAAGTGGCTCGGTCAGTTGAGTGTCCAACTTTGGCTCAGGTCATGATCTCACAGTTCATGGGTTCGAGCCCGACATTGGGCTCATTGCTGTCGGTGCAGAGACCCACTTCAGATCCTCTGTCCCTCTCTTTTTTCTGCCCCCGCCCCTGCTCTCTCCCTCTCTCTCTCTTTCAAAAATAAATATTTTTTTTAAATTAAAAAAAACTTTTTTTGATGCCTACTGGGTGATTTTCTTTTTCTTGCCTTACTGAAGTGACCCAAATCTTAACTATAATTATGGAATAAAAGCGATGACAGTGGACGTACTTGTCTTTTCCCTGATTTGGGGAAACCATTCACTCTTTCATCATTAAGTGTGATGGTTGCTGTGGGTTTTTCATAGATGCCTTTTATCAGGTTGAGGAATATTTCCTTCTATCCAAGTTTGTTGAGATACTTTTGTTCATGTATGGTCGTTTGTCAGATGTTAACTCTATTGAGATGATCCTGTGGTTTTTTTGTTTTTTTGTTTTTTTGGTTTTTTTTTACTTCTATTAATAAGATATATTACATTAGATTTTTGGAGGCTAACCTAACTTTGCATTCCTGGGATAAATCTCACTTGGCCATAATGCATACATACTCCTTTTTGTACGTTGTTGGATTCAGTTTGCTAATATTTTCTTTAAAATTTTTGCGTGTGGGGTGCCTGGGTGGCTCAGTTGGTCAAGCATCCGACCTGAGCTCAGGTCATGAGTTTCAAGGTTCATGAGTTTGAGCCCTGCATTGGACTCTGCATTGGTGGAGCGGAGCCTGCTTGGGATTCTCTCTCTCACTATCTCTCTCTCTCTCTCTCTGCCCCTTCCCCACTTGCGTGCTCTCTTTCTCTCTCAAAATAAATAAATAAACTTTAAAAAAGTAAAAAAAAAATGCATCTATATTCATGGGATATTGGTCTCTGATCTTCCTTTTTTGTGATATCTTTGTTTGGCTTTGGTGTTAGGGTAAAAAACAATTTTTTTTGACAGAGTGAGAGAGAGGGAGGTAAAGAGTGAGAGCGGGGAAGGGACAGAGGGAGAGGGAGAGAGAGAATCATAAGCAGGTTCCACACCCAACACAGAGCCTGACACAGGGCTTGATCTCATGATCATGAGGAGATCATGACCTGAGCTGAAATCAAGAGTCAGTCACTTAAGCAACTGAGCCACCCAGGGGCCCCAGTGTTCGGGTAATACTGTTCTCATAGAATTAGTTGACAAGTGTCCCGCTCCTTTTTTTTTTTTTTTTTTTTTTTTTATTGCATGAAAGAGTTTGTGAAAGAATGACATTATTTCTTCTTTAAATATTTGAGAAAATTCACCAGTGAAGCCATCTGGAACAATACTTTCCTTTGTGGGCAGTATTTTAATGACTATTTAATCTCTTTACTTGTTATAGGTCTATTTAGCTTTTCTATTCTTTCTCTTCGGTAAGAGCTTTATTGAGATATAATTCACAAGCCATAAAATTAACCAGTCTGAGGTGGACAATTTAGTATATTCACAGAGGTGTGCAACCATTACCATGATCAATTTTAGAATGTCTGCATCACCTCCAAAAGAAACCCTGAACCTTGTAGCCTTTACCCTCCTTCCCAATCCTCCCCCTGATCTAGGCTATCACTAATCTACTTTCTGTCTCTATGTATTTGCTTATTTGGGGCATTTTATATAAATGGACTCATACAATACGAGATCTTTTGTGACCAGCTTCTTATACTTAGTATAATGTTTCCAAGGTACATTCTCATACCTTTTTACGGTCAAATACAATTCGATTGTATAGATCTACCACTTTGATTTATCCGTTCATTAGTTGGTGGACTTTTGGTTGCTTCCACTTTTTGGCTATCATGAATAATGCTACTATAAATGTTTGTGTACAAGTCTTTGTGTAGACCCATATTTTAATTTCTTTTGAGTACATTCCTATGATTGGATTCTACCTCTTCTTGAGTTCATTCTGGTAATTTGTACCTAGGAAACCTAAGTTGTTTAATTTGTTGGCATAAAGTTGTTAATAACATTCTCTGACGATCCTTTTAATTTTTGTAAGGTCAGTGGAATGCTCTCTCTTTTAGCCCTGATTTTGATCATTTGTGTCTTCTCTCTTTTTTCTTGATCAGTCTAAAGGCTCATAAACTTTGCTGACATTTTAAAGAACCTATTTTTTTTTTATTTCGTTGGTTTATTCTGTTTTTTTTTTTTTTGGCTTAGTTTCAAATGATTCACATATACACAATAAATACTACACCTCCCACACACGTACCCGCCGAGAGAGAAAATGAGAAAGAAACCGTGGCAAAGTATAAGCAATTATACTGAATCTGAATAAAGAACTTTGTTCTAATCCTCCAACTTTCCTATACGTTGAAAATAATATCAAAATAATATTATGTAACATCGAAATAAAGTTACTAAAAACGAGTATTTCTCCCACCTCAAATCCGACTGCATTGTGGCCGCGCTAGAGGAGGGAAGGAGATAGGGCAGGGGAGAGGCGTGGGGGACTCAAGGAAGACATGCCCAAGGCAGCCCTCCAGTCTTGCCACATGCCAACGCAGCACAGAGAGTCCCAGAAGTTGTCTTCATGGAGCTGAGAGCTGTGTGGATGGGCCCCTGGGAGCTGGCAACAGAGGCCTGGTGTCCGGGATGAAGAACAAGTCCAAGGACAGGAGACAAGGGAGAAAATGAGACATATTGGCAGATGCTTACACTTAGAGAGACTCCCCTTCCCCTAAGACTTGGTGCCACATAAGCCCCATGCAGAACTCAGATGTCACACTGCAGAGGGGTTCAAACCTTGAATTGACTGTCATCATCTCTGTCAGTCAGTGAATGGGGACTCTAGATAGAAATTACAGGAAAAAAGCTGTACTTCTTGTGCATGCCTTTCCTGGCCTGAGAAATGAATACCTGCTATACACACACACACACACACACACACACACGGACAGCAATGATGAAAAAAAAAATTGGAGTAGCCATGTTAATATCATGCAGAGTAGATTTCAGAACAAGGAACATTATCAGCAACTAAAAGGAACATTACATAATGATACAAGACCAATTCTCCAATTAAGCATCCTCAACATTTGTGTACCTAAATATAGAGCCCCAAAAGGCCTGAAACAAAACACAATAGAACTTAAAGGAAAAATGGAGAAAATTCAGTTATACTTGGAAACGTGAACATCCCTCTCTCTGTAATCAATGGAGCAAGTAGACAGAATCTCCAAAGTTGTGGAAGATCTGAATAATACTAACAACCAACCCAACCTAGTCGGTATTTACAGACAACTCCACCCAGTAACTGCAGAATAGGCCTCAGAAAGATCTTAATGGGAAACTAAGAGGCTTAGAACAAAGTGGGTCAGAACACGCATTTACCCATACATGTTGAATCGCACCACTTGAATTTTCAGAATGCATCGGTAGACAGTCTGAGGACAATCCACTTTTAGATTCTGGATTCTCTCAATTTAACCCCACTTTGAAAAGACACTTGGTTGGCCACCAGACAGTCCCCTAATTTAACATCATTCTGAGGCCTTAAAAATAAACCTAGCTTGTGCAAGTTGAGGTCAGCTGTCTATATGAGGTTTGAAAGAAGAGTGTGAATATTTAGCAGCATATGGAGGTATTAGCCAGTACTATCAAATAAAATGATTAGAGGCATAAAAATAGGAAGGGAGGAGGTAAAACTATATCGTTGATAAGATACTGAAAAACTCTAGAGAATCAATGCTAAAACTAATACAGATATTAAGTTTAGCATGGTAACAATACAAAAACAACAACAAAAATCAATAGCCTTTACATGTCAAACAATATTGCTTCTAAAATGCAGTGGAAGAGAAAACTCCATTTTCAACTATGGAAAACTAACGGAAAACTCCATTTTCCATTATCAGGCATGCAAAGAAACGGGAAAACATGACCCACAATTAAAAGAAAAATCGATCAGAATAAACCTAGAAGTGATACAGGTAACAGAATGAGTAGACAAAGACATTGAAAGAGTTATTAAACTGTGTTTCCTATGTTCAAGCAGGGAGAGGAAAGCAGGAGGATACCAACGAGATCCATATCAAACTTCTAGAGATAAGAATTACAATGTCTGAGATGAAAACAAAAATATTAGAGGCGATTAAGAGCAAATTAGACACTGTGGAACTGAAGTTTACTGAAATCAAAGACAGAACAATAAAATCAATCAAATACGAAACCCAGAAATAAAGAAATTTTAGGGGCGCCTGGGTGGCTCAGTCGGCTAACCATCCAACTTTGGTTCGGGTCATGATCTCGTGGTTTGTTGAGTTCAAGCCCCACATTGGGTTCTCTGCTGTCAGCGCAGGGCCTGCTTCTGTCTCTCTCTCTGCCCTTCACCCACTCGTTCTCTCTCTCTCAAAAATAAATACACATTAAAAAAATTTTTTTTAATTCAACAGATGATCAGTGAGCTATGGGACAATTTCAAGCAGCCTAACATATTCACAATTGGAGGATTCAAAAAACAATACTTGAAGAAATAATGGCCAAAATTTTCCAAATTTGATGAAAACTGTAATTCCACAGATTTCGGATACTCAAAGAACGCCAAGCCAAAGATACAAAAAGAAAATTATACCAAGATATTCACAATCACATTGCTTAAAACCAGGGGGAAAAAATTAAAGCAGCCAGAGAAAACTTATAACAATGTATATGATGTTTACAATATATGTAGATCGAAAATATATGACAAAAATAGTAGGTCATTAAAACTACAATATATGTAAACGAGTGTGATGTCATGTGAAGGTAGACCATGATAAGATATATAACACAAACCCTAAAGCAACTATAAAAAACAACAAAGGGGCGCCTAGGTGGCTCAGTGAGTTGAGCACTGGACGTGTGATTTCGGCTCAGGTCATGATCTCGGGGTTGTGGGACTGCACCTCACGCTGGGCTCTGTGCTAAGCATGGAGCCTGTTTGAGATTCTCTTTCTCCCTCTGTCTCTGTCTCTCTAGGAAAAAAAAAAAAAAAAAGCACACACACACACACACACACACACAACAAAGAGCTATAATAAACCAACAAAGGATAAAATAGAATCATAAAAAACATTCAGTCTAAAGACAGAAAAAGAGAACAGAACACAGCTGGTACAAATGAAAAATAAAGAGCAAGGTGGTAGATTTAAACCGAACCACGGAGCATAACTAAATAAAATGGTCTAGACAACCCTTGGTAAGCAGAAGAATGGCTCTCCCCGCCCAAGATACCCCCACCCTAGACCCTTTGAATATATTATCTTACATGGCAAAAGGGACTTTGCAGAGGTGATTAAGGGCATGGATTTGAGACAGAACATTATCCTGGACCGTCCAGATGAGCCCAATGTCAGAGTCCTTAAAAGCAGAGAAGCTTTCCTGGCTGCGTCAGCGAGACGAGAAAGAAAAAGAGAGACGTGGCAAGAGAAACGTGACGTAAGGACTCAGCCTGTCATTGCCAGCTCTGAAGACGGAGGAAGGGGGCCAGGAGGCAAGGAATGCAGCAAATTCTAGAAGCTGGAAACAGCTTTCAGGTTTACAGCCAGCAAGAAAATGGGAACCTCGGTCCTACAACCACAAGGAACTGAATTTTGTCAGCTACCCAAACGAGCAGGAAAAGGATTTTCCCCCTAGGGCCTCCAGAAAGGAATGCAGTCTGCCGACACTTTGATTTAATCTGGGGAACTCATACCAGACTCCGGACCTACAGAGGCATAAGATAATAAATGTGTGTTGTTTTAAGCCAGTACATCTGTCCTACTTTGTTATAGCACCAATAGGAAAGTTAATACCTACTCCAGGTAAAGGACAGAGATTATCAAACTGATAAAAAGGCAAGATTAAACAGTATGTTACCGAAACCTTATATAAAGGTTAAAAGTGATGGAATAAAAAATTACAGCATTCTAACCCTAACGAAGAAAAGCTGGCTCAGTGGGTTGAGCTGCCGACTTCGGCTCAGGTCATGATCTCATGGTTAGTGAGTTTGAGCCCTGCACTGGGCTCCATGCTAAGAGTGGGGAGCCTGCTTGGGATTCTCTCTCCCCCTCCCTCTCTGCCCCTCTTCCATTCATACTTTCTCTCTCTCTCAAAAAAAAAAAAAAAAAAAAAGCTGGAGTGGCTACATTAATATCAAAATAGATTGCCGAACAAAGAATATTACCAGGAATGAAGAAAGTCATCTCATTATAATAAAGGGGCCAATTCATCAGAATACGTGAAGTAAAATCCGAGAGAAATGCATGGAAAAACAGACAAATCCACAATTTTGGTTGTAGAGATCAGCACCACTCTCTCAGTAATGGATAGAACCACCAGAGAGAAAGTCAGTATAGAAATAGACTCGAATAACACTTGTCCTGTCACAGAACATTCCATTCGACGGCAGAGTACACATTCTCTTCAAGCACACGTAACTCATTTACCAAGGGCCACAGTCCTGACCCTAAAACAGACTCAGTAAGGTTAAAAGGATTCAAGACACACACAATATAGTCTCCGGTTACAATGGAATTAAATTAGAAACTAACAAGAAAAATATCTTGAAAAGCTCCAAACAGTGGGAAGAATACACTTAAAAAAAAAACCAAAAAAAAAAAAAAAAACCCCAAAAAAACCCAAAAACAAAACCCTGTATGAAAGAAGAAACCAAAGGGGAAATCGGAAAGTATTTTGAAATGAATGAAGATGAAAATATATTCTATCCAAGTGTATCGAAGGCCCCTTATACAGGAAAAGGTTAAGTCAGTAGGCCTGGGTTGATCAAATCCCGCACATTACCAAGAAAACCTCTTGGCTACTTCCTGGGAACTAAAAACTGAGCCTTGGAATGTTCTGTCTTGTTAAGAGTATTTTTGTATGTCTGAGTTCTTTGGCCATTCTGTTCCACTTTGACCAGATAGTTTATGCTGCTGATGTGATTTATAGTGAACACCTGCATCTGCTCTAAGAGGTCTGGAGTCTCGACTAGCTGAGGTTGCTCATGCAGGTGCTAACTCCCAATAAAAATCCTGGAGCCGCCCTGGTTGGCAACACTTCGCCTGTCACGTATTGTTGCCCAAAGAATTCAGCATGTCTCGTGAAACTCCACTGGGAGGGGACACCTGGAAGCTTGAGCCTGGTTTCCCCCTATACTTCTCCCTATGTGCCTTTTCTCTTTGGTGATTTTAATCTGTATCTTTCACTGTAATAAACTGTAACCATGCATAAAACAGTTTCTAAGCCCTGTGACTCTTGATAGTGAATCAGCAAGCCTGAGGCTGGTCTTGGGGGGTGGGGGGGGCCTACATACATAGCGAAAGCATCCACTGGATGGAAATTTATAGGACTAAATGCCTATACTAGAAAATGTCTCAAATCAGTGACCTCGGCTTCCACCTAAAGAAATGAGAAGGAAAGCAGCTAAAGAAGCCCGAAGGAAGCAGAAGGAAGAAAAATAATAAAGATGAGAGAGAAACAATGGCAAAAACCAGAAATACAATAGGGAACATCAATGAAATCACAAACTGGCTATTTGAGAAGATCAAAAATATTTGTAAACCTTTAGCCAGAGCGATAAGGGTGGGGAGACCCAATTCACTAATATCAGGAATAACACAGAACTACAGGTTTCACAAATGTTAAAAGGATAAATGACTTGAAAGATACAAACTACCAAAGCTCGCTCCAGACAAAATAGATCATCTGAGCAGCCTATATATATTAAAGAAATTAACTGTGTAGCTAAAAACTTTCCCCCCAAAACCCCCAAACTTCCAGGCCCACGTGGCCTTATTGATGAATTCCATCACACATTTTTAGGAAGAAATAATACCAATTCGACACAAACTCTTTGAGAAAACTGAAGAGAGAGAATACTTCCCAACCCATTCTTTGAGGCCAATATTACTCTGATAATAAGACCTCATGAACACAGATGCAAAAATTCTCGGCAAACTTTTGGCAACAACGTATAATCCCACAATACATAAGGTAATCCAACCTCATGAACAAGTGGGCTTTATCTCAGGAGTGTAAGATTCAACATACATCCCTGATTTTAAAAATTTCAGCAAACTAGTAACAGAAAGGGACAGGAACATCCGTCTATGAAAAACCTTCAGTTAACATCATACCGACTTTCTCCTAAAACTGGGAACAGGCATCTGTTCTGACCACTTCAATTGTACTGGAGGTTCAAGCCAGTGCAAAAAGGATAGAAAAAGAAAAAAAACAAGGCATGGGTAGCCGTTGGGAAGGAAGCAGGAAAACTGTCTTTATTCACAGATCACATAAATTATTTATGCGGAAAATCCCAAGGAATCTACAGAAAGCTACTAGGACTAATAAGGACTAGCAAGTTAGGCAGGACACAACCATGCTAGTCACACGAAAAATTTAGACCTTAAAATTTTTAAAATATACAATGCACAATAGCATCAAACATATCAAATACTTAGGGCTGTGAAGGCCTGTTTACCAAAAACTACAAAACAGCGAGAGAAAATACAGATCTGAATCAATGGCGAAATAGGCCTTTTTCATGGGCCAGAAAGCTCAGTACTACCAAGATGTCAACTCTCCACAAATTGATCTCCGGATTCAATGTAATCTCAGTCAAAATTCCAACAGGGCTTTCTGGTAGCAAATGGCAAGCTAATTCTAAAATTAATCTAGAAATGCCAAAGATCTAGAATAGCCAAATCCACTTGGAGAAAGAATAACAAAATTGGAAAACGTACACTCCCTGGCTGAAAGACTTCAGAGAATACAAACACTAAGTTGAGATGATTTACAGACCTAAATGTAAAACTACAAGGCCCCTACCCCTAGTAGAAAACATAGGAGTGTCTTTGAGACCAAGGTTGGGCAAAGATTTCCGAGACAGCACACAGAAAACACTAAACATACAAAAACTGGTACACTCGGACTCTATCAAAATTCAGAATGTCTACTCATCAAGACACCATTAAGAAAATTGAAAAGGCAAATCACAGGTTGGGAAAAATATTTGTAGTACGAATATCTGACAAATGCCTTGTAAGCAGATCACACAAGGAAACCTCCACGAATCAATAACGAAAAGACAACCCAATTTAAAAAGAGCAAAATTTTATCTCTTCATAACAGAGATACGGATGGTCACTATACACATGCAAAGACACTCAACATTGGTCATCACAGAAATGCAAATTATAACTGCAATCAGATACCACACACCAACTAGAACAGCTGAACTTTTGAAAACTAGCAACAATAAGTGTCTCTGAGGACGTGGAAACAACCCAAATGCCGATCAGCAGAATGGTTAAATACACTGTGTTACATTCATACAATAAAATGCCACTCAACAATAAAAAAGAAGGAACTACTGATACACTCGTCAACACGGATGGATTTCAAAAACATGTTCACTGAAACAAGTCAAATAAAAAAATACCTCTTGCACACTTCCATTTTTATGAAGTTTAAAGACAGTAAAATTCATCTATGGGGATAGAAATCAGAAAAGTGGTTGCCCGGGGTCCGGAGCAGCAGCAAGGGAGGAAGAGGACGGAATGGAAAAGGACACAAGAGGACTTTCTAGGGTAACGACAGTGCGTTATTCTTGACTGGGGTATAATGGACACGTTTGCCAAAACTCACCAAACTGTACATTCAAGATCTGTTCAGCTTACTGTAGGTAATAACCATATCTCAAAAAAAAAAAAAAATCAGGTTTTTAAAACTAGGCAAATAGCCCTTAAATAAAATAAAATGGAAAATTGCTCAACCTTAGTCATTAAAGAAATGCAAATTAACTCTGCCACGACTCCATTTTCACCTACTGTATTTGCAAAACTTCCAAATGCTCCACAATACAGTCTGTTGGCAAGGCTGTAGGAGAAATAGTCTTGTTCGTGCATTTCCAGGGTGAGTGCAACACAGAAGAGCTATGGAGGGCAACATCAAGCAAGACTATATGCACTTAACTTGTGGCTCAGTAATCTACCATTTTACTCTGAAGATATATACCTCCACAAATACAAAACCACATATGCATAAAGTCACTGAGACATTATTTGAAATAGCAAAAGATTGGAAACACTCCCCAAATATCTCATCGTTGGGAGATGATACATACAAACAATGGATCCCCATGAATTGATAATGATTTTTTAAGATCTATTCAGTGGAGAAAAGTCAAGGTGCCAAAATATGTACACATCCTGCTACACCTTGGGTATACAAGGAGGGAGGTAAGACTCTACATACCAATTTATTTACTTCTGGGAAAAGAAACACAGAAGATAGGAGCTGATGAATTAAGAATGGTTACCTACAGGTGGTGAGTGGAGACAATTTGAAGGTGCTTAAAGGGATGGGAACGAGACTATGTAAATGCTGTAGAGTTTGAAAATAAAGTGAAGTCGAAATAAAGGGAGGGAGGGATGGAGGGGGCTAGATGGAGCCTGAAGCAAGCCTAAAGTTCCAGCATCGCACTTCAGTGTTCACTGGCAGATTACCCACTGCTCACACACAGCTCCTTGGGTTCTTACTCGTGAAACTTTTGAGGAGACCGGCCTTATCTGGAGGAACCGAGTCTTACAGAGGAATTCTAATTCATGGACTACAAGCCCCATCTGATTCAGAATGATTTATGGCGGGATAATTTGTAGGTTGATCAAGATTTAAAAACTACCCAGGTTTGGGGTGCCTGGGTGGCTCAGTCCCACTCTTGGTTTCGGCTCAGGTCATAATCTCACAGATCGTTGAGTTCGAGCCCTGCGTTGGGCTCTGCACCGATGGTGTGGAGCCTGCTCGAGATTCCGCCCGGCCCTGCCCCTCCCCCTACTCAAGCTGTCTCAAAATAAATAAATAAACCTAAGACAAAAAGCTACCCAGGTTTTGTAGACACGTGTATTGCCCAATCTTTGGCACTTCCTAGTTTTTCCTTTTTACTGAAATTTCTGATGCATCAGAATTGCATATCTTTTTGAACTTCCCCCCTCCCACCAATTATTTTCAGTACCTTAACCCAGAAAATCTTGTTGATCATAGAGTTGAGTACTGACTTCCATTTATTAGACATAGAATCCTTTCCATGTGCACACATCTCAAAATTTGCATCCGAATACATTTAATGAAAGATAATGACATTTAGATCACATATATCAAGTTTTCTAAAGATAACATTCTCCGCTACTTTTCACTCTGCCAAATGTATTATTCCACACAACGTGGAGCGCTAAAGAATGCTTAGCTACAATTAACTACATACGCCTACAAAATCAGTGTTTGCTTTCTCCTCCTTTCTCTCCCCTTACACTCAACAGGTGTTGTATTTGCACATTTGGGGGAGTACGTGTGGTTCAGGTTATTACCTTGTGCCAACCATACCTTTAATCTGAGGTTGGCACACTTGAAAATCATGTGTTGGATATGTTAAATCAGATTCTCACCTAAAATAGCTAAATGGTAGATCGTGTATAGAAAAAATGCCTACTCATCATTATACCGAAAATATTCTATTTATACATTTTCTTGTCACAGTTTCCTGAAGTGCCATTATTTGACTTTAGGATGGAACCACTCAGTAGACGTCACTAAGACTTAACGGGACCGTCCCTTTCCTCTATCATTTCCATTTCCTAAAATCCATTGCTTGTATCTTCTCCCTGATAACGTGTCGCCTTTTGCAACCACCACCATGGGTCCTAGTGCAGCATAAATCCATGCTTCCATTTTAAGAGCGCAAAAATCTAGGAGTAGGACGTTGGGAAGACTACTCCCAAATGCTTCTTCTGAAGACCGGCTTAAACACTATGCCATACATCCCAGCTTGCCAAGGGAGCCCAATTTATGGCTACTGCCCTGTCCCAAGAATTAGCAATTGTGCCCCTTTTTGATCTCAAAAGCATTCTGGTTTGGACTACAAAAGGAACGGTTGGCCCGATTACAGGTTACCACATTTAAAGACATCTTTCTCTTGTTAAATACTCAAAATGAAAAGTCTCTTTTAAGTAGGACTACAGAGTAAGCGCTCAGCGATTCCTAGTTCTCTGCAGTGGGAGGTAGAATAAATAGCGAGCACTTCTCTGGAGTCGGATCACTACCACAGTTGGAACACTTAATGACCACAAACCTTGGGGAAAGTTATGGGAGCTCTCGGTTTACTTATCTGTAAGATGGGGATACAAGAGTACCTAACTCAGAGGGTCACCGTGAGGACTAAAAAGAATACACAAGTAGTCAGTAAATGATAGGCATCTGTAGGCCACGCTAAAAAATTACCCTCCTTGGGGTCCCTGGGTGGTTCAGTCGGGTAAGCGTCTGACTCTTGATTTCAGCTCAGGTTGGGATCTCACAGTTCGTGAGCTTGAGCCCTGTGTCAGAGGCTGCCTGGGATTCTTTCTCCTTCTCTCTGCCCCTCCCTCGCTGTCTCGAAATAAACATTGAAAAAAATTTAAACGAAATACCATCCTTATTTCCCCGTCCAACTAAAAAAGTAGGTCTTCCTTTCAAAAACAAAACACTACACGGGTTGCTTCACGATATATATGTACAACGCTATGACTGTGCAAAGCACTCCCAGACAATGACACAAAATATGTAAAATCGGTGATCTGTTTGCTGTTCACCAGAGACCAATATAATCTCAAACTGAGGGCTCCTGGAAAGACCAAATGGACAAGTCCATCAACCTCCAAATTCAATACCTTTTTCCATCCACGGCAATTTAGGTGCTTGCTCCACTGAGGGTGCTCTGGCAAGTGTCACCATCTTGTGCCAACCCGGAAAAAAAAAATCCCTTTCACTCTCATCTTCGCAGTATGGTGTGGTTATTTTTCAAAAGCTCCAGTTTGTCTACCACCGCTCGGGCGGTTTAGCTTTCTTCTCCTTTGCAATCCCCCGTTCTCTCATACGCTGACATTCCTTGGCGGGTATCTGGTCTACCTCTCCTCACCAGTTCCCGGGTAATCTTCTCTCTTCTGGTTCTGAGCACCACCTCAATGAACAGCAGATATACGGTTCCAGTCCAGGCCTCTCCTAATTCCAACTACTTAGATGCCCTGCAAGTAGTTCATGATCTTCTGCCTCTAGAACCACCCTTCGGTGATTTCCTATTTACTTTCGGTCTTCCCCATCTGTGCTCTTATTCCCAACCTTACAACATCCCAAGTTCAAATCCAAATCCTCTCTTCCTTGGATTTCTCTGCTTTGGAGATATCCCTCCGGCAGCAATGTACAGGATTAGACGGAGTGTGTCAAAGCAGGTAGGAAGACGACAGCAAATCCAGTGCTGTTTTTTTGTTTAAATCTCATGGACGGTCCCATATTAACTACAGGGCAAAGTGTCAACACCTCTCATGGCAGAGGCAGCTTTCCAACATCTCGGAGCTTTCCTGCCCTTTCCAGTTGTCTGTTAGCACTCCTCTCACTCCTTAGCCAAAGTTCCCAAACCCTCTTGGCTCAGGAGGGTGTGATGATGGAAACCCCACTGAAATGCAGGCCCCAATATTACTCACCCTTCTTGTCACCTCTTCTAGGGTTTGCCTGATAGATTACATGTGTCTCCCATATAGATGTGTGTGTGGAGGGCAGAGGACGGGGATTACATCTTAGGTTTGCTTTTTAGGAGATGCTAAGTGAGTAATACTAAATGAAAATATACATGACAATAAAGATTTAACGACTAGGTTCTGAGAAGCAGACACTTCATTTAAGTTAAATTCATAGCATCATGCGATCTTACATTTCAGTTGAAAATGTGAAGGTTCTGTTAATTTACTACTTTTAAAACCTGAGCTCTTATTTCAAAATGAAGAAGCCAATTTTTTTTTAATTGATTTAACATATAAATAGGTAAAGCAAGTTGAACTGCTCTACCGATGGTGTACGATTTCCTATTTAACTGGTGACAGTGAGAGAATATGATTCAGTTCCCACTATCTGGGTCAACATCTGCTTTTTTGTACATTTTGTAGTCAGCTTCTTTCTCTAAACAATGTGTGTGCATTACGATGCAAACTTATTTCATTATTAAGGCATCTGGATAAAGTGTGCTTTTAACGGGATTTACCTATACACAGAGCAGTAACAAGAAAAAAAATTCCTCTATTTCTTCTGAAATATGAAAAATATAAATTATAATAAAGGATATTCAATTGATGAAAAGAAAGCAGTTTACACAAGACTCTATCTAGTTTATACTTCAGAGTAACGATACATTTGATTTCTCTCTCCTATGCTCTTACCCATTCAAAGACTAAGGACTAAGCTGGGCAAGTGTTATTTTTGACATAGAACTTCCACGTGTGTATCAATGAAACAGCACTAAAGTATTCCTAAATGTCAGCGTATATTCATCTCGGCAATAAAGTATCTTGATAAAACCAGAGAAAATAAGACACCGTGTCAGCAAGATAAACTAGAACTGTTTAAGTAGCATTTAGGGCATAGCTTTAGCATTCTTAGAACCTTTGCTTCTGGATAGTGGCTTGCAACTTTTATTTACAGAAATGTCGGCCTTGAGTTACTTCAAAAATACTAGTGGTTACACATCCTAAGCAGCACTTAGACAAGCACTCTTGCTCCTTAACTAAAATAGATTTGTAATTATTTCCTTCTGAAATTATAAATAAGAGATGATTGCTGCTAGTAGATATTCAATATTTACTAAATTAACTAATTAAATAAAATATCTCCATGCTTTCAAGCCTTTGAACTGTTTCCAGGAGGACAACATACTCCAAAACTATCTGAACAAGAATACTTGATTAATGCAATCAGCACGGCATTTCCCCAGATAGGATTATAAATTCTCTTTAGTCATAAATAGAACTTCATTTATAGCATTCTCTATGCTTCTTCACTAAAGCTTCCCGGAAAAATCTGATAAAAAGAGAGTATGTGCCAAATGCAAGGTGCCATTGTTATAAAACGAAATCCTATTGTTGTCCATTAGAAGGGACCTGTTGATGGTAATATAGCTGGCTATATTTTTACCAGTGATGTGGATTTGTAGACTCTCCCCCCACCACCCCAATCACGTCATGCAAGCAGGAAAGCATGAAATTTAAAACTGCCTAACATTAAAAAATAAGTCTCTTTTAATTTATTTGCATTCTAAAATAGAGCCCTTATCTGAACCTTTTTTCCATATAAAACTCTACTTAGTGATGTACAAGATTTATCAAGCCCACGTCACATTCCCTTTAAAATCTGAAGTTCAATCACTATTTCTTTTCTACTATTATACTATGTTTTGGCCACAAGTGTTTATTGGTCTGTCATTGCAGTAATTTGCAACTTCACAATAAACCAGTCTGACATTTTGGGTCTTGAAGATACATACCATATATATTTCTTTAAAAATAATCATACTTTTGTAAGCAATACTTTACAGTAGACACCTCAAAAATCTACCATAGATGTGAAACTTAAAACGAGAAAAATTTAAGTTCTAAATCTTTATACATATATATCCAGATTTCTATATATATTATATATACATACAGAAGTATATATAAAATATATATAATCAGATTTGAAAAATGAACAAAAACTGGGCACTGTACATAAAGTCTTTTTAAAACTCAAACAATAGAAAACTCTTTAAACATTAAACAATTTTAATAAAAGTTTCTGTACAATGCTAAGCAGTTTTATTTACACATAGAAAATGTAATAGGAGTAGTGTTTGAAATTACAGAACTCCTTAAAATTTCAATGGCAGGTAAATCTGGAAAAAATAACAGCATTCCATTCACAAATATTTTCAAGCAATAAATATGTATTTATAAATAGTGTAAATTTACATCAAGATTAGAAACAAAAATCACAAATCTGAAGTTTATTCCTTAGTCTATGTGCAATCCATTATCTTTGTGACTTGGCTGTTAATTTTTTAAACATTTTTATTTAGGAACCAAAAGTGTAATAACCGTCATGGTTTCAAAACAAGACAGAAAAAACATAAAAGCAGTAAAAAAGTTCCTTACCTAACTTTTCACATTAAAAAAAAGTTGACCAAAGAAAGACTTAAAATTGCTAACTACCTTACAAAGAAATGACCAGCTAGGCTAGTTATTTTTTTTTTTTTCTTCCAAGGAAAATTCTGAAGGGGAAAAGATAGATGAAAACCAATTCGTCAGCCCAGAAATAGAGAAATATAAAAGAGGTCGTTTTCAAGTCAGTAGTCTGTATGATTTTGCCAGTTTTGTCAGATATATACAAAACATGGAATTTATTATTCTTTTTTCTCTGAAGTACAGCTGATCAGCTTCAGGAGAGTCCCGGAGTAGGAGCAGTGCTCTCCCCTGTCCAGTTGGGTGACACTCCGCACTGGGAAGGTTGCATAGACACAGTTTTCAGCCAGCAGCCTTACGAGATAACTACAAAAACCAGTGGTGCAGAACTGAGTTACTTCCTGAATAGCAGAAAAGGTCTCATGTAACGTCCATGGAACACTATCAAGATGAGGAGGATGGTAATGGAGGAGCCTGAAAATAAAAGGGACGTTACTTTGGTATTCGCACTGTTAACAGTGTTCCCTAGCTCAAGGCTACAGGCACAGTCGGCCTCTGAAGGTAGGCGAAGTAAGGGTTCTCAAGAAAGTTCAAGGGCCTGCTACACAATGTCAAAGAATAACTTCCCTTACCTTTCTCCCACCTGGGCAATTTTCCTAAGGGTTTGAGACCACTGCTCTACTCAGCGCACCCACCTTTTTCTGTACTTCGCCAATCGGTCAAAACCTCTTAGGATAAGTTATTAGGATGCCCGTATTTTAGACTGCTTCCAAACAAACAAAACAAAAAAGGCTTGTGGAAAATGATTTCACGGATTATAATTTCATCAGTGGCTCGCTTCAGAACCTGTCTCAACGAGATCATGTATTTTGCTGAACATAATTCCAGACCATTGTCTTCTTCTTCAAGTGATCTTGAAGACCATTTAAGTGAAAATGGGAGCTACATTTCAGTAATTCAGTTTCTGATCACTGATCAAACTTTTCTCACTAAGAGAAAAGTACTGGAGGAAGTCAACAATTCGTAAATTATATCTGTGTTTCTATTCATGAAACTATTGATACGCTAGAGTAAAAAGCTTCCCCCTAAGCATCTGCCGGTTAACATTAAAAACTGTGTAAAACTTGTAAGTATACTTGAATTTCATAAGGTTATGTAACGTACCAGGAAGTTAAGCTCCATCAAATATTCCCAGGAGGTTAATAGTTCTGGTAACGACAAAACTTTAAATAAATATAATTAGCTGTAAAAGCCCAAGTCTATTTAAGACCACACTTACGGATTCATTTTGTGGACACTAATAACCTATGTACACATTTTATCAACCGAAATCAAATGACACAAAGGCTATGACAGTGTTCTAAAAGCACAGAAAGATTTTAAAATGTCATTACTGTGACATTATTCAGCCTTGGACTCACCCAGGAAGAAAAGTGAAAATGAAATACGCCAAGTTCATAGGAATAAATACTTGGAAGGAATGATATGACTGTTTCCTCATGCAGTATCCAACAAGCAAAAGGAAAATTTAAATATTCCATTACCTCCTACTTTTCAGGTGGCAGAACAAACACTGCCGCTTCCCTATCCAGCTAAGTATGTACTCACATGTTCATTTCACTTACTAATGTAAATTGGTCATAGACTTGCATCAGGTCCTCCATTTTATACTGTTCTAGCACCACAAAATTTTCCAGGTTTCCGCTGGTTTTTCGTGCACAATCTTGGCAATGCACTATGTAGGTCTTTCGAGAATTGCTCTCATTAGTGACAAAGAGCAGATCAAAAACCTCCACCTATTTTTATGCAAGAGAAAAAGCATTCAGTGGAGATCATGGTATTTATTTATTGTACTGTTTTGGTATAACCACAGAATTCTGCTTTACGTGGAATTGTGGACAGTGATCTCTGGTTAAGAGTAGGTACTAAGGGGCGCCTGGGTGGCTCAGTCGGTTAAGCACCAAACTTCGGCTCAGGTCATGATCTCGCGGTCCATGGGTTGGAGCCCCGCATTGGGCTCTGTGCTGACAGCTCAGAGCCTGAGCCTGCTTTGGATTCTCTGTCTCTCTCTCTCTCTCTGCCCTTCCCCTGCTTGCACGCTCTTCCTCTCTCAAAAATAAATAAACATTAAATAAAAAAAAGAGTAGGTACTAAGACAAACGTGGTCATGTCTGAGAATCTTTAAGAGAGCCAGGTATATTCTGCACCAAACCCAAAGACATGGGTGGCACTGCACATGTAGGGGAACGATCTCAGAGAATGACACACTCGTTACAACCACTGGCAAAAGCCTAGTTCAAAGGCTGATCAAGGTCAGCCTATTTTTGTTTTGAATCCAAAACACTGGCATACAACCAGAAGAAAGTGATTGTTATTTTCCATTTACTTGTCGGTACTCATCACGGAGTACTGTCTTCTCCCACAGACTGAGCTCCTCAGATGAAGACTATGCTTTACTCACTTTTGTACCTCCAGAACATACCACACTGCTCACACAAACCTCAAAACCTACGTGGTGAATAAATATAATCTGATTTTACAGATGAGGAAACTGAAGAGGTCAGTGACGGTGAGTATTCAGTTATAAGCCTCATGTGAGGGAACAGGAGTACAAGCAAAAAGTGTGCTCATGAGTATCGGATGATTTTAGAAATAATAACCTCTAACTTTTACAGAAAGACTGATGAATTGCTAAGGTTCAGGGGGGATAAGAAAGAACAGTTAGGGATAGGAGTCATTCTCAAATTCTGAAAAGCGTATACACTTTTTTTTTTTTTTTTTTTTTGAGGCATAACACACCTATCTGATCTCCCAAAGACTTTTGAGAGAGAGCATGAGCAAGCGAGTGGGAGAGAAGTAGAGGGAGGGGAAGATTGAGACTCTTAAGCAGGCTCCACGCCCAGCGCATAGCCTGATGTGGGGCTCGAACTCATGACTCTGAGATCAGGACCTGAACCGAAATCAAGAGCCGGATGCTTAACTGAGCCACCCGGGTGCCCATGATCTCCCAAAGATTTAACTTTGGCCAGTTATACAACATCAGAATAGCTGATGGATTCAACCATTTCAAATAAACGTCAGTGTCAGAATACAGAATTTCAAGGTTTGAAATGGATCACTAATATCTTTGGCTTTGGCAAATCCTTGAATTTATACAATCAAATTCAATGAATTTATTCAATGAGAATACGCTCATGACCTCATGTCTTCTTTGAACAGTGTGTTCACTAAAATCTCAGTATTCACCCACCATTTTACCATTACTATCAATGAACAACAACGTGAACCTCATGATCCGAACTAGAAAATTTGTAAGCATTCTTCAACCTGTCCCTCACTTCGGCCATTTGATGAGTTGTCTTGTGGATTTTACTCTCTAAATATTCTTGAATTCCTCTCCTTCTTTAATATTCGCACTACAATCTAGGGAAGGCCTTAGGATAACAACTCTTAATTAAGACCCCTGTAACATAGCTTCCTATCTCCATTCTCTCCAATCACATTTCTCTTTGAAACACATACCCACCGTTGCTGATGCTCAGCAAAGCTTCCTACCACCTAGACTCTTAAGTAGAATTTGCACTGCCTGTGTGCCAGCCACACTGGACGACTTAACCCTTTTCTGAACAAGCCATTCCATTTCCCAAGTCGTGGGCCTCATAATAACATTCACTCTACCTCTAATTCTCACCATTTTTTAGCCCACCGAAGTCATACTCACTCATCCTTGAAGGATGGACTCAAACTTTAATACTTTTGTGAACTCTTATACCGATACCAGGAGGGAAAATTAGGTCACCCTCCCCCTCAGTGTTATCGTAAGTCAGTAAGACCAACCTCACATTCACCACAGGCTCATGTACAATTAGTTGTTTATAACTGGTCTTCTCCGAGTAGAATGTAAGCTCCTTCAGAACAGGTACCACATTAATATTGGTTTCTGCTTCTCTTGCCAGCCTTGGCCACAGGAGATTGACCAATGTCTTAGGAATTACACTAGAGCGAACAGTGATCTGCCCGGAGCTGTACCAAGCTACATCCACTTTCCTGTCTTCTGCATACATCTGGATTATTCCCAGTTTAAAATCTCAAGACTAAACTTCTTGATGATCATCATTTGTTAAAATATCCCTCAGACAGAGGACACTGTAGTAGATTACTTTTAGAATTAATTCATTGTTACCAAAACAGTATGTCCTGAAATTCAATTTTAATAAAATAGCTAAGTAACAAGAAAATAACAAGCCTGAACACAATGTCAATTGCAGGAAGCTGCAGGACAGAAGAGCATAAACACATTTCAAATAAAAGTAACTAAAGAGAATCCAAAAGTAGGGAGGTAAGAGGCTTTATAAAATAACAAGATTGAACACAATGTCAAATTCAGTAAGCTGCAGGACATATGGGTATACGTACATTTTAAAGAAAAGTCACTCGAGAGAAACTGAAAGTAGAGAGGTAAGAGGCTTTACAAAACAACTGTGGATAACATCGGTTACTTACCTCACAAATGCTACAGTAATGTGCAGGCTCTTCTTTTGTCCGCCCATGCCATATAATCTCTTTTCCCGCAGCAATGAGAGCTTCCCTCAATGTCTGACATTGCTTCAGAGTTCTCAGAAGACAATACCTATTATGGGGGAAAAATTATTTATGACCAGCAACAGAGGACTGGATGTTTTTAGCATAAGAGATGAACTACCAGAAATATAGAAATGCCAAGAGACCAGGTTGTAATATCTGTGACTTTATCTTTTGTAAATTTCTCAGATAGCGTCTTAATTAAAAAAAAAATAAGGCCAACGCTCAGCAAGTCTGATGACAATATTAGATCATTTAAAGATGAAAATGGATATCGGAATATCAAAATATAGTGACCTTAATATAAAAAACAAAAACAAACAAACAAACAAACAAAAAAAAACCAACCCTGACTCCTTGCTTAAATAGAAGTTGCTAGTTTTGGCTCTTATTTGGGCAAGTCAATTAACCTCTTTGGGAGTCAATGTCCTCACCCTTGACCTAAGGGGTATAAATTCCAGATATGAACTGCTATGATTCTATTAAGGCAGGAAGGCACATTATTTCTACCACTACTACCTGGACACTCGTAAACAGCATCGTCTGCGAAACTGCTTCTGAAACTTCTGAGTCTATACACAGACAACCATGTATAGATTTAGGCACTACACGATACAAAATTGGTTTCTCTACAGTGCTAAAGAAGAAAAAAAGACATTACTTGATTTTAACTTGAGGATAATATAGTGGAATCTTTCATTTACACTACCACGAGTGAACTCTTCTTGTAGTAATTTATAACTTTTCTACACTCATGATACTAACGATACAGTGAATCCTCAATTTGTGCTGGTTTCCCTACAGTTTGCTGTCATTACTTGGAATTGTCTGCTAAATTCTCTTAACTCTCCTGTGAATTACTGGCTCAGGTTCTCCATTTGCAAGAGGCTGGACTAGAAGATCTCTGAGGTACTTTTCAGCTCTCAAATTCAGAGACAATGAAAATGCCCTAAAGAAAAGGAAATGGGTTTAGCAACTGAGTACTGTTTGAAAGCAAAGTTCCTGCCTACTTTATTCACTGCCTAGGACAGTGCCTGGCATATAGTAGGTGCTCAATAAACATGATTACTTAAGTGAAATTTAAAGTATCATAACAGCATATTTAATTTCTCTTAATTTACATTTCCTATTTCCTAAGTTACAAGGTCATAGCATTGTTACTCATCAGAACCCATGTAAATTCAAACCAAGGTAAAAAAGATGACTAAAAATATGTGTTAATTTATTTAACAAATATACAACAACAGCAGCTTTACAGTTGTAAGGCAGATCCTTTCAGTTTCATATTCAAAGAATTTCACTCTTAGTTTGGCTCCGGCAATTGTTGTGTTTAACTTACGTAGAAACCAAGTAAGCTTTAGATTCTGGTTGCAGGTCAAAGGTAGGGCAGCTGTGTGTGGAAGGGGCAGGAAAGAGGTGTCAGGGGAGGTAGCAAGTAAAAAGTCAGATCAGGGCAAAAAGAGAGGGCATGTAATTCCAGACTGTGCCACCAGCTCTTGAACAGTACCTGCTCCTCCCTTTTTAACCTCTCCGTGTCACATACAATTCGCCCCTGATGCCACTGAGCTTACTGAACAAGTTTTCCAAGCAGGGCCTCAAAATAAGGTCTCTTTCACAGGAAAGTAACGCCTAAAACTTTGCCGATACCTTTAGAAGATTTGCAGACTCCGCTACGCTCTTGTGTGAGAGAACAAACAAAAGTAATAATACAATAAAGGACATAAATAATAAAACGTAAGAAACAGGAAGCATGGTATTAGGGACCTGAGACATGTTATGCCACGTAACCCTGTGCAAGAGGCACATCTCCATCTTACGAATGAGCAAACTAGGGTTCAGAGAAGCAAAATTTGTGTGATGTCATAAAGCTTATTTTGAAATGGTTGGGCTAGGGGTTTGTAAAAACAAAACCTCCAGCCTCCGCTATCTCACACTGTACTCTCTTCTTGCTGGTCTCTCTTCCTGTCTTTCTACCTGCCTGCTCCCCCCGTCTTCTCTTTTGAACATGAGATTCTTAAAAGCTCAGCAAATTTAAGTTTTTCTTTTTCAAACACACAGCCTGGCTTCTGTGGAGTACTACTCCACTCTACTCAGTGAATGAACTTTAACCTCCAATGCTACAGACCTCTTTGGTAGACTACAGTTTATAATTTATGGCTCATCGGGTAGTTTCACCCAGAAAAAGGCGATTAGTATGTATTTTTTTCCTGCAAACAATGAAGGGTTAGAGCTAGGGTTATTAGGAGTAAATACTAAGGCATGAGTATTCTGCTTCTGGAATCACAGCTCCAGAATTTTTATTTTGGGAGACTAGAAAACCGTCAATTCAACTAATGCGATCTGACAACGAATCACCAAATTGTGGCTTCCCCCCCTTGTCCTTAGGTCTTTTCCTTCAAAGTTTTTGTTTCTTCCCATTTTCAAAAGGTAGCAGTTGAAACAGAAGGAGAATTGAGAGAAACAGAGGCTCTTCTGGAGTCCACAGCAATGAGCAGGTCCTAGAGAAAGGATGTGATTCAACTGAAGGGTAGGGAAAAATCCATAGAAAATAAAAACATTTGGGGAAAGGATTCCTAGAAAGATCTAATATTCAAGACTTAACAGTCACCTGTTCTGTTTTGGTTAATCACAGACTCTGATTTCATATGAAGACAACATTTGAGTGTATCGAAGAGCTTAAAAAGTAAGAATCAAAATCACTGTTGTCGTTTCCTCTTCACTTCCCTTTTGATGAGTTTTAATAAATTTATCTTACAGCAATGAAGAATGCAACTTGTTAAAAGCGAAATACAGCACTAGCAAAAAGTGTAAAAATGTAGAAGACAGAAGATGCTGTTTTTAACAGATGCATTTTAGGAACAGGATCAGAAATGATTTCAGGAGCTAGAGAAGCAGGGAATTCTTTGACTTTTAAGATCAGTCTGGTGTCAGGACCCAAGCCCTGTTTTTAGCTGTCTGGATGAAAGACTACACAAAAAGGCAGGGGATATTAAAGACAGCTCTAGCCTGGAAGAAAACCACAAGGAAGAGGCTGAGTGAGGGCTTGTTGTATTTGAGGTTACACAGTAGAATCTAATCCACCCCAAAAAGCCATCTACAAAGATGGACCCACAAGAGGGATGAACTTTTAGAGAACCATGTTACAAAGGGCCTAGAAATACAAATATACTTGAAATACCAGAATAAGAAAACTCAAGACAAATGTAAGGACAAACGATAATGTACAATATAATCATAATCAACACACTGGGCAAAAGATAAATAGACAAAAGTATGCCACGAATGCTAGAAGGAAGGAGAAGCTCATCTTCAGTTGAGGGGGGATTGGGAAATCACAGCAGTTTCCATAAAGAAGTTGTCAATTTAAATGTGAGCAAGGAGAGGTGGGAGGAAAGGATCTTCTAGGCAGAGGGAATGCCATGAACAAAGCTAGTATGGGGATTATTTAGGGAACAAATAACTGTTCTTACAAGATTTTAATCTTGGGATGGGATTTCTAGGGACAGGAAAATAAAGGAACAAAGCCATAGTGACGTTACGTAATGTTGAAGTTAAGACGACACTGGGAACTACTCAGACATTCTGGGGGCAACCTGACCAAGTTGCCAAAGTAAGTTCCCAAATATCAGATGAAACATGGATGGGTTAACTTGGCGTGACACTTTCTAAATCTTTACGGTAACAATCTTAGCCACTAAGAAGTAGGTGGTGCACAAAATTAAAGTACACCAAGAGGTGCCTCGCCTTGACCAATCTTCCTGAAAAGAGCCACGCAGGCAAACTGAGCCAACATGTGAGCCTTTGAAACATACCTGCCACCTGTCACTCCAGGGGAACATTCCTCTAGGACAACAGGGAGTGTCTGAATGTCAGGAAGACATCGAACAGTTTCATTTGAACCAACCACATGGCGGAAAATCAAGGTCTCAGTCAATGATAAAATGGGTATCTTAAGAATTTTAAACTCTTGGATGGAAAATCAAGCATGAAAGCAAATGTTAACCATGAGGATGCAGAGTTTTAGAGTTTTTGGATTTTGTTTATTCAGTGTTCTCACAAAGCAACTGTAATGTTTTACACAATGGTGCTTTAGAAGACCCAGCCCCAGGACAAGGACACCAGGATCTACAGGCACAATGGACTGGTCTTCATGGCTAGCCCCTCTTATCCAATTATCAGGCCAACTGGCGATTACCAAAGAGTTGGACTACACCTCATTTATCCATTTAAAAATGGGAATCAAAGGGAAAAGGGAGCTAATACTGAACAGTTTGCTGTAACGTGTACTCAACTCAAAACCTCTGTGCTTGTGATGAAGTTTCTATCACGTAGATAGGGTAATAATCCATAATATGTGCAAACGAAAGGGGGAAACAAGAATACTGTTAGTTTTAAGCGATCTAATCTAGTCTAGGATGTTAGGGACTTGCCTGATCAGAGGATTCATCTAGGCCACTGTGAAAGAGATTCCCAGGGTTCTTCCCATACAGCTCTGAATTTACTTGTTAAGAACAGAGACTAGAGACCTAGTTAGTAAGAGTCTCAGATGATTTTTATGATCAGGCAAGTAAGAACCAGTGCAAACCTCTTACTTCTTAAGCGGTGAGATGGGAAACAATGTCTAAAACTTGTAGCATTATTTTTCAACAGGCCTTGGTATGATACCAACTTCACAAATGACATGTTTACCGTAAGACCATAGACAGAAAACTGCAGTGCAGATAAGAGAACATTCTAGAGCTAGACTGCCTGGGTTCAAATCCCAGCTCCACACATACTTCTTATCCTCCATGCGTCAGTTTCCTTCCTGCAAAAAGATGACACCTAACTTACAGTGCTATTGTGACAATTACATATGTTAGATAAAGTGCTTACATTAGTGCCTGGCAGTTAGTGGTATTTAAATTTGACACGTCAAATCCTTAAACCGTGTTGAAATGATTGTATCGTGAATAAACCGAAGTTATTTAATTTGAAAAAACGGTGCAATGAGTGCCAACCAAAAGTGCAATAATTATACCAAAAAGAACACAAAACAGATTATTTACAAGTATTTGGTCGAGATCCCATTAGGTCAGGATTTCTCAATCTGGGCATTACTGTCATTTTGGGCTGGATAATTCTTTGCTGTGAGGGGCTGTCCTGTGCACTGTAGGATGTTTAGCAGTATCCCTAGCTTCTACCCACAAAATACCCGTAGTACCCGTCCCATTCAAATCAGGACATTGCCCTCATGTTCCCTGAGGAAGGGGGCAGGAGGAGGCAAAACTACCCACATTTGAGAACCACTGCACTGGGTCCATGAATATTACCTGAAAACCGGAAGGTGATGGGGGTTTCTATCACTGATATTAATAACTGGAACTACAGCTACCATTTGCTGGGCGCTTACTCTGTGCTAAGACCCACATAATACTTGTGGACGTTATATTAGAAAGACAAAATTCTTATTCCCATTGTTCAGAAAAGGAAACAAAGACCAGTAGGGTTTGGTAATTTGCCCATTCCCCCCACCGCCAATAAATGGAGAAGGTGAGATTTGAAGGCAGGTTGGACTCCAAACAACTACACAGAGCTGCCCTGCCTGGAATATTTCCCTGAGGTATTAAATAGCACAGAATCTAAGACTTTGGAAAATTACACAGGAAAGGCAAATAACGAACATATAATGATCACATATACACAAAAGGCTCAGAGAAAGCACATAAAGCATTAATATTGTGCATATAAAATGGTACGCTTGAAAACAGAAATATAAAAACAGTGCTTTGTAAGTGGTCAAAAGAATGACAGAATGATATGACAAGAACTTAAGTTTGTGGGGGTGGTTTTTAATGGACTTGGTACTATTGAAATTTTAGACAATTTATTTTCAAGTATTGGCTTATAAGTTATTCGCATTTTTAGAAGGTATAATCACCTAGCAGATTACGGGGAGGTTGACAAGAGACTGTATATTGGGAAAATTAGCCTTCTACTCCTTTGCACACTGCCTGATATGCTCCTCCCAAATCTAAGACTTCCTAATATTGAACTTTTCAGAGGAAAACGCGGTATCTGGCATTCTGTTTTTGACATCTGAAAATGTACTAAACTACTTATCATCACAGCGGTTTCAGGGGAACTAACTAGTAGGAGGTGGCGAAACCAGAGTTTCCAATGTGTCAGAAACATACGATCATTACATTAACCTAACAGCCTAACATGATTGCAGCAATTTAAGCTGTATTTGTTGGAATTGGCCTTCTCTACTGAGATTAAACCATTCAACTGCATCTGAGAGAATCTACTGCTCTGAAAGCCTGTTAATCTACAGGGAAATCTCATCAGTACCGGCTCCAGAGCTCACTTGCTACACTATCATTTGATTCCTTTTCAAGGGTCCTGTTAAAAGGAATACTTCAATGCTAAAACATAATGAATATACGAGTCTTATGAAAGTGACGTTAAGAAGAGCCTCAGCACTACGCAGGGAGAAAATGCAGGCCACGGCAATGTATCTCAAATATCTGAAAAATGGGAATTATGAATTTTCAAAGAACGTTTCTCTTAGCTCCCAACCAGTTTTAAAATTAAAACCAAAGGGTAAAAGCTGTATATTCTGATGAAGATGGATAAACAGCAGCAATAATCTCCCCACCTTCGATTTTAGGTGTTAAAGTAAAACCTCATTCATGCAAGACCCACTAAGGAGACCACCTATGACATAGTTTTACACTGGAGTGGGAAAGGGGTTTACTAAAAGTAAATGCTGTCAATAGTTCTCAAAAATGTACAACCCAAATAAAATTATGAGAAAGCAAATTCACAACATGGAACTCTGTGTAACACAAAAGTCTGCCCTCTTCAAAAAAAAAAAAAAAAAAAAAAAAAAAAAAAAAAAAAATCACATAAAAAGACTTGACTTGTAGATTTAAAAGAGACCGAAGACACAATGTCTGCATACTGAATTCAGTGTCAGCATAGGGGCTGGTGGGGTGGAGAGATTTAAGAGCTACAAAAAGACATTTTTGGGTAGTTGGGAGAATATCGAATGTAGACTATTAGCTAATTACTATTGAATTTCACATCTTAAATATGTTGAACAGTACTGTGGTTACATGAGAATATCCTTATTCTTAAAAGATGCAGATTGAAGCATTTGGGGTCATATCATAATGTCTGCAAATTACTTTTTCGTATGGCTCAGCCAAAAAACTCTGTGCCATGCGTGTGTATACAGAGACTGCTAAGTGAATGTAGCAAAAACTTATCTGATGACTCCAGATGAGGTTAGATCAGGTATTCACTGTACTCTTCTTTCAACCTGTTTGGCAGATTTTAAAAATTACAAAATAAAAAGTTGGAGGAAAAAGTAGAAACCAGTTCGGGAGCGGGGGTGTGCAGCAATGCGTTATAAGCAAATACGACGTATTTTACAGAAGAACAAGATATCACACTGGAAAGCTCGTCACAGTTCCATGAATTAAAGGAAACGATCGGTAAGCGGCCTCAGGTTTACAGTCTTTCTCCTTTCATTTCTTTGTGTGGGCACTGTTCTACTTTAAAAATAGCTAATGGTTCAGAAAATTTAACTTGTACCCCTTAGGAGGGAGTTCCCGTCAGCTGGCTGAAAGCCATAAATGTGTACCTCAGACTCCTTCTCTAAGCAGTAGAGCCCTCTAGCCATCTGGTGACCTGACAGAGACTCCCACTAAAACATCATGCGAGGAACTGACGTTCTGCATGTCTAAAGCCCACCAAGCTGGTAATCCCAGCCCACACCTAACTAGGTTCCTCTCTTCTTCCTTGATCCCTAGCTTCATCAACTGCAGGAAAGTCCCGCTGCCCGGCCCAAGGCAACGCCCCGGGAGCACCCGCCTCCACACCCAGTCCGTCACCAAGTGTCATCTATTTTACCCTCAAACCTTGGTCTCTCCTCTTGTCTGAACTGCAGCGACTATTCTCATTTATTCCTCTAAATCTTCTGTGCTCCATTTTATGCTTCATCTTGCCGCCAACTGATCTAATATGCAAATATGATCATCATTCAAAAGATTTTAGCAGCCGTTGCCAATGTGAAGTCTACCTGAAATTTTTCGCAACAAAAGTTTAAATCCATACTCTTCAGCTGATGTGAAGAAGTAGGGCTCAGACCCGAAAAGACATTTAAAAGTTTGGTCTCAAGAAGGAGAAACTAAGTTTGCTTATGATGTATGGGGTATGTGGAAAGAAGTTTTTATGTTCATTTAAACAGTTGAAGGAAATCAAAAGAGAGAGTTACATACTGAGCTTCCACTGCCATTTTTCTAAGGAGTTAGGCTGTTAACTTTACGAGTCAAGTTCACTGCATTATGAAATGAAAGAAGTAATCAAGATGATGAACAGTCTTTTGACCATGCCAACAACGTAGGAGGTATTTGGGAGAATGTGAAGCAGAGCATGAAGATTAGAGTATTTTAGTTAAACAGCTAGGATGTAGAAATTGAAAGAGATTGCTACATGACTTACTCAGATAAAGTACTTTATGGAACTGGAGGACTCTAAAGGACCCAACTTGAACTTGGAAAGTGCAAAGAAAAAAAAAAAAACCACCAAGAATAACGCTGACTTGTTTAAGCAACTACAGGTAATTCATTCTCAAAATGGTATCAAGGAATTAGCAGGTGACAACAGGAGATAGCACCATTCTCCCACTATTAAATCTCTTGGTGCAAACACACTTTCAACCTCTTATACTACTGCCAATTTTTCATAAATTTTACGTAAACTCATTTGCTGTCAAAACTTGACTTGAGGCTATAAAATAGTTTTCACTTAGCTCATCAGAGTGACTGTAAGATTTACTGCAGAAATACTAATGTGTTTGGTTTCAGGATAACGTCACAGACCCTACTCGAAGGACAAAACAGATCACATGCGCCTTGTATTACTGTTCTAAACCCAAGGAATTCTGAATACCGAGCTACATTTGGCCGAAGGGGTTTAGGATAAAGGACCATGGAGCTGCAGTCCTGCTACTTCTGTGGGGCCCTTCCTAAATGTACCCCTCTCTCAGAAGTGCCTTGCTCTGTGCTCCCTCACTTTTTTAAGCAGTATCTTCACAAGCAAAGATCACGTATTTGAACGTATTGACTATTTCCCCATTTATTATAAGCGGCCTGAGAAGTCATCAAATCCCTTTCTCCCCGAGCACGATACCACAGCACCAACTCAGTTCACGACAAATATCAAACAAATATGAAGGCACGAAAAGAACTGGGTAGAGCTGAACGGGTGAGGAGATGTGAAGGCACAAGGTAAATTTTGCTTACATTCTTTTTGATTACAACTTAGCTACGAAGACCTAAAACAGAAAAGTCACAGTGTTGATTCACAGTATTTAAGAACCAAAAACAATAATTCAGGAAGGAAGTTAAGCTCCAATCCACTTCTTACATGGAGCAGATACTTTTTTTCTTTTAAAACAGGCTACAAGTCACAGGTTCAATGTGTACGGAATGGATCGTTTACCAAAAGAGAATTCAAACAAGGAGAAGAAAGGGGGGAGGTGTAAACATTGCGGTTCAGATTAGAGGCTTCAAAATGTGAAAGAGAGTAGTAAAAATAAAATGGAAAATTCAAGCACTCATCGGACGGCATCGGTGGGAACAAGAGCTGACGAAGTAAGTGGGGGTCGGATCTGAGGTACAAATGGGGATTTTAAAGAAAGAATGAGCTCGTGTGTGTGCCTCTGCATGCTCGGATCAGTTGGTCACTGGGGAGCGCAGCAAGAGAAGTGACTGGGGCATATCAAAGGTAGAAAAAGCCAAGTGCTATGGATGGTGGAGTAAACAGGAGATGAAGAAAACGACTCCAGGCAGAGGAAAGGAATGCCAAGAGAGAACCATTCCTTAAGAATTGGTACAGCTCACAGGCCAGGACAAACCGATACCAGGCTTGAGGACCAAAGCAATGATGTGGGTACAGTTTTACAGCAACGACGAGCCTGTGGAAAAAGACCCCCTCTATTTCTGTAACGATATATTCCCCATGCTCTCCTCTGGCCTTTAGTTCGTTCACCTATCCGCTTTTCTTAAATTAAAGTATTCCTCTAAGCTCTGTCCCCAGCTCCTCCCCTTTTCTTTCTCTCAAGGCAAAACCAAACGGCTAGATAGAAGACTCCCTAGTCTGCCAGCTTTAACTTCGCTCTCTGGAGTTCTGCATTTCCTACAGCTTCCGCTATACAGCTCTATGCAACTATTTTACCGGCTCCTCAAACTTGCCACCGCCCCCAAATGAAGTCCCGTGCCACAGATACGTACAAGTGGCTTTTACGCAAGACAGCTATGGGCTTAAATCTCGGCTCTAACCAACTGGGTGACCGTGGGATGCTGAGAGGTATAACTGAGATACAGTCTGGGAAGCACTCTTCTTAGTGCTCAGTGAAGCACCAAACTTCACTTATTAGCTGGCATTATTACTAAAACCATCTAGGATCCAGACTTGAAAACCCAAACTACCTGTGATTCATTCCTCTCTCTTACCATGCAAAAACTTCCTCTATTTACTTCACTGCTAGAAAGATCTGTAGGAAACCCAAATTAGATCCTAATAGTTAAAAACCCACCAAAAGCTAACAGAACAGACTTAGCGATCGGTACACAATACACAATCCACCAAGAACTTTTACAACTGTAGCTTATTCTACTATTCGCCACACACTTGTCCTCAAGCTCGAATGTACGCCAACTGTTGTTAACACGTACGTAGCAGAGTTGTGCCCTATATCCGTTTAAGATCATGCAAATATCCAGGCCGGAAGAAGTCGGGGGAGGGAGGAGCCAAAGAGGTAGGTGTTGGGGACAGAATGAGAGCAGGGGGAAAAGATGAGCTGGCCCTCTGGGCAGCAGGACTTCCTCTGAGCCTCTCACAGAGCAAGCAGTTTTCCATGCCGAGTATGATCCTAATAGTACGGTAAGGCCCTCCACATAAGCCAACTATTTTGCCTGGTGCTCAAGTGAAGAAAAGGGATTTATTCCCTCATGGGAGGAAAATGTGACTATGCTGGACTGAAGGACATGTGGTATGTACTCCTTTGTAGATGAACCGAAGCATCTTTCTGCTGGCGCAAGAGTTGGGTCTTAAACTGACTTTAGGTGTTACTCCTCCGTCCTCTGTCCTCTCCCTGCCTCCAAATCTTTACCCTTCGCGCAAATTATCTGCTTCCCAGAGTACACTGACTTTTCTGAGTCCGTGGAGCTGGAAAAGAATCCAGTGGACTTGTCGTCGTATTTCGTTCAATCTACTTATTTATATGCATTTTTCCTTCAAGACAAGACCTACACCTGATACAGCTGGACAAGCACACATACCCTCTGTGCCTAGCCCAGAGCCTTGTAACGTAGTCAGCGAATATTCATTAAACAAAGTACAAATGAGAGAAAGCGAACAATGCCGGCTGGGGAAAAGTACATTTGTAGCAACAGCTGAACGACTATGGTTTAAGAGGGACGTTTCTGAAGCAAAGTTTAGGGGTCTGAATTTATGGTGAACATTTACAATCAGTGTAATGACAAAAGGAGCTTGCTAATCACATCTCATGACAACTCAAGCTGGGAGCAGAATTCTTAATATAATGAGGGACACAATCAAGATTCAAATGATTGAACATTTTGTAGCGCAGAGTAAAACGAGAGTCAAATGAGTATGTAAGTGCACTCAGGTTAAAAAAAATAAGGTAAGTAGGAGGAAAAACCGTATCGTGGGTAATTTTGAGTTGGAAACCAGCCACATTGGTGTGTATCCAATTTCAACACAACACAATTTTAAAACAAAGATGATACAAGGGTGGATACTCAACATTTCCAATGTTAAGAGGGATAATGATAAACTGGAAGGAGTTCAGAAGGATGGCAAGGATGATGGGGGCGGAGGGACGGACATGATAGAAGTGAGAGATGTTTAAATTAACGTGGGCCAGGTAGGAAGAACAGGATATGACAATGATCTTTCCTTGATTCCTGTCAGATATAATGAGATAAAAGGACAGACAAGTCCTCACACCCCACCACCAATTACATTTATAGAATACGGTCCCCAAGATCCAACTTTTTAAAAGGATTTGTACATCACTTGCTATGATTTGGGTTTCATTACCTCGTGTCTCTCCTACTACTTCTGCCCAGGCCTAAATAAAATACTCCAAGTGATAAAGGACTGTATCGTAAGATAATCCAGAGGCGTGTTACCTTGGCCACACTATTTCTGTGTGAAGGAAATTTTGGACTTAGGTTTGAAAGCATTTTATTAAGGCAGGATTACTTTTAAATGACAGTATTTTGAAAATAACATATGGTGACCAAATTAATATAGCTGCAGGAGAAATATTTAACGTAAGTACTACTTTAACAAAGACGAAAACTTATTTTATATCAGTGAGTATAAAGCAGTGTATTCCAAAGTGAGTTTTTGAGATCAACCCCTTAAAAGATACTGGTCAAACAAATAAGTTTGGGAAATACAATACATTATAGAACCCTCTTCCTTCCCCATTCACAAAACACACCAGCACTTACAGTCTCTACAACAGTTTACAAAAACTAATAAAAGAATAAAGGACTTGTAAAACTTTATCTAATCCATCTTTTTCTGTATTTCTTTGACCAGAATCCCCCACCTTTCCAGGGTAGGGTCAGCAGTGGTAGAAAATACAGTTTAGGGAAACACTGCTATATAGCACTGTTTGAAAATAATACTTCTGAAAATATTTGCAAAATAGCTAGGACAGAAACTGACAATAAATGAGAAGCTTACTAGGATATACATATTCAAACAACTTGCATTAGGTGTTTAAAGCAGCTAAGAAAAGGGACAATTAAAGAAGGATGATCTCATTAAAACAATTAAAAACTTGCTGTTTTAGTTAAATCCCTATATTAAATGCTAATTTTTCTGTACCAGCAAATTATTTTGTGATGCCATTCTCTCCCCGTGATACTAAGGGCAGTCTTTCGATATTAAAACTCAAGTTCTCCTAGGAACCAGGTGGTTCACAGGGTAGTGGGGAAGCACTGGTCTGTGAATCTACAGGTTTAGAACCATCCGTGTGCCTTCATTCCTCTTCGCACCATAGTGTCCTGACTATTTGGAAGGGAAGAAAACTTTTACTGTGTGGATTCTCATATTACATTTTACTAGACTTCTGGACCATTTTGTTGTGATGTCAACAGAATTCAATGCGGGGGGGGGGGGGGGGAAGTACTGAATAGTTAACACTCCCCAAAAAGAGAGGGACTACAGCAGTTTTAGAAAGCACTTACTTAATCATTTCAAAAAGCTTTGGATCTGAGACCTTGATATTTCGTGCCATATTCCAGGAAAGATGAACCATGGGTACTATTGACTTCACACTTTGCAATTTGTTCCATTCGTACCGTTCCACTGCCAATTTATACTGGCAGGCTAGGAAAAAAAAAACAGTTATAAAGCAACCCAAAGTACCAAAAGATATGAAGTTACCATTATCACCTCCTCAGATGATATCATCAATACCAATTCTGAAAACCTCAAAACATTACAAAAATAATTTTTATGTTTCTTTGATAATTATGGTCATAACAATAGTAGGGAACACACAAAGAGTGCTTACTGTAACTATGTGCCAGGCATTGTGCTGAGCTATTTTTATACATTATCTCATTTAATCTTTATCATCACCTTATTAATTTTATTATTCCCATTATACAGATGAAGAAATTGAGGCCCAGAGAGGTTATATAACTTGCCCAAAGTTGCAAGAGCCAGGTCCTGGTCCTAATCCAGGTCGTTCTAGCTCCAAAGGCCATATTCTCAATCTGAAGTATCTACTGCCTGAAGGCAGGCATAATTCAAACAGATTTTGACATAATAGGGCTATTCATATGATATAACCACATAAAAGAAACATTTCAAAGAATGAATAACCACTCTACTTTGCCTTCTCCCATAAAGGGTTTCCTTTATAAAACAAAATCAAGCACTCTAAAAATTATGAAAAGTATATCTTCCTTGTATATAAAGACGTAAATTTATTATTTGCTGAGATCTATGGTCTTGGATTTCTACCTACTAACTTGAATTCAATTTCTTGTACTACAAATAAAAATTCTACTCAAGGAGATACAACTTTTCCTCCAATTTCTAGTGAGTTATATTCCAAGAAAAAAAAAATAAACCTATCAGATACAATCTTTTATAAATTAAACTGTTTTGGGTTTTTTTTAGCATATTCTTTAAAATACCTGTAAGTGGACCAACATTCCAAGCAATGTTGTTGCACCAGCCAATAGCCTGAACCCAATGAACAGTGCCTGCATTTATCCAGACCAAATCTCCAGGTCGCTGAATAAACCTATACACTGGAACATTTGCTTCATAAAGATCTTCAAGGTTAGGCCACCAAGAACCCATTAGGAAATTCAAATTATTTCTGAAATAAGAAAAAAATAATGCGAATGGATCAAATACTTTAATAAACTACTTAGTAAGACTGGAAAACAAGGTCAAAAGTTATTAAAATATGCTCTTTTGGCATTGCACTGAAACATAATTGCCCGTGGAAGAAGAACTACTCTATGAAAAGTGAGTGAAATTACAGTTAAGTACTGACAACTTCTCCAACGATCAGTACTACGACCTCAAGCTGATTTTTCCAAGATCCAAATGAAATCTAAAACTCCTTTTAAGTAACACATACATGAACCTTTCCTTTCCTTTCCCCTTTCCTTTCCTTTCCTTTCCTTTCCCTAAAAGCTATCTGACTGAACCCTTCTTCCTGGAGTACCAAGAAATCTCTAAAACGTAAAGGGAAGGTACATGTAAGTATTAGGAACTTCCATTTCTGAGGGAAGGTGGAAAACAGAACGGTCTCTACTGCTGTTTTGAATCCTAAGTAGGAAAGAGGGACAGGATGTCAGCCTCTACTGTTCTGAAGACTGCTTACCTAAAACTAGGCAGCTGAAACCAACGGCATAAAAAATGAACAATCACACACATGCACAAATAACCATCATCACTGCCACCACCACCAATACACTTTGGAAACACTCTACGGACCCTAGCAGCGAGCTTTTACTTAAAAATCTGGCCTTTTATTCTACCTTGTCAAGATACAATGTGAAGTATTTTTTAAACTATATAGCAAACTTTTCCTACAGAAGAATTTTATAAAATTAAATTGGCTATGTTTGGGGGAAGGAAAAACTTGCAGAATGGAAATGTTCCTTTCCTTAAGATCTAAGAAAACAGTCTTCACTGTATTTCTATGTCCTGCGCCGAAGGATAAAGTGTACTTTGAAATTATTCTCATTGGTTTAAATTTAATTTTTTGTCTAGATCAAGGGCTGGCAAACCAGGGCCCGTGGGCCAAATCCAGCCTGCCTATTTTTGTAAATATAAATTTTACTAGAACACAGCCATGCCCATTCACTGGCGTATTATTATGTGTGATTGTCTATTTACTGCAGTGACACAGTTGTGACAGAGACCATATAACCTGTAAAGCCTAAAATATTTATTATCTGGCTCTCTGTGGAAAAATCTCACCAACCTGTGATGTAGATGGAATGTCTGCCTTATTTTTTTCCTTGAAAAAAATGCAAGGCTGCTCTTCAAAGTCTAGAACAGACTGCCAATGGTAGCCTAACTGCAAGGGATATGGATTGGCTTACCGTCTGTGATAACGCTAAGTAGATATACAGTCCAGAAAAACTTGCCTATGAAGCAAAACATGATTACAAACACAAATCCTGTTCCCACTTCACCCATGTGTTGCCATCATAAAATTGGAGAAAATGTTCTATCCAAAAGCAAGCAAAAAACACCCCCCCAAAAAACAAAAAATTAAAGTTACTCAAAAAAGCATCCTTTTTATTATATATTCAAGTGAATGGTTATTTCAAGACAGATATTGTTTAAAGTCGTAACACAAGCTACAGACATGGTCAACATCAGTCAGTATCAAAAGCAACAATCCTTCTGTGAAACAAAATTACACTGAAATGCTGAAGTAGTAAGTGCTGTTTCTGCAGCTTAAATTTACCTAGCCCATCATACCTTGATATTTTCATTATCTCCAAGTTCACACTTTTTAGACATGATCTGTCTCTTCCAATTATCTTTGTTCCCAGGTTACCTCCCCATTTAGAGAAGGGGAAAAAACCCCCCCAAAATTCTAAATCCTAGATTGTAAATCCCTACTCAGAAATAATGAATAAGGATCAGTGCACTGTAGCTGTAATAATATACCACTATCTCACAGTTTAAGAAATACAAATCTTTCTAGAGCGCGATGGAGATTTATTTCCTACACAGCACTGCTCTTTCTCTGCTACTACCAGATTGCTGGTCCATAAAAGTAAGCACAGATTAAAGTAGATCAGGTTATTTCATCAGAGCATCTGAAACTTTAAAATTTCACATCTTTGGATTTCTTATCAGAAAGGAAATCTGTATGTTAAATAGCAGAAACAGTGAAGGGTAGTTATCTTTTGCTTGTATATAAGGAAATTTGGGACTAATGTGGGGTTCTGGGTAACTATATTTACACTTCTTACTAAATCAAGACATTTACGGCAAAGATCCTGTAACCCAAAATAAAAAAATTACAAGTTAGTATGTGGAGTATGTGTGTAATTAGTTTTCAAAGTCTCTCATAATGTAAATGTTTTGGGTGGTTCCCCCATTATCTTCTTGGGGTGGGGAGAATAACACCAAATGTATATATAATTTATGCTTTTAACCACAATAATTCTTCAATGTTATTACTAACTGAAAATATCAGGTGCTTACATAATGGAGTACTTTCCAAAAAAAACAAAAAAACAAAAAAACAAAAAAACAAAGGAGAGAGTAAGTTTCCATTTAGACAAATAATTAAGTTTAAATCAATGAGAATAATTCTAAGGTACCCTTTAACACAAGATAAATAAAGGAAGGCTATTTCTAGGAGCTTAAGGAAAGGAATACCTTCCACTATGTGAGTTCCTTCAATTATAGAAAACAAAATCTGATGCAGTTGATTACATTTTATAAAATTCTTCTATAGGAAAAGTTGCCAATATAGTTTTAAAAAGAATTGACATCATAGTGATAGGGCAAAGAGTAGGATGTTCAAGCTTGAGTTATTAATAACCTATAACAAAGGTGCTCAATCACAGAATTCCTTCCACTTCTAAAACCACTTACAGTAAAATAATTTCTCTTGCAATACAGACCTCCCACATGAGCCTGTATTTACGCATCAATTGTTTAATTAACCTAATAAACAACTCAACCTTCCTATCCTCTAAATTCAAGACTGTTACTATACTATTGCATGGAGTGCTTTCAGAGCATCTTTCTTAAAGTATTCTCAGTAATACAAAATAATAGGTTTGGAATCAAATCAATTTAAATGAATGTTTTGCTGAACGGTAAGCTGGTTACATACATTAGGATATCCAGTAAGTCGTCCTTTACAATTACTGTTTTTAAATAATTATGTTTAAAGAAAATTTAGCTTGGAAACCTACTTTTCACAGAAGTCATTCAAAACACCCCAGTAACCTTCTGGGACAACAAACCATTCACAGTCACCTGGACCAATATTTATGTTAACTGAACAGAAGTTGTTATTTTCTTGGTGGCCTGAAATGTGAAAAGAAAAACAGTAATTAGCATACTATAAATTCTATAGAAAAATAGGTCTTTAGAAATGAGACCTCAGAAATGTTCAGCAAAGAACGTTCTAGTGGTATTCAGGTGTCTGTCATCATTTTTGTGTCAAGTCTAGTTTGAGAGCAGAGTTTGGCCAACTCCTAACTTATTTAGTAAGAGCTTCTGCAGAGGGCAGCCTAAATCATTATTAAAAGCTCTAGAGCCAGGCTCCTAAGCTTATGAACCTGGGCAAGTTGCTAAACCTTTCTGACTCAGTTTCCTTACATTTAAGATTAGATAATAACAATTCCAATAAATCATTCTGTTGTTTTGAGGATCAGTGAAAGAATGACCGCTTCGAACAGCACCGAATACATGGTAAGTAGCAGTAGCCATTATTGATATCGTTACCACTTCTTTGTGAACTAATCCCCATTTCTCATGAGTAGTATTTGGACATCAGTAAAAGAGGCAAGAAATCTGGTTTTCAAATATAGCTGTGGGAGTACCATCAACAAAAATAATGGAGCAGGTAACTCTGGGGAACTTTCCAGAAACACATAAAACAAAACAAAACAAAACAAAACAAAACAAAACAAAACAACCTAGTAAAAACTGCCAGAAGCAAACTTACCAGAACTCTGGGTGATACTCCAAGGTTTACAGCAACCAAGTGAATGGATGGATGACCAGAAGAAAGAGAACTTAAAACCCAGTAGGAGATGTCACTCTAACTTACCTTATTCCCACCCACATCACTAGTGTGTCAGTGGACTTAAAAATGGTGGTCTTGTGTTAACTGTGTGAGTGTTCCTGGTTCTGGAGAGAGCAGAGTGGATCCTGCTCCCAAACAATTAGTTTTTCTGTTTTGACCTGACTGGAGTTTCCCAAAAAGACTGACACAAGGAGCTTCACTCTATCAGGGCAAGTGGTTCAGTGAAGGTTCTCCCCAAAACACTGAAAGACCAATGAACAAGCTGATGCTACCAGGGGCAAAAAAACAAAAAACAAAAAACACCCCAAAGAAACCAACAGCTGGGGCAAACAATAGACATACAAAAGGCCTAAAAGAAAGGCTGGAGAGTGAGATTTGTGGGGGGGAATAAGGACTTTGAAAAGTTCCTGTGAATACTGGAGAATTTAGAAAGCGACATGCATACCCAGAGCAGGGAGCATGTTCAGGAAAACAAACAAACAAACACCTAAGACAATAAATTTTAACTTCTTGCTAATCTTTAGGCTCAGTGCAAGCGAGGAGGTAAAGGCTACAAGTACAATTGTAAGCAGCATGGCTAAGTGTAGAAGGAATGATTGAACACAGAGGCGATCTGCAAAGACCTGGAGAATTATTTTTTTCTTTCCTTCCTGTCCAGGTTTTCCATTCTTCTTTCCTTTTTTGCATAAAGCATTGAAGGAAATCTCTCTCAGGTCACTGGTTAACCACTGAGATAATGGAAAAGAGACTTCAGTATTCAAGCACACCAAGGAATACAGTCTTTGTGAAAAGACTGTGGAAAAGTCACTGAACAAACTGTAGCCCACAACAAGCAAGAAACCCTGGATGTAATTGCCACACGATAATATTCAATATGTCAAAATATCAGCACAGTGCTATGCCAAAGGGAGAGAGACTTCGGGGACCACATCCAACAGAGAACAGAGTCTTTTTTTGGGGGGGGGGGTAATTCTCAAAGTCAGTTTTCAACAAAAAATTGTAAGGTTTGCAAATAAACAAGAAAAGTATGGCCCAGTCACAGGAGGGAAAAAAGAGGAAGAAATTAACAAAGTTATTCCTGAAAAAGCATGGACATTGGATTTACTAGCCAAACACTTTAAATCAACTGTCTTAAATACACTTAAAGAGCTCTATGAAACCATGAACAAGAACCACAGGAAACAAGGAGAATAATGTCTTACTTAACAAATTGAGGTTATTAATAAGGAGACAGAAATTACGATACAATTTTGAAGCTACAAAGTACAACCAAAATTAAAAATTCACTAGTGGGTTTCAAACAGCACATCTGAGCAGGTTAAATAAAGAATCAGCAAACTTGTGGAAAGATCAAATGAAGCCAACCATTTTGAGAAGAAAGAAAATAGAATGAAGAAAAATTAACGGAGCCTAAGAGACCATCAAATACACTAACATGTGCACTGTGGGAGTCCCAGAAGAAAAGGACAGTAAGAATATATAAAAAATGGTCAAAAACGTCCCAAATTTGACAGAAGACATGCAACTATACATCAAAGACGCTAAAGAAACTCCGAAGTAGAAAAAACTCAAAAGAGATCCACACAAAGACACCTTACAGTCAAACTATAGAAACCCAAAGAGAATTTTGAAAGCAGGAAAAAAGAAGTGGTTTGTCACATACATGGGATTATCAATAAAATTAACAGCTGATTTCGTATCAGAAACCATGGAGGCCAGAAAGCAAAGAGGTAACACATTTAAACTGCTGAAAGAAAGAAAAAACATGAACCAGGAATTTCGTATCTGACAAAACTATTCCTCAAAAATGAAGGAGAAACCAAGACATTCTCAGATAAATACAAGCAGAAGGAGTTTGTCAGTAGCCAATCTACCATAGAAGAAAATGCTAGAGGCTGAATTTTCAGGCTGAGTTGAAACAACACTACACAGTAATTCACAGCCCTATGATGAAGAGATAAAGATCTACAGTAAAGCTAACTGCCTAAGTTGGAAGATGCACACTTTCCGATTTTGAAACATACCTCAAAGCTACAATAATCAAATCAGTGTGATATTGGCATAAAGACAGAGATAGAAATCAATGGAAGAGCATCAAGATTCCAGAAAGCAATGCATACATATGTGGTCAACTGATTCTCAACAAGGGTCTTAATAAGACCATTCTACAGAGGAAAGAATAGTCTTTCCAACAAATGTGCTGGAACAACGGGATAGCTGTGTAATTTGGACACTTAGAGTTCATACCATATACACAAATTAACTTCATATGGATCAAACATCTAAATATAAGAGCTGGAATTATAAAAATCTAAGAAAAAAAACAGGGGTTAAAACTTTACGACCTTGGGTTCAGCCATGGTTTTTTACATAGAACACCAAAAGCACAAGGAACCAAACAAAAAATGGATAAGCTGAACGTTATCAAAATTAAAACCTTCTGTGCATCAAAGAACACTATCAAGAGAACGAGCCAACAACTCACAGGATGGGAGGAAATATATGCAAATCATATACCTGATAAGGGATTAATATTCAGAATATAAGCTCCTACTATACTCAACAACACAAGGATAAATGACTGAATTAAAAAATGGGCAAAAGACTTGAGTGGACATTTTTTCAAAGCAGATAATACAAATGGACAGCAAGCACATAAAAATCAAAACCACAGTGAAAAACCACTTCACATCCATTGGGTCGGGCATAATAAGAAAAAAAATGGAGAATAATCAGTGTTGGTTAGGAAATGGAAAAACTGGAACTCTCACACATTGTTGGCATGAATGTAAAATGGTGCAGTTACTGTGGAAAGCAGTTTGGTAATTCTTCAAAAAGTAAATGTAGAATCACCGTATGACCCAGCAATTTAAATCCTAGGTATATAACCAAAAGAACTGGAAGAAACAGGGATTCTGACAAACGCTTGTACATGAATGTTCATAGAAACACTATTCACAACAGCTATAAAGTGGAACCAACCCAAATGTCCCTCAACCGATGAACAGATAAGCGGAACGTCCTATAACCATACAATGGAATATTCGGACATAAGGACTGGTCCATTAGTACGATGCAGATGAACCTCAAAACCACGCGAAGTGAAAGAAGCCAGCCACAAAAGGGAACATACTATATGACTCCGTGAAAACATCCAGAACAGGTAATTCCATAGGGACAGAAAGTAGACTAGAGGTTGCCAGGGGCGGAGGGAAGCAGGGAATGGGAAGTGAATGCTTAATGGGTACGAGGTTTCCTTTTGGGCAGGTGACACGGTCTTGGAACTACACAGAGGTGATGGCTACACAGCACAGTAAATATACAATATGCCAGCTGCAACTGAACTGCATACTTTAAAAGGATTAGTTTGGCCGTGTGATTTTCACCTCAATGAAGAAAACTGTAGGTGCTCTCACCACACTCTTTTACATATATATTATATAGCACAATGTGGAGATGGTAGTCTTAATACCTATAAACGATCTCTTGCCGTGGGCAGGTGGCTGGAATTGTCCATGGTATGGACTCCAAAATAAAATTTAGCACTAATTATAATTAGAGATGCTGAGATCCCACCGTCAGACTCAAAATCTTTTGGGGGCAAGCCTGAGAGCATCTCTATAGTTTAGAACATACGTGACTGATCATAAAGTCCACCGAAGCAGGGAACACTTATATTTATCTATGTAACTCCAGGAACAAAGTGTCTGCCCCATAAAGTATCAGAATAATTTTTTATTTTTTTTTAACGTTTATTCATTTTTGAGAAAAAGAGAGAGAGAGAGAGAGAGAGCAAGCGAGTGAGCTAGCGAGCCAGGGAGGGGCGGAGAAAGAGGGGGACAGAGGATCTGAAGCAGGCTCTGTACTGACAGCAGAGCCCGAGCCCAATATGGGGCTCGAACTCATGAACCATGAGATCATGACCTGAGCCCAAGTCAGATGCTTACCGGACAAATCACTCAGGCGCCCCTAGAATAATTTTTTAAAAATTGAACTGAGCTAATGAAACTATACATTTCTTCTAAGACCGAGCTAATACAGTAACCACCTAAATATGGTTAATATAAACTGAGATGTGCAAAAACTGTAAACTACACACTGGATTTCAAAGACTTAATGTGAAAAAAACATGAAAAATCCCAGGAACTTCTACAATGACTACATGTTGAAATGATATCTGGATATACCAGGTTAAAATTATTTTCATCTATTTTGTTTTACATTGGTATGACTATAAAATTTTAAATGACATATGATTTGCACTATATTGTCACACTTCTGAAAAACTAATCCCTTATAATATAGAAACCAACAAAAAACTCCAGACACAAGTGACAAAGAAGTGATCTATCAAGTTTGCTTTCCCCCTTGATTTGTAATGAAAAACTGCGTTCTTTTTGAGTTGAGGTTATTTGTATAAAATAAGTTGGAAAATTTCCACTGAAATGAATCTTAACCCAATCCAATAACTACATACATAAGAAAAACAAACTCTAGAGAGTTCAAATAACTTGCCCAGTATTTACATCAGTGTCTAAATGACAAAATGGGGAGCATATAGGTCTTTGTCATTTATTCCACAGCTGTTTCAACTTTATCCAACTATGAATAAAATATCACAGAACTGGGCTTCCAATGGCCTGAGGAAAACAACTATTACAACCTAGTAGTTCTAATACTGGCTGTACAGTAGAATCCTATGGGAAACTTTTTTTTTTTTTTTTAAATACTGATGCCTAGATCCCAAACTTCAGAGGTTAATCAATTATTTTTACACTGGGAAGGGGGCCTGGGTGGTTCAGTCGGTTAAGCGTCCGACTTCAGCTCAGGTCATGATCTCACGGTTCCTGAGTTCAAGCTCTGCACTGGGCTCTGTGCTGACAGCTCAGAGCCTGGAGCCTGCTTTGGATTCTGTGTCTCTCTCTGTCCCTCGTCTGCTCACGCTCTCTAGCTCTCTCAAAATAAATAAACATTAAACAAAAAAAAATTTTTTATAAAAGCTTACCTTACACCAGGAGATTCTAATGAGCAGTCGGAACTCAGAACCACTACTAAGAAGCAAGCATAGGCCTATTTTGAAACAATTTTTTAGCTACAATCGAATAAGCAGATGACAAGGAGAAAGCAATCTGGTTTTCAAACCATGGCTGCTTTGAGTACCAAAAAGAAACACCTAATGGTGATACGCAGCCCATAGGCATTGGTATATAGGTGAACTTGTTATCGCCAGTATCTGCCGGAATTGTTACATATTTTAAACATCAATCTGAAATCTTGTGTCAATCCAAGGGAGCACAAAGAAGATGGTATTATTACTGTTGGACAGAATTTTAAGTTTAAAGCCAATGTAATGCATTTAACAAATGAGGGAAAAGACCCACAGAAGGACATGTGACTTGCCAAAAGTGACAAGCCTAGTTAATGGAAAGTCCAGACCGGACACCAGGGGGAGTCTAGTAATGTCTTCACATCAAATGTTTTGTGTGAGCTGTGTGCTGCAACCCAATTAGAGAATTACAACTTATACTTTCTTATTTAAATGAAACAGAATGGAACAGACTAGGATATGTATTATTTTATGAAGCTGTTCTTGTATACACGTATGTGCACAGTCATAATATAAAATGTATTTCTTAGTGTGATCATGGCAAAAAAAAAAAAAAAAAAAAGTTTAGAAAAAACGGTATCCCATCATCACTCTGCAGTAGACAGGATCATTAACAGTCTCTAAGCCACAGGGACTTGCCTAGGAGTGCTCCAAAGACCCCTTTCCAGATGAAACTGCTATTGTTTTGGGACGACTGTAATAAAAAATGATAAAACAAAGGGGAAAAAATCTAATAAAAGTCAAACCTTAACAACAGGGGTAATCCTTCCAGTTTCATTCACTGTAAATGAAAAGAAATCTCGTTCTCTTTTGCATGTTTCATATTTTGGCTAATTCTGTTTCTCAAATGTGGGAGATACGTTAGTTCATAAATGTTACCTGGTGTTCTGCTTCCTGGAACTTTCATGTATAGTTGAACTGTGTTCATGCCCAGTATGGTATGACCAACGTGGCTTAGAAGATTTCCTGCTGATACGACACGCACAAAGGCAGGAAGTTTAGTCAGCTCATGTAGCTGCAACTTCCACCTGCAATAAAATAACAGATCAAGAGTGAAACTCTGCTACAAATATTTGTGGACATTAGCCATTTCTTCAAAAACTTTGTGTCGCAATCAGAAAAACAATGAAATATAGAAATACTGTCCTTTTGCACAGGAAACACTCAAATGCTTAATTTTCCAATTTTTCCAAAGAAACCATACTGATGAAAAGCAGCATAAAAATTACCGAGTAAATGCAAGAAAAAAAAAAACTGACTTATTTTTGTAATTGTTGTATAATTCTATTCTATAAAACGATTATATACTATTAATCATAAAATACAACTTTATGACTGTGTAATTAGCATAGAATCAGGGTCCTGATGAAAATCTGTACAAGAGTTTTAAGTTGAAGAAAATAACTTAACCGCCAAACCTAGCAAAAATAGTTCATCTAAAACTTGTGTATCAACTTAGAAAGATGACAAGGAACGAAAGAGAAAACTGTAGACCATTCTGTGTCTTGCAGAGGATACCTCTTTGCATCAGTTCACAAAAATACTAGTACTTACTTTTTGTCATCAGACAGGTCAATGTTGGTCCCAAACTTTATGGTTTTAAAGGGTCCTTTCCTCCTCCTACCAGAACTTAAAAAAAAGAGAGAGACAATATTAGAGGCATGCCTTTTAAACAGAAATACTAAGTGGACAGTACAAATGACTTACTTATCTGAAGATGTAGATTCACTGTCTGAGTGGTCTTTATGGTGACTTCTTTTCTCATTTTCTTCCTATAGATTAAGCACAACACATTCTAGCTTAGTATTCTACAACCAGCTATCCTTTCCCATCATACAACTGAAAAGTTCACATCTAGGTGATGGTTTGGAAGCTAAATTTCTATAGGCCTCTTTCACATGAAAATTTCTTCAAAGACCACACATTAAATAAAACCCAGGAAAAGTCAACACTCACCAGCATGGTATCCAACCTCCTCAGCCACAAAGTTATGTTAAGAGTTCTTTCTTAATAATATTCTTCTATACGGGAAAAAACTACAGATTCTCATTCTTGCCCCATTTTTGAGAGGAGAGAATTTTTTTTAGAGAGGCCTAAGAAGTATCCATCTTGATGATAAATTTCCTAAACTAGCAGAGGTGTGCGTGCGTGGGTGTAGCTATGTATGTATAAGGGTGAAGGGTAAGACGCTCTTGATTTGATAACGGACAAATGGAAGAAGTTCTCCCTGGGTTAAATCTTTCCTTCTGCAATGAATTATACACGAATGATAACACACTTACAGCTTTAGTAAGGAAAATAAGTACTACGTAAATACAGGTGCTTTTCAATGCAAATATTACAATTATTTACAATTTGGCGTCATAGATATGGTATCTCTTAACACTGCCCTATGATTTAAGTTGACAATACTTGGGGGGGGGGGGGGGGGGGGACGCCTGGCTGGCTCAGTAGGTTAAGTGTCCAACTTTGGCTCAGGTTATGATCTCACGGCTTGTGGGTTTGAGTCCCACATCTGGCTCTGTGCTGACAGCTCAGAGCCTGGAGCCTGCTTCGGATTCTGTGTCTCCCCCTCTCTCCGCCCCTCCCCTGCTCACACTCTGTCTCTCTCTCTCTCTCTCTCAAAAATAAACATTAAAAAAAAAAAAAAAAAAGACAATACTTGGTACATTTTGGCCTCCCTCCCTTTAAATGAATGTATGGTTCCTAAACATTCGTCAGATTTTTCACAGGTAATGGTCCATGCCTCAAAAGCACACAAAAAGGCATCTTTTCTTTGGTTATAGATCCCACCCCATATAAATACTCTGCCTCTTATTATCTTTGCTTTTCAACTCCTCCAAATTTTCCTTTGGTGATCTCTGAATCGTATTATTTATCCTATTCTGAACATAATACTACCACATAGCTGAAGTATCTCAGAAGTCTGAACTAGAGATTTATATGGACAATTAATTTCTCTGTTAGGACACAGAGAATGGCAGTGAGAAAGAAAAACAAATACACAATTCACAGGTACAAATGTTGCCTTCACTGAAAATGTGAAACTCGGGACAGGATTTTAAACAGATAAGCAAATGTAATGAATTACAAATTAAAGACTTCCAGGCACGTATTAGGTTTCAGCTGTAGGATATGTACAAAACAACTTAGTACAGACAAGTGTCTAAGTGTCTAAGTAATACACTTAATAAACTCATTTTTTGTGGAGATCTTATCTTTACTTTGTGGGAGAATTCACAAAGTCCTCATTGTAGCGCTAAAGGATTTTAGTAATGATTCAGGCCTGAGTCTTTGAATAATAATCCTCTGATTATTTTTCCGTTTTGTTTTTTAATTTTCTGAGCCTGGGTGGCTCAGTCGGTTAAGCGTCCACCTTCAGCGTAGGTCATGATCTCTCCGCTCCCAAGTCCGAGCCCCCATCAGGCTCTGTATTGGCAGCTCAGAGTCTGGAGCCTGTTTCAGATTCTGTGTCTCCCTCGCTCTCTCCGCCCCTTGCCCACTCACACTCTCTCTCACAAATAAACATTAAAAAAAAATTTCTTTTTTTAATTTTCTATATACTTTGAAATAATTTATCCTCCCCCTCGGGTTTCTCTCTCAGACTAAGACTGGTGAGAATAACACTGATGCTTCCTGGAGGAGTTATCCATCAGATAATACTAACCTGGTAGAGGAGAAAAATGGGGAGGCACAAGACTAGGAACTTTGCAAGCACAAAGCAATCTTGAGACTCCCTTTAGCCTCTGTATCAGCGGTTCTCAATGAGGGGCAATTTTATCCTCCAAGGGACATCTGGCACGTCGGGAGACATTTTTGACTGTCATAACTGGGGTAGAAGGTAAGGGGCGTGCTACAGGCATCTAGTGGGGAGAGGTCAGGGATGCTCCCAAGCATCCTACAATACGCGGGACAGCCCCCCACAACAATGTATTATCCAACCCAAAATGTTAATAACGTCAAGATTAAAAAACCTTGCCCTCAACCGAAACATCCCAGGGATGAGGGAGACCTCTCACTAGACAGTAACAACATTTATTTTAGCAACCCACAGGCTTGCTTAGACTTTCCTAAGAGCAAAGTGGATAGCACTTACAAGGTATTTTATAGAACTATAAACTAATGAGATGCTTACAAAAGAAACGTGCCCTTTCAAAATAAAATAATATAAAACATGAAAATAAACTATTCTTCAAAATAAAACAATCTTCAGGGACGAAACACTTACCCTCAATGATTCCTGGAAGGAGGAGGCCTGGTACTGTGCATACTTAGCAATTGTAGTATGAGATCGATTACTTTCACAATGCCAGATTTTCTTCGTTCCAGTAGGATCCCAGTTTTCATCTGCCGGCTGCAACAACTGTGTCCTCACTTCCACCATATGCTCATTGTTCGCTTCCACCAACGTTTTGGTAGAGAAAAGTCCCAGGTCTTCATAAATAAATGAATGCAGTTAATAAAAGAAAATTACATTTGGAGTAATAGATTGAGAGTGCTTTTATTAAGAAAAGAGGAAAACGTGTGACAGCATTCCATCCGGTTCCCATGAAAACCAACCAGGGCCTCTGCACGCCCTGAGCTTCGTGCCAGGTTTACACGAGCACACAATGAAGCCCGGGACCTGATAATCATCACGCCGCCTTGTGCAGAGGCGGACTCAGGGGGCCAGGCACCGAGGTTTCACTTATCTGATTTCTTCAGGTGCAAGGAACTAGCAAGGGGACTACAGCACTGATCTGTAGCATCACATTTTATCTACATTTCATATTAAAAATTCTTTCATTAGATAACTTCATCACCATTATAATTATGTGATCAGACCAAAATAAAAGCTAAATTCAAAAAGCACCAGGAAATCACCAGGAACTGGCATCATGACTGTATCTTCATACGATAGATTAAAGAATTGATACACTAACACACACACCCAGGAAAAGAGTAAAACGAAAATGTGAAAACGGAAAAAATCAACAGAAATAAGTTTCTGTCAGTGCTTTACAAGTTATAGATAGCAAAAGAAATTTTAAAAAGTTTCCTTTTTCTTATTTAAAGCTTACCCAACTTTAGAGCTCCGGCAAGGCCACGTATTACTGTAACAGGGTTGTTTGGATTTGTACAAAATTGGTGTAATGGAGGAAAGAAAGCATCACGTTTATTTTCCAACTGTAAAATTAAAACATATGGTTAGATCTCTTGAAAACAGACCTTTTATGTAAATATTAGGCCAAATTCATATTTTTTATTTACTGCAATTTCAATAATGTACCCTGTAATTTCTATTTTATATTTTGCAGCATTTTATCACTGTCTTTTGATCCTAACTGTAATTAGATAGTGACCGCATACATTTCTTTTGTCCATTGTATCTTGAAGAAAATACATGAGAAGAAATAAAATTGCAACTTCAAAATCAAAGTGCTTTAAAATATTTTTTGACTTTAAAAGGAAGAGAATCCTTTCACATGCTACAAAGTAGATGAACCTTGAAGACATTACGTTCAGTGAAACTAAGGCAGTCACAAAAAGAAAAACTGTGTATGATATTACTTATGTGAGGTATCTAAAGTAGTCCAATGTATAGAAATATAGTGGTGGCTACCAGGGGCTAAGAAGACCAGAAAAAGGGAGTTGCTACTTAATGGGTATAGAATTTCAAATTTGCAAAATGAAAAAGTTCTGGAGAAGTGCTTTGCAACAATGAGAATATTTCTTAACGCTACTGAATTGTATACTTAAAAATGGTTAAGATGGTAAATTTTATGTGGGCTTTTTCATCATAAAAAGAGAAAAGAAAACCACAAAGAAGTGTTTTTTTTTTTTCCCCCTCTCAGACTTCAGTTTGAAAGGTTTATTATATGTCTATCCCCATGCTTCCCTTACATTCTGAAGGATCAATAAATATGGGTTGGAGGAAAAACTAACAGGGTTTAACATCTGCCTCTAGAGGGCAAAGACAGGGCCAAATCCCCCAACACAAACTTTACAGTTTGAAACTGTTTTCATTTGGGGTAAAAGTGGGAGGATGGAAGGAAATGGGGGAGGAGGACCTACTTGGGAGAAACAGAAGAGTTGCTTTGACTGAACTTTTATCAACTTCCTACATCAGATGTCTGAATGCCCTTAAAGTAAAACTTAACATCAGGTTTTAAATAATCTATCAAACTTTTTAAAAATGACATACCTATTATCACATTTTATGTTCTCAAATGCCTTTTTTGAAGGTAACTAAAGCTGCATAAAGCAGAATGAATGTTAAGGTTCAAGCAACTGGGATTTAAACCCCAGCTTAAATTACACTTTTAGGTAGGTTTGGCCTAATTGGGGGGGGGGGGGGGCAGGAAGAAGTATTTCTCACTACTTTAATGTAATCGTGGGAATAGCTCAGAAGGTATGTTTTACATGCTATTATGAAGTCTTTGTGAATATATCTTTTCTCCCCCCAAAATATTCAAGCTACTGCCAATAATTTTAATGTTTCCTAAAGGGCATCCATATTAATTTAAAGCAAGATCTTATGAAAGACAGGTAGATGCAAACACTGGTTTGATTTATTTCTAGTCAGTCAATTCAGACTCACATAAATACTAGGTGTAGGTGGATTCAACTTGTCCTTTGGCAAGGGAGGGTATGGTGACGATGGTGGTCTTGGAGGCGGACATTTATCCAATAAAATGCTACTGTTAGATAAGCCATTTTTACCTAGATTCCTTAAAAAAAGAAGAAGGGAGAATAAATCAGCTGTACATTTATTTAGAAAACAGAAAAAAAAACATTCCTGAATTAAGTCCTAATTAAGTTACTGGGTAGTTGCACAAATCCATGAGATTTGGATCAGAAAAAACAGAGCAATGTAATTAATTTCAGCCAATACTTAGCTTGATTCCTGTATTTCCATTGAAGAAAAATAATAGACAAGATACTACAACACATGAATTACTGATGACATCCCTTATTTTGCTCATAATTTTCCAATTTATGTTCTTCACCTAAAGAACCAACGCGAACTCTAATTTCCTCTCCACCATCTTCTACCATCAGATTCTTTCCATTAAATGTGAAAACAATAACTTGACAAAAAAGGTCTAGATAATAGTAAAAAAAAAAAAAAAAAAAAAAAAGAATGTTATCTCTCTTCCTATGTCTCATCTCAGCAATTATCACCAGAGTATCTTTGTGGTAATCTGCAAACCTGAAATGATCTCTTCTTTTTTGCCTCTCAAATCTGTAAAGAATTTTCTGTGTAACTCCTTGGCTACTAAAATTCAGCAAGATTCCAAATGAGGCATATAGTTGCTATCCATTCTCTGATACTCTATATAATCATTACTTACTAGTAGCTGGGGTTTCTTTTCCTTAAATGAATTAAAGTATCACATTTGGTAAGTTATAAATTGTTAAAATATGGTAGAATCATTTCCAAAATATAATTCTTTTAGTGTTAAAATTTTTTTTTTCCTATTTCTTAAAGTTTCTGCTCAACTTGAAAATCAGCAAGATGCAATTTTGAGCTTACAATTCATTCCAGGTTAACTTCACCCAGTTATTACAAGTTCAAAAATTATCAATGCATTATAAAATAGCAAGTATCCTTAAAACATTAAAGTTTTAGTTAAGAATTCAGAAATTGTAATTATGGTGGGGAGTTAAACTTAGTATTTACTTATCAAAGAAGGAATTAGCAATTTTTCATTGCAAATTGTAGAATACAGGTTGAAACAAAATTAATTTTCTGTATTTTGCTGTTTTTGCCAAAGAGAAAAAACCTTACAAATCAGCCTGTTTTGGTTGGCCTTAATGAACACAAAGGCTTGAAATTCCACTGCTACAAACTTTTGAGATGTTACACTAAACAGCATTACAGGTGTTGCTTTCTGAATTTCCTCACCTATAAGTCCAAGTGAAAACAAAACGGTTCATGGCAGGCTTCAAAGGAATAATGACTAAAGTTTAAAATCACTGATTTTTTTTTGAAGTATGTGAAATGGTTATTATTAAAAATTATTAATAAAAATTATTAAATATTATTATCTTAATATATTATTAAAATATATTGAGTGAAATATTGTTAAAAGTTATTATTAAAAGTTGTTAATAAAAGTTATTATTAAAAGAAATTTTAGGTTCAACTAACAATTCAGGTTAAAGGTTAAATAAATGAATATTCTACCCACAACATCTCTCATCAAACCACGAGTGGCCTGTACATTTAAAGATAGCCACGATACATTTAAACTTTTAAATTTAGGTGTAAAATCAGTACTAATTTTGAACTCCATGGAAGTAGAAAATAGGTGGTTAACACTGGTAAAGAAACAATTCAAGTATTACCATTAAATCAATGCAAAACAGACCTTCACTTATGATACACATATAAATAATTTTCATGCTGAACTGCATATCTGCCACTCTTTCACCTTGAGATGTAAACAAAATATGACTCCGAATACATAAAATTTGTTTCCTAGAGCAGGAGATGGGTGTACCGTCAAGTTCACGATTAATATTTTAAGGAACTGGAAGATTTGGACCAAGAATTAAAACTGCACCAGGAAAGAGTATCTCATGCTAATTAAACATGGCACCAAAATTTAAGCTTCTACAACATTCTGGACATTGAGAGATGAGACTAGAAAACGGGGTTTGATAGATGAGCAGAATTCTGCCTCCATCATTTCTACAGTTCTGTAACAAAAGAAAAAAGGGAAATGGGAAAGTAAAATAATGTAAAATGCAGCTGCTTTCATTTTTAAAATAGAAGAGAAAAAGGTGAGACATGACTACGGGAGCTGATGTTGAGTCAACCATCAAATGGTGCAACTATAATTTTAAATGACAAAAGCAGCAAAGGTATTGTAGGCGCGCCTTTTGATGTATGGCTCTGGCCAGTGTAACACTATAATGGACCAAACAAGACTCAGATTAAAAATAACCAACACTTTAAAAAATAACTATACATGTGAAAATAACAGGGTAGTCAGAATAAACCATGTAATCAAATTGTATCTAGCAGTTTCTTACTGTACTGCAAACACGGACTCCCTGCTTTCTTGAGGTCAAGTCTGAAACAAATAGGAATTTCCCTGAAGGAACTGATGTAGGTAGGTGTCTATACAGTGACTATCAGCCTTTTCCACTGAAAATACACTTCTCAGTCCTAATTGCAAAGGACAGAACTGTGCGTAACAGGAAAAGTTTTTATCTCCTCAACATATAAGCGTCCAACACTGTTTACAATATTTCAAAGCGAGGGCAACGAAACTGTAATACAACAATGCAAAGTGGAGAAAGGCACTGAAGAAAGAATTATTATCCCATTTTAAACCCTTTTCTCACTTTTTGAAACCTTCCCCAAGCCAAGTAGAGAAGGAAACAATGAGTCGTTGCCCAATTCTTTAAAATCCTGGCTTAAATTTGGTTCGAGATTTACCCATATCATTTGGTAGATAAACAAAGATGTGCTCTGTGAGTAAACCAATCTACGCTTTAATTATCTCTGGTTATGAAGCTCCTCGACCGGAGACATCAGCTCTCTTGCTCCCAAGTCACTTTCCCCTTCTCAATCCCGGATTCCTGCCCTGTGCAGGATACCACCAACAGAACAGAAGCGGCAAGCCTGATGCCTATCACTTGCCATCTTGACTTTTCTCTAAAGATCTGCATCTCTAATTTATCAGAGCGTTTTTGGTTTCTTCGTGAATAAGCCGAGGCCTATAGGGACCTGAAATAACCCAAGCAACCCCAGGGGTCTACAGTGTTTTGATGTCATCTAGCCACCTCCAAGTTTATCTACGTACGCATAGGTATACATAAGCACACATACGTGCACATATATAAAACATGAAGTCTCTGTAAAAAGGCAAAATTACCTTTTAAGAGTCAAAAGCTAAAAATAAAACTGTAAGAAGGTACTTAAAAATTCTGAAGTACACGTTCACATGTACCTGAAAGCTGAGACAGAAGATTGTAGTCTTTAACATATAAGAAACACAATCACACCTAGGTACCCACAGCATAAGACTTTATTAAGAATGAAAACTTATGGTAACTGCTACCGTACACCGTGCATAGCTTGCACCTCCGCGCAACTCCTTCTGACAACACTCCTCCGCAACACCCTTAGGTCCCGTATCGTGCGTGCTAGTTTTGGACCTCTAGATTTTGCCCGATTTTCTAGCAACTGTCCTAAGATTACAGAGAGTGGAAGAGCGAGGAAGACCCTGCTCCGGCAGAGTGGTGGCAGTGGCATCTAGAAAACAGGACAGAGGCCCCGACGGCCGAGTGGAGAGCAGGGAGAAGGCAGTACACATTGGCAGCAAGCCGAGGTACTGTGTCAAAGGAGAACCCAGGATAGCATTTGATCTGGACATTAAAGCCCACCTACTTTCTTAGGCCCAGAGTTAAGTGAACGACAGTGTAACGGCTAGACAAAAAGACTAACATAAAAACTTTAAATCAAATTTTAGAAATTCAGGAATCTCTATGCTTTAGAAGATCTGGTCTGATTTAGAGATCATCTAATGTGGTTTTAAGTTACAGACATGAAAAAAAACCTTGTAAAGGTAGTTGAGGTTAATTACGGTAGTTGCCACGTTGTAGGCCACTAGGGAAAATGCTGCCAACAACGTGGACCCGACAGACAACACAAAGAAAATAATAAAATATGAGCAAGATGTAATTTTTGCTTCAGTCTATGTCAGAATAATTAAAGATAACAGCTGAATAGTTAAAAACAACCGACCAAAATGAAAAGCGATGAAAAATAAAACACAGACCGAAAGGTATTTTAGACATTCAAACTCAAATAGTCTGTAAAGAAAAAGAACTATGGCGTATTTACAGTAGCGGAGTTCCGATATCGCTTAGTTAGTAACTGTTACATGCAAAATTAACTCTGCTCCTTTCTCCATCGCTTCCACCCCAGGCTCCTCCCAAGCAGCAAACTACGTAGAATAACATTTAATTTCATATTCCTCATCAGTGACAAAAATTTAATGGTGGGTCAATGATACCTTCTAATAAATAGTAGAATATAATATATATCATATCCGGTAGGATATAATAGTAGAAAACTGTAGTAAATGTAAATAGTAGGAAGGACAACCACTCTTTTAGACTCCCATAAATAAGACATATATAAGCACGAGGAGATTTCTAGAGATGTTAAGTGAGAACAGTTTTGAACTTTAAAATGCATTTAAAAAGGTATATTAAAACGTCAACGTGGACAAACTGGAAATAATGTATGTACTTTTTATGTATAAGATGGTTATTTTCTATACTCTTTCCATTACAGTTCACAACAAAAAAAGTTCTTTCTAAAATCTACTATATCGCTGCTCAAACTTACAATTTAATGTACTAAAAAATATCGCAGAATTCTTTCCTGTGTTTGTACCAAGTACGTGAACTGCCTTTAATTGAAGTTTTAGTCACAGAGGACGGCGACAATTATGAGTAAATGTGAAG
>NC_064817.1:37584365-37676865 GCF_023721935.1 Panthera uncia | reverse complement strand
GTTTTACCTGAAATCTGCCCCTGGTGTCACACATAAACTTCTTTAAGAAGAATTTTTTCATTTCATCTTACTGACAAAATAATTAAATAGGAAAAAGCTAATTTTTCAGCAACAATGATTAAAGTAACACTGGAATCATAAAACAGTAATTTAATCATTTCCAAACTGTAATTTCAGAACATCAACAAGAGTACCTTGTGTGGGATTTACAGACTATCATAATTATATGTCAACACTGTTAAATTTATATTCCCAATAACAAACGGACCCCTCCACCCCAGCAAAAATTTTAGGATTGTTGCACTTTGAGTTGAAAATTATTTCAGCCGCAAGGTTAGAAGCCTTTTTGACTTTAGGCGAAATTTAATTAGTCAGTAATAAGCTACAATGGAATAACAATTTAGCTGATGACAAGATATTTATATACTAAAGGCTGCATTTAATAGTCTAGTTAAAACCAGCAAGCATGTCCCTGAAACCAGTTTCTAAAACTAAAAAACTTAAACGGTATATTTCTATTCAAGAAACTTATCTACCTAAAAAAACCAGATACGTGAAAAGCTGACACCCATCAACGAGCATGCAAAGTAATGCAATCTGGTTTTAAATGCTTAAACAGGCAGCTAAAACTTCAAAAATAGTAGTTAAAAGATAAAATCTCTAAGTTATATGAAAACTTTTCACAAAGTAAAAATGCTATAATATTATAAGCATGCCAATACTTAAAATGTTATCCAAGAAACAGTCTGGGTGGCTGAGTCAAAATTCCATCTATCGTCAAATATTTACTCAGAAGATAATCATTTAACAAGTTACACTGATTACAGTATGCAGATAAGTAAAAAAAGAAACTAACCATTTTATTACATCATCTCTATCTACAAATCAAATATGTTAGGTTATAAATTCTTTAGAGTACTTGCTGAACGATCACTATAATTTCACTTTCGTATCTTAAATGGTACCTTTGAATAAACTCTTCATAACTGTAATGTAAATGAATACGGATCTCTATGTCCTCTCGTCATCAAAAGCTGAAAGGTAGACAGACCATACAAGTCTATCAACGGTCTAGGTTTCATTACAACTTGAGGAAAATATGTGAAAAGGTTTATGGAAGACAGTATTGAAAAAGCCTCTTCAATTATATTAATACCAGAGACAGAACTCCCCTACCTACAGTGACCATGCAGCAGCCTCATTTGGGAAACCTCTGACCTAGAATCAGTTCCATGACATTTTTTTGGACAGCTTTCCTAACCGCATTATCTAAATTATAAAGCTTCTACGGACACTGGCCTTGAGGAACCTGTGAAACAAAGGCTGGGGCGCTCTACCACTCAGTATTCAGTCATGTACAAAGGCCTCATGGCCTGCAAACCAAAGTCTCTTTCACTGGAATTATGTTTTTAAAAGACAGCAAATTCCCAAACTAGAGTTGAGAGTATTCACTGAAAATCTCAAAACTAAGCAAACCAGGAATTGGATGTGCTTAAAGAAGAACAACAGATTCGTAAGTTACAATCCTAACAGAGGTTCCCGTTTATTAACTGCCAATTATACCTCAGCACTACAGGCATCCTAACAAAAATCTCAGGTTCTCCGACCCAGAACCGACCCCCCCCCCCCCCGCCGCCCCACATCCCACCTTCTCACCTACTTTAACAATTCTCTCCTCTGTCTCCCACGTTAATTTCTCCCTCTCTACTGAACCCTGCTCATGAGCTTCCACCCGCCTTGAGTTTCTTTCTGCTTTCTCCCATCTTAAATTTAAAACAAAAAACAACTCTTCATCGCACTTCCCCTTCCGCTACCACCTGTTTCTCTCCTTCCCTTTCATGTCACGGTCTATGGGGATATCGCCCCTGGCACTGTGCAGTGCACAGCCCACACGACTTTAAAGTGTCAGTGCTGGGACTGTCTACATCTCTTGTTTTCGAGTTCTCTCCTTCCACTTATGTTGAGACCAACCTCAATTAGGCTTCTGATCCCACCAAGTCCACTGAAATGTCAGCAAAATGTTTTCTGTAAAGTGTCACACAGCAAGTACTTTAGGCTGGGTGGGCCATATAGTCTCTGTCACACATTTTTCTTTTTAAAAAAAAATTTTTTTTTTTAACGTTTATTTATTTTTGAGACAGAGAGAGACACAGCATGAACGGGGGAGGGGCAGAGAGAGAGGGAGACACAGAATCGGAAGCAGGCTCCAGGCTCTGAGCCATCAGCCCAGAGCCCGACGCGGGGCTCGAACTCGCGGACCGCGAGATCGTGACCTGAGCTGAAGTCGGACACTCAACCGACTGAGCCACCCAGGCGCCCCCCATTTTTCTTTTTAAGAACCCTTCAAAAATGAAAAAACCCATTCTTCATTCGTGGGCTGTAAATACAAAAACAATAACAAAAACCAGGTCATGGTCGTGGGGTGGATTGGCCCGTGCCCCTTAGTTTCCTGGTCCCAGCAGTGTCACCAAATACCTCAGATGGTCAGTTCCCAGCCCTTACCTTACTAGGCCTATGAAGCACTACTGGATTTACACTTTGATCACGCTTTCCTCCTCGAAAGACTTTCTTCACTTGGCTTCCAGGCAATCACTCACATCCTCCTGGATCTCCTACCACCTCACAGGTCACCTCGAGTTCTTTCCTCCATCTACTCACACCCCATGGGGATCTCACCCAGACGCATCCATCCCTCGAGTTGAGCCAGGCCAGCTTTGATTCCTCCCTCTCACACCCCAACTCTACCAGCTAATCCTACCGGCTCTGCCTTCCAAAGGAACCCAAAAGCTGACCACTTCTAATGCTGCCACTCTGGGTCCTGGCACCACCATGTCTTAACTTCGATTACAGCAATAATGTCCAAGTCGGTCACACACCTCATTTCTGCCTTTGCCACCTTTAGTCTATCCACAGAGTACCAGAGAGGATCTAGTTAAAAACTAAGTCAGATCATGTCATTCCTCCATTCAAAAACCCCGTTTCCCATTTAACGCACAATAAAATCTAATACCCTTACAACAGCCTACCCGGCTGAACGGGACTTGGCCAGCGTGGCCAGCTGGACCATACGTACCTCCCTTCTTACCCTCTGCCCGCCGTGCTCAGCCATCCTCACCACCTTGACTTACCTCCAAAAAATGCAAAACACACTCCTACCCTAGGGCCTATTGCTCCTTCCAGCTCCTGAGACTTGGAACACTCTTATCACAAATACCCTCAAGGCTCACTCTGTAAACTCTCAGGTCTTCATTCAAATGTCATCTTCCGTGAAGCCTTCCCTGACCTTCCTATTTACAACTGTGAATCCTCTACCACCAATGTCTAGGACGCCCCAGCTCCCCTTCCTAATACATTTTTCCATAGAACTCACCATATCATTACCTAATATTCTCTATATGATGCTTACTTGTTCATGGTCTTTTTACCTGCATGAATTAAGATATCCTTGTGTCGGCGGCGGAGCCTCGAACGGGACATGCACATGGGAGGTGCTCAACATTTAAGAATAAATACAACTATTAATCACTCTAGAAGATGGTCCCGCCAAGAAAAGTACTTCAAGAATAAACTTAAAAGTCTTTGAAGAATGAAATTATCTTGGTTTTACCAATAACATAAGGCTAACCAGCAATAAGTCAAATATTTCTTACTAACAAAAGTACAAGTAATTTGGCAATGTGTGTCGGCAACATTTTTTTTTGGATGCTTACTCTTTGACCCTTCAGTTCCATTTTGAAACACACGCTCCATGGAAACAACCCAAAAACACAGGAAAAACGATGTGCACAAATACTGAGAAGTGAAAATTTAGAAATTGTATGTCTAACAGTGAACGGAGTAAAATATGGCACATCTATCTTTGATAGAAATAATGTTCATGAAATCCATTACTGTTTTGAAAACTGCAGTGGTTCTACTTTGCCTTCAAGACAAATTAGGCGGGGCACCGGGTGGCTTGGTCTGTTAAGTGTCTGACTTCAGCTCAGGTCATGATCTCACAGCTCATGGGTTCGAGCCCCACGTCGGGCTCTGCTGACAGTTCAGAGCCTGGAGCCTGCTTCGGATTCTGTGTCTCCCTCTCTTTCTGCCCCTCCCCTGCTCGTGTTCTCGCTCTCGCTCGCTCTCAAAAATAAACTTAGAAAAAAAAAGAATGAGGCAACTTTCTCTACCTTCCTCAGCCTCACATTTCACCATTCCCTCTTCATAATCTATACTCTAGGCACACTTTACCAGCTCTCTCCCCTCCCAAACTCTCCAATTTCTGGAAACTCTAACAACTTGGTTTATGTGCCCTCCTAGGTACAGTGACAGCACTTTTCACCAAAGTCACACTTCAGAGTAATTTACGGTAACTGCTTCTTTAATGGTCTTTTTCTCCCACCACAGTGAATACCTAAAACATATTAGCATAAGTACCTGATCTTAGGTAGGCAATATGTGGAGAAATTAACTAAGTAAAACAGTAAGTTTTGGGGGGCTGTATGATCTATTTTGTCTATCCTGTGGAAATTTCCAAGACTGTGTGTGTGTACGTGCACGTGTGGGTGTAGAATCTTATAATGGAAAAGAAAATACACTTATGTATGTGTGTATGTATGTTGGGAATCAAAATATAGCTGATAACATCACAGTACTATAAAATGCTTACAAAAACAGTTCCTCAAACTTCTATTTCTTTTTCTCTCAGAATGCATGAGACCAAAAAAAAAAAAAAAAAAAAAAAAAAAAAAAGAACTAGTATGTGAGAAGCCAACGAAGCAGCTAGCTCTTCTATTACCTGAGTGGAGTTAGATAGTTGGTTTTTCCACGGCTCCTCTGCGCTGCTGGTCAGGTTTGTGCGGTTATGAGGTAGAGTGAGTGCGTTTCGCTGCAGGTAAGGCACGTTTCCGTTACTTCCACTTCCCGTTATGTGATTATTGCCTATCAAAATAGCGTCTGTACTCCCCAGCGTTCTTGATGTGCTACAGGGAACATGGCCTGTAGAAAAGGGTCCGTTGGCCAAAGGCTGCCCAGGGCAGGCAGGGCGGACTCCAGGCTGAGACACGCTAGGCACTCTGGTCAGAGCGAGCTGGGGCTGCTGGCCAGAGATGGAGTTTGCAGGCAGTGATGAGTCAGCTGTTGGCCCGTTAGGAATTCCAGTAGATCGTACCTGTGCAACTCCTGTTTGTCTCATCTGTCAAAAGGCAAATGAAAAATAAACGCTCCTTGTGTGGGCCATAAGGTAGAGGACCAAAAATATGAAGGAGTATATATAACCGGGTAATCTCTGATTTTACCCTAACATTTAATTTCTCTAGGCTGAAAAATACACACTTTTTTAAAAACAAGAAATTGTGTTCAGTCATATTTAGATTAGCTTCCTCAGAAAAGCAGAAATCTGTTTTATTTTTAAGAAACATCCCTTTAGTAACGACAAAAGAAAGCAGCTGAAAATTAAGAAAACTGTGGAATTTACAGGTCTTTTTCCCAATCACAAAATAGAGGATCTCCAATTTACACTCTATTATATTTGTATGTCAGATCCTCCAAATTCAACAAGTCCTGAAGAACCCCATCTCGGTTTAGGACAGCTCGTTAAGTATTCAATAATAGAAATAAACCCTCAGAACAGCGGTAAAATAGCATGTAAATAAATAATAAAATACCAAGTCTTGTGCTCAAAATTAAATTTATAGCTGTTTTTTCCTAAAACTCTCTGTCCATTATTAGTATTTTAAGAAGCAAGATTACTAAATTCCACCAAATACTGGTAGAAAGAAGCAGGCATGACCATGCTCTAAAATGTTTCAGTCAATAAAAGTACTCAAAATGCTAACAAATTTTAGGGGAAAAAAATGCTATACACACTTGGTGTTGCTGCATTAAGACAAACTGACTTTCCAGCTGTTCCAGCATCAGTTTCTGTGCTGGATTTAAGTTATTTCTATTTGCACGGAGCTGTTCCAAGTGCTAGAAGAAGAAGAAGAAAGGAGAATACGGTCAAAGACATATCTAAGAAACCAGCTCAAGCTCACTGTTCTAAGCAACCTCGTCATGAAACGACTGGGCCAATGCGGAGCCGCTATCTAGTCAAAGATACGGATTCCTGACCAACAGCAACTAACCCAGAGATGAAGTCCTTTAAGAAGTTTGAGAAATTAAGAAATAAACATTCATCAAAAGAAGTTTACTGTAATGTGGTATCTGAGACAAGTGGGCATAAAATTTTACTCATTAATACTCTAGTTTTCAGTATTCACACAGAAAGTTCTTTACACTTACAATGCATTAGGACAAGTACACTCAAAGCATCACTGTTTGGAACAGGAAAAGTGTGAAGACAGCCTGACTACCGAAAATCAGTGCTCTGCTGAAGGTGTGCATCTACGGAAGAAATATGCTATGGCGGGGGCGCCTGGGTGGCTCGGTCAGTGAAGCGCCGACTTCGGCTCAGGTCATGATCTCACGGTCCGTGAGTTCCAGCCCCACATCGGGCTCTGTGCCGAGCGCTCAGAGCCTGGAGCCTGCTTCGGATTCTGTGTCTCCCTCTCTCTCTCTGCCCCTTCCCCGCTCATGCTGTGTCTCTGTCTCTCAAAAATAAATGAACATTAGAAAATTTTTTAAAAAAAAGAAATACGCTGTGGCCATAAAACAACAAAGAAGCTCTTTACATCCCGACAAGGAAAGGCCTATGAAATACACTGAACAATCAACAGGCGGAGCATTCTACCATTTGTATAAAAAAGGAGAAAATGAGTAACGCGTGAGAGGAGGAGGATGCATGGTTGCTTGTGCAAGCCTGAACATATCTCAGGGAAGACAGGTAAACTGGTAACACTGGCTAGCTGTTAGAGGGAGAGCTAAGTGGATACGGGCAGGAGCCAAAAGCTAAGTGGGCAGGAATTTGCCCTGTGGAACCTAGAACCATACAGATGCACTTGGAACTATGTGAACGTTGCCTGTTTAAAAATAAAACCAAAAATAGGTGAAAATCGGGAACTAATTATCCCACTACTCTGACAAACGTGGGTTCATTTTACTTATGTGCATTTGACTGGATTGACTGCCACTCAACTTTAAGAATTAATACTTAAAATTTTAAAGTTTACTTCTTCTACTCCTTTGCAAGAGGAAAAACAATCTGTCAAAAGCATTCTCTTACATACCTGTAGTTTCTGTGGTGTCAAACACCACGAATGAGCTTGTTGCTGTACTGGAGGATGTGACACTGCATGGCCACTACTCCAATTATCAGAAGTATTCTGAGGAAAATCGATAAAAAAAAATTAAAGAATATTTGGTTAAATCCACAGAGTTAACAAGAATGACTCGTGAAGGCCAAATGACTATGAATTGGAATATTTACATATAAAAAATGTTATGACATTAAATTCTATTAAAAATAATTTCACATGCATAATAAATTTGGGAAATCATAAATTAAAAAAAAATACTGATTCTTTAATCAACCACCCGAAAAAGCCCACCCCTAAACTATGGCCCAAATGGCTAACCTAAACACCACACTGTCCACTAGATCCAATAATAAATTTATCTCAATGTCAGTAGAAAGTGATGATGAAAAGTGTGTTGAGATCTTAACGGCAGGGAGATGAATAAAATGACTTGATGAATGCAAATTTATCCCTACGTTCTGTATTTAATAGGATGCTAAGAATTTGGGATGGAAAAACTCAAACCTTTCACTCTTTTGATGTCCACAGATTTAAAATAAAGGACAGGAGATATTCAAACTGCACAAGTTCAGGGCAGTTGGGAGATTCCTTTTGGACTGGGATTTTCTATTTCTCTAAAATATATACCTTTGTTGGACTAGATGTTCTTTTCCTCTTGGCAGGACTGGACAGGTCATCTACTTGGCTAGAAGGAATCATGTGTAGTGGCAAGGACTGCTGTGAAATTGGTGTTTGACTGAGGCCTAACACAGGTTCAGTATTTGCATGATGAGGTTTACATGCCTAAGAATCACAGAAGGAAGACAAAAATAGGGTTCTATATATTCTTAGTTCATTCCTTCAAATTATAAAACTTTACAGACTGCATACTTTTCAAAGCTATGTGGACATCGCTGATGGCAATTATTGAAAATCAAAATCAAATGATCATCAATGGAGGAATGTGTACCTTCCTTTGAAAAACTGCTTTAAAAATTAAACAAACCACTGCAGCATCATTTTAAGAAATCTCCTTCAAAATCATGAAAATGCACAAAGGTTCTAAATTGGCACCCCAAAATTTCTTCCCATATCAGAGGGAGTTTTATTTCGTTCTAGATTCCCTTCACAATTAAATCCAAAGGCTTTTCCATTAATAAAAGGCTCCTGTACTTAGTAAAATACGCTTGACCACTACAGATTGAAAAGAACCCTTAAAGCTGGGTACCTGCAGAACATAACCCAACTTCTCACCTGCTGTGCTGTGTTCATGGCACCCTGCCTGGAGGTAAGCTCTGCGGGGATTGGTAGGCTCCACGCCTCCTCAATACTAGGAAGTAACTTAGTTTTATTCTGTAGACTACCTTGTGGAAGGTTACACAACTGAGCCTAGGAAAAATTATGTAAAAAGCAAATTTAACACAAGCCTACTTGAGTAAGAGCAAGTCCACTAAATCTTCCTAAATGCTATAACTAATTGTTTTTAAAAGAAAATAGATTCTTAATTTGGGGTTTCAGAAAGATACTAAGTATAAAGAGGGTAACCAGAATATAGACCTTTGTGAGAATTCAAACAAAGCTGAGCTCTGTTTTCAAAGTTCTCATAGCTGTCTTCTCATGAAACTCCAAGCAAGAGTGAAAGACAGTGTTTGTGTTCTTTTCTCTAAAATGCTATGACAACTTAAAAATGTAGACAGTACGTAGAAAAAAATTATGTAAATTAATATACATCAACAGTAAATGTGCAAAAGAGCATCTTTTAAAATACTGCATCTCTTACTTAAAATGAAAAGTGAAATAATATTACAAGCTATGGTATGTTTACAAAATATGGAAACAAATTATAGACAGCAAAACACAACTAGACAAACTTTCCAGCCACCCGCCTCCTGCCTGAGTGTCATGGGGAAACATGTGTCTTTAAAAAACTGCTATTTAAAAGTTTTACCTGTAAATACTTAATTCGTGCTGCAAGTGCAGAGGTATTACTACAACTTTTGCTTCTGGTTGCATTTAAGTAGCATTTAATGGCATCCTGAGGCTGGTTGCAGGATTCGTAGAGTGTGCCTAGGTCCATCCAGGCTGCAGCATGGCCATGGTCCAATTGTACAGCACAAATATAAGCCTGTAAAGCATCCATAGGCTGATTCTGCTGCTGATATAGCACGCTAGAAAGAAAAATTAAGGACAAACAAGAGGTCAACTGAGAACTACTCAGCCTCACCAAGTATATTATATGTGATATGTAACTGTCATGTATCGAGTATAATACCATTATTTTTATATAAAGTCTTACCCTATTGAACACCACGTATCTGCACTTGCTTCTGATTTATCAATAGACTGCCTGTAAGATATAAAGGCATCCTGAACTTTCCCAATACTTGAATAGCACCTGAGGGGAGGGAAAAAAAATCCAGACAATTGCATTAATACTGATTAATCTGCTGAAAAATGGACTACATACATCAAAGCAAATTAAAATTCTGAATGAGCTAACATATTTCTGTGAATGTGTGTGCGTGTGTGTATATAAAATTATAATTATAATGTACATTATAATTAACCATTCAATAAACTATACTATAGTCTATCTGGTAAGTGCTAAAGCATGATACATTAATGAACAATATTAAAGTAATTAAAGGCCGTATTACTTCAGTATTCTATTGAGAGTTGAAAGCGCGCATGCGTGCTCACACATGCACTTGCCATGCCACTTATATCGCTTGGTATATTTACATAGCTTACATAAAGAATATAGACTTAAAAAAACCAAGAAAACCATTCTATTCTGGTAAGACTGGATGAATCTGATTTCAATTCTACTTTCCTAAATAATGACCATGAGGTCAACCATTCTGTAATTTGTAAAAAATACAAACATTAAGATGCAGGCAAAACCAAGCTAACTATCAAAAACAGTATAATAAGGTGAGTGCGGTATTTCATGACATGTAAGGGTAGCAAGGTCTGATTGATTAAAGTTTCAAGGACCTGTGGTTTTTTTGTAATTTTTTTTAATGTTTATTTATGTTTTTTTTGAGAGAGAGAGACAGAGAGACAGAGAGACAGAGTGCAAGCAGGGGAGGGACAGAGAGAAAGGGAGACACAGAATCTGAAGCAGGCTGCAGGCTCTGAGCTGTCAGCGCAGAGCCCAGTGCAGGGCTCAAACTCACGGACTGTGAGATCATGCCCTGAGCTGAAGTCAAACACTTAACTGACTGAGTCACCCTGGCGCCCCCCCACTTTGTAATTTTTTTTTAACATTTATTTTTTTTTGAGAGAGAGAGAGAGGAACCTGTTATCTTCTTAATGCAGATATACCTGATGGATACACAGAACAGCAGCTGAAACTATAAATACAGAAATTATCTTCTTAGTGCTTGGCACTAAGGAAAAAAGAAAAGACAAAACCCAGTCCCTGTCTGTCTTCATGGAGCTTACAATTTAGTTGAGGACTGAAGACATATTACAAATGTCATGATGCCATATCGAATGTCTGTCACAGGCAATTCTCTGGTCTGAGAATTTAGGGTAGGAGACACCACAATACACACTACAGGATTTAGGAAAAGCAAAAAAGGAAGGATAACACTAAGGAATTTAAAATAAGTATAGAGGCATGTTGTTTAGATCAGTGATTCCCAATTATCAGCCAGTATAAAGCAATTTATGGCCACGAAAATAAAATAGAAACACAGCAACATATACTTATATATATAAATATTCCATTAAAGTAATTAATACTTATACTGTAACTGACTTATTTTGAAATACTACTGGCTGACTAAATGGCAAAAATATCTTAAATGTTTTCACTTGCCCAAATTAAATATTTAGATCCTCATAATTATTCTTTGAAATTTTGCTGATTCCTGCAATCCAGAAGTCTGGGAACGCCTGATTCAGACAGAGAAGATGAAAGAGGGCATTTTAAAATGTTGTTTGGGGGGTGCCTGGGTGGTTCAGTCGGTTAAGCATCCGACTTGGGCTCAGGTCATGATCTCGCGGTTCGTGGGTTTGCGCCCCGCGTCGGGCTCTATGCTGACAGCTCAGAGCCTGGAGCCTGCTTCAGATTTCAGATTCTGTGTCTCCCTCTCTCTGCCCCTCCCTTGCTCATACTCTGTCTCTCTGTCTCAAAAATAAATAAACATTAAAAAAAATTTTTTTAAATGTTGTTTAGGCAGTGTAACCAAAACTTAATGTACATAAGATAGCACAAATAGTAGAGAATTATAAATCCAGCCCGAGGTTACCCTGAAGTTTTTGTTCTTCTAACAAGGGAAATGGCACCATGAAAGCACTTTATAGGAATAGTAATCTGCTAGCAATGTGTAGAGATAAACTGAAAGAAAAATAAATTATGGACAGTAAAAAAGGCAGCTATACTCACTGGTTTGGAACAGGCCAAAATTGGGGTGAAAATAACGAAAATGGAAAGAAAGAAAAAGAAGGGAGAAATATAGTAAACCAAAAGATATAAGGACTTTTGTGACTGACTGATTAGATATTCATAGCAGGGGCTTATAACTTAGTTTTTAAGCCTGATCAAAGAGAGTTAAAAAAGAAATGGTGACATCATTGACAAAAATAAAAGGAGAAGAGCTGGTTTGGAAAAGAATATGATGAATGAGCTTTGAAATATGCTTACTTTGACGTGAGATGAGAACACTAAAATAGATAATGTTAGGTAAAGAGTAAGAGATGTGGTCCTGAAATTTAATACCTCGAAATGTAGAAATCTAGATTTGGAATTCATCCATATAGAAGAGAGGGTTTAAGAATACAGGACACCTGGGCCACCTGGGCCACCTGGGCGGCTCAGTCGGTTGGGCGACCGACTTCACCTCAGGTCATGATCTCGCCGTCCGTGAGTTCGAGCCCCATGTCGGGCTCTGTGCTGACAGCTCGGAGCCTGGAGCCTGCTCCGGATTCTGTTTCCCTCCCTCTCCCTCTCTCCCTCCTCCTCCCCCACTCACGCTCTGTCTCTCGAAAAGTGAATAAATGTTAAAAATATATATATAGGACACCTACAAGGGAGACGTTAAAATAAGCCCAAGGATAACTAATCTTGTGGACTGGGTAATAAGAAATGTCAGTGACTGAGAGAAGGCAATGTCAGAGAGTACCTGCAAACTTCCACAAAGTTTGTTAATAACTTCAGGAGAAGTTATGAACAACGCCATGTAGGGACAGACACCACAAAGAAAGGGAATCCTTAACAGATAGTAGAAAACACGTTCTGTTTGTTGTTGTTAAATGAAAGCCAAATCTCAGGATTTATAGACAAATTTACCTAACCACTGGGAGGAATAAGCAGTAATTCCCAAAATTCATGTTTTCACATTCCATTCGTACAAAGTGAAAAGTAGAAAACCAATGTGCCCAACTACAGATGTCCCAGTCGAACCACCAACCACTTTTCCTGTAGCAAAACTTAACTAAGTGCCCCTGAGACAGCCCTGTGTCTTTGAAAAAGCAATACGTGAACCTAGGCTCTAGTTCCTGTTCTGATTTAGTTACCTGTGCGACTGTAACCTTAGATAAACCATTTCACTCCTCTGAACTCTATTTCTACATCTGTAAAATAACAGGGTTTACAGAGTGAAGCAGGTGACCTCCCTGGTCCCTCCTAGCTCTAACATTCTATAGTTCTGTGATAACACTGCCAATGATTAGTACTACTATAAGAGCATTACCACATTACACCTTTATTATGATATACACATGTCAAAGGACATCTTCAACACAGATCTGAATGTGAACATAAGTAATAAAAAGCCGTAGAATATTAGGGTCATCAAATCCCAAAGTTGCTTACTGACACCTGAGGTCTTTATTCAGAGCTTTAAGAACTTAAAAAAAAAATTTTTTAATGTTTATTATTTTTGAGAGAGAGAGAGAGAGAGAGAGAGAGAGAGAGAGAGAGAGAGAATCCAAAGCAGGCTCCAGGCTCTGAGCTGTCAGCACAGAGCCTGACAAGGGGCTCAAACTCATGAACCACGAGATCATGACCCGAGCCAAAGTCGGACGCTTAACTGACTGAGCCGCTACTATTCTTCATCTTAGGTCAAAATGAAAATAATTGCTACTACACATGCCTTTTAACCTGTATAAAAAGAAATTTTCGTATGTAAATGTTAACACTAGAGACAAAGTCTAGGCAGTCCCTACTTCCCAGTACTCCGTCTCCTTTTCAGTCCCTGTATGAAGCATCCCACTGTGCAACACTAAACAGCAGCAATGGTGTTAGCTCGAAAAGCAAATGGTGTTCAGTTAGTTCATTTACTGCATTCACTCAATAGCCACGCTGCTAGTCGACAGTATACAAAGATGGTAGGTTCCAGTCTCTGCCCCCAAATATCTTCATTCAGTGAAAGAGAAAAACAAAGTTTGGACTCTCAAGCTTTTTAGTGAGCAACCCAAATCAGATGATTTTCTAGGACTTGGAAGGTATTAGAAAATTTCTGCTAAAAATAGGTACTTTCCCAGCCAACTCTTGTTGTACATTATTAATGACTAATCAAACATCTTTTTTAAAAAATCTTAGTACTACTCCATCTCATACAAACACACTTTGCTAAATTTAAAGGAAAAATGAAACCATACAAAATACTATCTCCAGACATTATAAAATGTCCCCTATGGGACAAAATAGGCCCCCAATGAAAACCACTGATCTAATATAATCCTCTTATTTAAAAGGTTAAAAGAAAACTGAAGCATCAAAAAGTTTAACTGTATCACCCATGATCTATAAACAGTAGCCTAGCCAAGACCTAAATCCAAGTCTCCCAGCTGCTAGTACACTGATCTTTCCACCACACCATAAAAGCTAAAACCAGTTAGGAACCAAAAGACGATCTAATAATGTCCCCAAAATATAATCTATCAGATACACATACATAAGGTATATTTTAGATAATCAGTGAGCACAATTTAGGCATTTAAAGTACAGAGAAAAGTTTACAGACTTGCAGAACACTATTTTCATTACATGTTACTTCTCCTTTCCAACAGATCCAATAATAATGTATCCACTTTCTCCCTGTGAGATTTCAAGTAGAACTGATTTGAGACCTACTATTCATCAAATATGTCCATTCTAATGTATATATCATTAATCAAAATTACAAATAGCAAGGTTCCACTGGCTACTGGTGGTCACCAGGCAGAATGAAAAATTAATTCGGTTCTGTTCAACAGACATATAAAAAAAATAACAGAAATCAGAAGGAAAGGCATTTAAATACTAGGATGAAGAATTACTATCTGATAAGTCTTTTTAAAAGCCAGCAATGATTCAAGTCAAATGAAAATCCAACACGCAAAATAAGAAATGTCCTGGCTGACCAGATTATGCTGAGAAAAACTGTCACATTCAGAAGCTTTAACTTTCCAGAAATCTTTGCGACAATATATTTAAAAAGGAAAAGACACTAATCAAGTTATAAATATAAACAAAATTATATAGCTCATAATTCCAATCTCTTAGCTGGAATAAACAAAAGCATAGTGTTAAGTGTCTGCTAAGTCTCACCTTCCGAGGAAATACCAGGACTGGCCAGAATTAGGATCTGCTTCCAAGGACTTTTGGAGATACTGAATAGCATAGCTTTCCTTGGTGGCTTTATCTCCCAGAAGATCCACAGTGTGATGCATCCAACCTACAGTAAATGATTAAAAATATTTACAAAGATGACTTAATTGTTCTTCAGTTTTTAAGAATACCAAACAGAAAACACATAAAAATATTTTTTTTTCAGTCAATTTATTCATTTAGTTCGGCACACACATTCCCAAAATTTAGAACTGCCAATTCTGACCATAAGGAAGTCTGTTTCTCACAGGAAGGTACAGTCAAACCTATAAAGAACTTTATTCCAGAGAAACCAAAACGATTTTAAGTACTGACTTAACACTTAGATTACAAACTACAGTTCTTCTTTTCTAATTTTGGTGTTTGAAAAAATTCCAAGTTATGAAACAAAGAATATAAAAATTCACTGTTCCATGTAAAATTTTATGTGCATTTTAAGACTCTCCAAGACAGTCTATTAACCCATTGTTTATTTCCAAGGAGTACATATAAGATGATTTAATCAATGATAGCTCAGAGTACAACACCCACATACAACCCTATCTCACTGGCAATGGCCACATGTATTAATAACTTATCTAAAATAAAAACTGTAAAGCATTTGACAATTATTTAAAAATAAAACCCAAGTCTAAGTATATTCAAATGGTGCAAATAAAAATGGTTTAAAATGGGTACCACAAATGTTTAATCAATACATATAGATTGTGCAGAATCTCAATTATATGTAGAATCTCAAAAAGGTGAATATATAGAAGCAGACAGTAGACCGATGGTTACCAGGAATGGGGAGGTAGGGGAAATGGGGAGAAACTGGTCCAAGGGTACAAGTTACAGTTACGTAGCAGGAGTAAGTCTAGAGAGTAATACATAGCAGAATGACTATAGTTAATAATACTCTAATATATTAATAGAAATTTGCTAAGAGAGTAGGTTTTAGGTGCTCCCACCACACACAAATAGTAACTATGTGCAGAGATGGATATGCTGATTAGCTCGACAATACTAATCATTTCACGATGTACCAAAACATCATGTTGTGCACCTTAAATATGCACAATTTTTATTAAATAATCGTTATATAAGCTATCAAAAGATTGGATCATGCAATACTGTATTCTAAAACTTTTAAGACAACACAGGAATGATTTGATTTGCTGGGGAAGTCATATTTCAGCTGTGGATCATTTCAAGTGCATAAAATCAGCGTTGTTCTTTGTGTATAGTCCATATTACATATAACAAATAAGGACCGTTATTTTCTGACATTTATTATAGTTGCTGTGCGCCAAAATATATTTCAAGGACTGCATTAGTATGTTTTACAGAAATACATGTCAATAACACATTTATATTTATTCATCTGTTCCTCTTACCTCCTGCTATTACTAGTAAGAATGGAACCTAGAGAAACAGGCTCTAAAAGGAGCTGCTGAAGCAGCAGTGACAAGCAAGTAGGAAGGATTGATACACAGGCATAAATTAGACTTAATTAGGAGAAGTGTTTTTCCTTTCAAAAGCACGAAAAGTTTATTATACTTCTATACTTCGAAATATGGTAAGCCAATGCCAAAGAGGACAAGTGATTCACACGTAACTAGACCAAAACTATTTCAATCTATGTCTTAAATTTAAAAGGTGTATGCATTTTTACTATTGACACATTCCTCACTGCAGCTGAAATGCACAAAAACTTGATTATAAATAGTGTGGATTAACAAAACAGCTCATATTCAAGTATTAGCTGAATGAGTAAGCTGTCTTATGATAAAGGCATCACTTTGTTCTTTTTACTTAAGAACTGCACAAAATCTTTCTTTACTATACTAATAAACTTGTTTTAATTTGAAGATATGAATTCACACTACTCAAACACGGTCTGTAAACTTATTAAAAACAAATATTCAAATACTTCTCTAATTCTTAAAAGTATGGATAACACAAGTAAAATTCTAACCAGAGATTAAATTAAAAACAAACCTAAAAACAAAAGTTTTATATTAAGGTAATGTGTTTATTTTATATAATTAATCATATGATACATATCAATATCATGAAGATCAGTGATAAAATCTAGGCTTAAGTAATTTTAAAATTATGTAAAAATAGTCACATTATGAAAACATTCATATTACTACAATGTTGGTTAAAAATTAAGAATAAATTATTTGCCCAGACCAAAAACAAAGAAACAAAAGCTAGGGGGAGGAGGGGACCCAAACACCATATACAGATAAGAAACATGACCCAATAACTAAGCAACAAAATTAAACGTGGAGAACTCAATCACTATCTTCTTGGTCAGAGTGACACTAATGTGTCATCCAAATGGCTACATTTCTTCAACATCAGAAAAGAATTACATGTGTACAAAAACTATACCATTAGATGTTGCACAACTTTTCGATGAAACGTTTTAGTTAATATTATTGATAGGGCTAAGAACGCAAGCTCACCAACCACTAAGTGACTTTACACAAATCACTTAACTTCATTCAGTGCTAAGCATATCTGGCACAAAGGAAGTACTCAATCCCCCTCACCCATGGGTTAAGTACTAGAGAATAATTCTAAGAATTTAAAAGGACCAACTGCACTGAAGAACGGTAACGAGATGGACCGTGAGATGGACAATGCTTGGCTGAAAGGGGAAATATGCTGGGTTCGAGTTAATTCTATCAACTCTGGGTAAAGGAAGGAAAAGAGAATAGAATACATGAGCCACATATCTGCCATCTCTGACATGGAAAAATCATAAAGAGAAATATTTATAGTACACTATTATTACATACCTAACTGTTGTAAGACAGTTGCCTTTACTTGTGCAGAAAGGTTTTCCGTCTGCAAAAGTTGTTCATAAGCTTCCTTTGCAGAATGATACTTCCTCTAAAAAGCAGAAAAAAAGGGATTCAAAGAAAAATAAAAGCATTATCTTTAAAGAATTTGCTCATATATTAAGATTTACTACACAATACTGATACTTTAGCATATTTCTTAAGCTAACCGAAAGAAAAAAGGCTAGTTCCATTACTGAGCGTTCCTTTTACACCAGACAGTTGTGGACAGGCCATGTTTCAGAGCAATTAACACCAGTAAAACATTCGATACAATAAAGTATTAAAATAGGCCCTTTTAAGAATCTGCCAAATCTCAATTGTTAAAACAATCTCAACTTATTCAATAACAAATAATTTCAACTTTATTTAGGAACACTGATGAAGCTAGAGAAGTACTCTACCTCCCAGTGTTATGATCTGCCTAGAAACACCAAGTTCCCAAGCAACTTAACATAAACAGAACATATGCCAAGACTGCTTTAAAAAATCTAAGTGCAAAAGCAGTTAGAATCTAAGTTGAAAGGATAGTTACTGGTATACAGCCTATGAAAAAATTTATAATATGTATGGCTTTAAAGATACCAAACCTCTCATGGTCTAACAATGTTCACAACATTTAAGGTTCCATTGGCAAATTTCTAAATAAAACCATTTATGCACACTCCTCTCCTCAAAAAGTATGTGTGTGACTAAAACCCATTACTACTACTGTCATAAAGCTTAAGACAACTCCTCCAAGAAAAAGGAAAGGGAGGAAAAAAGGGATAAGCCAATAAAAGAAAATCTCATAAATATTACCTTTAAAACATACTCAGCAGAACAATGAACTGAAGGGGCTATTATTCATTATCAGCAACAGTACATGGCTGCCTGAGCAAACAAATGCTTCTCAAAAAAAAAAAACAAAAAAAAAAAACAAAACAAAACACGGAGGAGGTAGAAATCCGAAACCAGGTGTAGGAGCCTCAGGCAAATCACTTAAACAAAGATTCAACATCCATAAAACAGAGTTAATACCTAATCTTTCTATCTGGAGTTGTTCTAAAGATCAAATGAGATAAGCAAAGAAGTATGGAAACAAATAAGGAACTACATGAATACAGTACGTCAACACAGGAAAGATCTGAAAGAATTGGCCACTGAGATTAACAGAAGTTATTACATAAACTTTTATTCATCAGTTAAATTAGTTCCCCCTAAATATTAATCTGATCTCAAAAAGTCATTTAGACAATTAACACAAGATAAGGACCAAGTTATTCAGGTCAATTCCTTCCAATGGTATGCTAAAACATATTTCTAAACACTGATAATAAGAACAAAACAAAACACGACACACTTGAAAATTTGGTTGCATCATACTGAGAATCAAAGTTGGATTTCTACCTCATACCATATACTGGCAGGAATATGTCCTTGAGACTGTAAAGAACTTATGTGACATGGCCAAAACAACACAAATCATGAGAGAAGTAAAGATCTGGTTTGAACCACATAGCAGAAAATCAGGCAATGGACACAAACCAACACAGAAAATGTGAAAACCATGTGAACAAGTGTACATCTCTAGAAGTGCAAGTTTAAATGAGATACCACCATCTACCCATCAGAATGGCAAACATAAGAAAGTTGGGTAAATCCAAAGTTGGGGATGTGTATGTGCGCCCTGCTGGAAGAGGATTCACGCATGAAATTAGGTGTGCAAACAGGCATGCAGATACACTACAGTCCAGCAAGCTTACTCTTGGGACAAAGATGCCAAAGAAACCTTTCCACAGGTAATGTTCTAAATGGTACTGTTCACGGTATCAGGAATTCAGGGACAACCTAGGTCCATGTCACTAGGGAGTAAAAACACAAAATATGATGGATGCATACACTAGAACATTAAGTAGCAATTATATATGGCATATGAAAAGCAAGATGAGTTTATCTTTAAAGATGTTTAGTAACGTTTTTCCTCTGGTAATGCTGGAGTAGCTGTTCCACAGATGGCTTTAAGTTCTGGATAAAATATAAAAGTCAACTGTCAGAAAGCCTAGAGAGAAACCAAAATCAGGCTGAAACCAGATAGACTTAGCAAAAGGGCATGACACTGGATGAGTAAACTACCTTTTACTAGGATTTCCATCCGAAGGCAGGTGCCAATTGGTGCCTGGGCTAGAACTCAAAAGAAACCAGCAATCTTACTAGTTTGAAGAATCAGAGGAGACACTTTGAAGCTATCACAAAAGCTGGAAGTGAGAGGAGAAATCCCAGGAAGGAGACAGGGAAAGAAAAAGAACACCAAATTCTGCAATTAAAACTCTACCTAAATCTCTTGTTGACTGCTGAACATGCACGAACACAGTAGATGTCCAGCAGCCTGACAGAATGAAAGAGAGATTTCAGCCGCTGTCCACTACAGGAGTGGCCAAGTTTACAGTGTGACTTGCGCAAGATTAAATGGCTAATATAAAACAAAAACATCACTCTTCAGAAAAATATAACAAAGTCACTCCACAATGTATTATTCATGATATCCAGGATAAAATTACCAGACCTACGAAGAATCAGGAACATTTTATCCATGTTCAAAAGGAAAGGAAATTGATGAAAATCAGCCATGACATTACTCAGATGATGAAATGTGCAAATAATTTTAAAGCAGCTATTTTAACAACATTCAGAGACAATAAGGGAACTATAACCATAATGCATGAATGGGCAGGAAATTAGAGCACAGAAAAAAAAAAAAAAATCCTAAAACTGAAAAATATCTGAAATAAAAAAAACAAATGACTGGATAGAGTGAATAACAGATTGGAGACTTTAAAGGCCATCCAAAGATACATGAGGCAATAACAGATTGTCTACCATACATGTAATTGGGAGTTCTAGAAGAAGAGAGGAATAGGGCAGAAAAGACAAGACATAATGGCTGAGAGCTTTCCAGAACTGATGAAAGACATCTAATACTATATCCAAAAGACTAAGAAAACCACAAGTAGTATAAATAAGAAAAAAAACAACCCCTGGGCACTTCATCGTCAAATTCTTAAAAACCAAATGGAAAGAGAACTCTGAAAACAGCCAGAGAAAAACAACAAAATACAAAAGATACAACAAAAAAACTAACAGCCAAATTAAATATAACGGACTAGACACTCTAAACAAACAAGACATATCCAGAAAAGACTTAGAAAAGAGCCAAAAATACACTATTAAGAGGTGGACTTTACATATAAAGACACAAGAAGGCTGAAATAAAAGGATGAAAAAGACACCATGCAAACACTAAACATTAGAAAGCTCAAGTGACCCAATTCAGATCAGATTAAAGTAGGCTTCAGGGCAAAGATTATTACCAGAGATAAAGGAGTATTTCATAATGATAAAGGACATCAGGATGACATGACAATAAGAGCTTCAAAACACATGAAAAGACTGACAAAATTAACAATAATAAAATACTACTGACTATTTAATTTATTCCAATTTCACCAACTTTCCCATTACTGTCCTTTTTCTGGTCCAAGATCCCACACTATGTTCAGGTAGCATGTCTCCTTACTTTTCTCCAGTCTGGAACAGATCCCCCGTTTTTGATTTTCAGTACCTTGACACTTACAAAAGGTACTGGCTAGTTACTCTGAAAAATGTCCCTTTGAAATCAGTAAGCATCTTGTGAAGAGACACTCATCATTCCTCATTCATTAATTGAAATTCTACAATAAGAAGTGTCCTGAACACCTGGGTGGCTCAGTAGGTTAAGCGTCTGACTTTGGCTCAGGTCATGATCTTACTGTTCAGGAGTTCCAGCCCCACATAGGGCCCTGTGCTGACAGCTCAGAGCCTGGAGCCCGCTTCGGATTCTGTGTCTCCCTCTCTCTCTGCCCCTCCCCCGCTCGCGCTCTCACTCTCTCTCAAAAATAAACATTAAAAAAAAAAAAAAAAAAAGAAGTGTCCCCTCCTTTTGCATTTATTTTCAACTTATATTCATTTGTAAATGAATACAAATAAAATCAAATATATACAAATATAAATTCATTTATATTCATTTACTTCATTTATATATTCATTTCAGTATGAACAAATATATTTTATTCTGTATCTTATATCTCATTATCATAATTAGTTTCTAAACTTGTGTCAGATTTGCTGATTAGGAACTCCATCCCCTTAGGTTGACTCCTGTGTTCTTTCCACACGCCCCCATCATTTTTTAAGCACTTCCTTCCTTTTTGGCACCGTAAAATATTCTAGAGCTCCTCTTGTAATTTCCTTGCCTAAACCCTGGAATCACCTACTTTTCCTGAAGAATCCCTGGTTCCTTTTATTTAAGTATAGTATTTAGAAACGAAGATCTGGGTGCTAATGTAGTCATACTGCTGCTGAGATGGGTCATTGCCTCCAAGCCCTCCCAGTAAGCATAGCTAGAAGACATATTTATGCACACACTCACAAGCTTGTATTTCTATCCAACTATTCATACTCCTAAATACCCATATATTCGTACTGATACCTCCAATTACAACCCAACACCAGAGTTCAGTCTCGCCTTGCCTTTCCTGATTTGTAAGCTCTGACAGTGAAAACCCTGGCTCTCGTTATCCACAATACACTTACTTATTTGCTTGTTCCTAATATTTACATAAAACTGTTACAGAACTCCTAATCCGTGCCACTGTGAGAAAGTAATTGTAGTAGGGGATCTGTTTACAGTTCTTGTCTCCAGCTTTACACTATAGTCAAAATACTATTCTCTAAAGTTACTGAGGTTAGTTCTTTTCATCTCCACCCCCTTCACTAAACTTATGTTATTCATCGGTTAGTTTTATTTGTTCCTGCCTGCATTCTGTTTCGGGCTACCTCACATCTGGCTGGTCTCAATTATTCAACTAATTTTGGGGTATGAGAAACATCACCAGGTTCTCAGAGTTAGAGCTATGCAAAAAGTATACACTTGAGAAGTTCCACTTTGTCCTCATCTCTGCTCCCTCATTCACAACCACTTCCACCGGGTAACCAATCTCCTCTGTTTCTCGTTTATCCATTCAGTATCGCTTCTGCACAAACGGCAAATGTATACTTGGCTTTACTATGTGTATTTTCTTCCACAAAGGGTTACGTATTATACTCTTTTACACTTCTCTTTTTTTTTCCACACGGTAGTATATTCTGGAAACCACTCCACGTCGTGATCCACATAGTTCTTCCTCATGCTTTTCTACATGCAACTCCACTACCCGAATGTACCGAAGATTATACAAACATTCTCCCATGAATGGGCCTTTGAGTTGTTTCCAAGATTTTGTGATTACAAACAACGCTCCGATCAACATCCTGGTGCCTATATATTTTCAGAGTTTTGGAGGTATATTTTAAAGGTAGATTCCTAGAGGTGAGGCTGTTGAGTCAAAAGGTGCATATACAGCTTGGTTAGATTGCCAAATGCTGTTCCAGATGGGTCGTACCAGTTTGTATTACCACAATGCATGAGAGTGCCTGTTTCCCCATAGCCACTTACAATTTTCGCCAATCTGATATGTGAAAATTATATTTCAGTGTTGCTTTAATTCGCATTTCTCTGAGTGAATCTGACCACTTTGCCATATGTTTAACGACCTTGTTATATAGATTTTCTGTGAAGTGTCCACTCGTGTCTTTTTTCCCATTTTCCTATTGGGTTTTCATTCCTTTGTCCTTCCAATTTTAAGTTTGTTATATATTAGGAGCATTAGCCCTTTGTCCATGGCATATGTTGCAAACATTCTCTCCTAGTCTCTAGGTCTCCTTCGAATTTATGTTTTTTTTTTTTTTTTGTCGTGCAGAACTTATTTTTATATTGTTCAAACTGACCGGCCCAAAATGCAGAGAAAACAAAAAGAATGATCATAGTTAGAAAGCCTTTTCCTAAATCAAGATTGAAGAACAGTTCATGTTCACTTCTAGTACTTACTTGTATAAAATTTTTTACATTTGACCCTAATTCATTTCTAGTTTCTTTTTTTGAACAGCTTGGGTCATGGGTCTAATTTTATATTTTTACAAATGGCTACCAAGTTGTCCCTGATCCATTTATGAATAAACCCACCTTAGCCCCAGAAATTTAAGATATTACCTTTCTCAAGCACTTGATTTTTCTATGTACCTGGATGTATTCCTGTTCTTTCTATATTTCACTGGTCTGTCTATTCACATGCCAGTGCCTCACTTTGAGTTACACAGGTTTTATTGTATATCTTACTGTCTAGTAGAGTCAGTATAACCTGTACAATTTCCCCGCAGTCTTCTCCTGGCTATTCTAGCATATTATCAACTTACCAAAGTCCTTAAAAGCTTGTTAGTACTTTTTATTGATGTTGTGTTATATTTATAAAGTAACATAGGAAGAATCAAGATCTTTATGCTACTGAGTCGCAGTATGTATTTTAAGTTTATTGTGAAATATTTAATTACTTTGCTGATACTCAAGTGGGAATGTTTTCTAACATTATGCTGTCGTTGAAGGTTATTAATTTCTTCATGTTAATTTGTGCCTCTAATTAATTTTTCTTGCCTAATTGTACTAGCTAACACCTATAGTTCAATAACGAGGAGTAATAGAGATAGTAGGAATCTTTGCCTTGTTCCTAATTTTTGCAAAAATGTCTCTAGTGTTTCCCCGAAGTGAGATACTAATTTGGGCACTGAGGTATATGAATTTTACCATGATAAAAAAAATAGCACTCAATTCCTATTTCCAACTTGGACAGTTTTTTTAATTAGGAAACGTCACTGAATTTGTCAAAAGCTTGTCTTCAGCACCTATGGCATTAGCAATCTGATTTTACCTTTAGTTCTATTATTACGATGCCTGATACTAATGGATTTTCTAATATTCAATCTTGCATTCTTGGAATGAATACCACTTGGTCATAGTATATTATCTGTTTAATGAGGTAATGGCTTTGTTTACTAAACTTCTATTTAGTACTTTTACACCAAGATTCATTAGTGATATTAGTCTGGATATTGCCTCTTTTTTGTACTGTTTTCATCAGGTTCAGGTATTGATGTTACATTTGCTTCAAAAAGAAAAGGGGAAAAACAGTATGATGGTTCCTCAAAAAATTTAAAAGACTTATCACATGGTCTAGTAATTTCACTTCTAACTATGTATCAAGAAGAATTAAAAGCAGGGACTCAAACAGATATTTGCACACTCGTGTTCATAGCTGCATTATCAACAACAGCCAAAAGGCAGAAGCCACACAAGTGTCCATCAATAGATGAATGGATAAACAGAATGTGGTGTGTACACACAATGAAATGTTATGCAGCCTTAAAGAGGAGTTAAGTTCTCGTACATGCTACAACATGTACAAATGTGGAAGATATCGTGCTAAATGAAATGCACAAGGCACAAAAGAATAAATACTGTATGATTCCACTTACATGCAGTAGTTAAACTCATAGAGACAGAAAATAGAATAATAGTTGTCACGGGCTGAGTGGAGTGAGGAATGAGGACTTATTGCTGAATACGGGTACAGGTTCAGTCTGGGATGATGAAAAAGTTCTGGAGATGAATGGTAGTAACAGCTGCACAACAATGTGAATGTACTTAATGACATGATACACGTAAAAATGGCTAAACCGGTAAAAATTATGTCCTATATTTTACAATAGAAAAAAAGACAATACAAAAGCACTACGATCTGTAGTTAATTTTTAGAATCAAGGATTTTGTTTCCATTATATTTTTTTAAATATGCTATAGAATCATTAAGTGCAGAAAGGACTCTATTATCAAACACAAGTGTCATTCAAGTCAGATTAAAAACTGCTAAAAGCTTCTCCCCGTTTAAAAAAAAAATACAAAGAATAAAAGAAAAGAAATGAGGAAGTTTCTTATTTCCAATGCTCTGGAACGATCTATAAAGCATTAAAATTATGTGGTCTTTAAAGGCTTAGAATTCCCCTGTAAAACCATCTGGCCATGGTGCTTTCTGTAAGGCATTACTTAATTTTTCCTATTTCTTTTGTAGAAATTGATTTTTTTTATAACTTTCTAACTCTAATGACGTCAATTTTGCTAATCTGTATTTCCCTGGAAAGTAGTCCATTTCATTTCATTTTCAAATTCACTTGCTCAGTAGTCTTGTATAATAGTTCTAATTTCTTCTGTTTCCATGGTTATCTTATTTTGCACATGTGCTTTCTGTTATTCCCTTGATCAAATTTACCTAGTGGATTATCTATTTTGTCAATTTTTGGAGAGTACTAAGGTTATGACCTATTAATTAGGTTTAAGTTGTGCTTTCCTTTTCACACTGTTAATTTCTTTTAAAAAATCTTTCTTCCTTCCCCACAATACAGTTAGTTTTCCTTACATTGATTTTTGTTTTGTTAACAGATTTCCTTACATTGAATCATCCTTGAATTCGTGAAATAAATCCAACATGCTCATGGCATACTTAATGCAGCTTTAAAAACCAGCTGGAATTTTTCTTTCTTCAGAATTTTTGGATTTCTATAATACATATAAATGAAGCCAATCTACAGTGCCTTGGTAATAAATTAATGCCGGACAGTTAGAAGTGAATGTTAAAAATGAAACTAATGATTCTTATAGACAGTGGTATTCACAATAACATTATTTGTAACTATCCCTCAAGGGGGAAATAGTTAAATTAGTTACAGTACATCTATGTAAAGGGATATACTACAGCTCCACATGTACTAACAGGGTATGTTTTCCAAAATATGATACTAACTTAAACAATTTAAGCAAGGCTGAGAGAGAATTCACATATTTGGCTAATATTTCAATAAAATAAAGAAAAACGAATATATGTGCAAACACATACATGGATTTGCTTATATATATGTGGATTTCTCTGGAAGGATATGAAAAACACTAGTACCTTTGGGGAGTGGAATAGTTTGTTACAGAAAAGAAATGAGGATGAGACTTCAGCAAGTATTCTTTCAGGCACTTTCATTTTGGGTTATCTATTCAAAAATAAGTAATGTCTTAATGACAAAATTAAAAAGGAAAATTCTGTATCTTTCATCCATAAAGGCTAATAAGTATTTTTTAATGTTTATTTATTTTGAGAAAGAGAGCACGTGTATACACACACACACACACACACACACACACACACACACACGTGTGCATGTGAACAGGGGCCGGGCAGAGAAAGGGACAGAGAGAATCCCAAGCGGGCCCTACATGGTCAGTGCGGGGCCTGACACCTGAGCCGAAATCAAGAGTCAGGCACTCAACTGACTCAAGACTAATAAGCATTTAGATGGCAAACTGTTCAAGTTATTTAATTAAATTCGGGGGGGGGGGGGGGCAAATAATACTATTACTATTAGAAAATAATGTGGTTCTATGGGGCACCTGGGTGGCTCAGTCGGTTAAGTGTCCGACATGATCTCACAGTTCATGAGTTCGAGCCCCGCATCAGGCTCTGGTGCTGACAACTCAGAGCCTGGAACCTGCTTCAGATTCTGTGTCTCCCTCTCTCTGCCCCCTCCCCACTTTGTGTTCTCATTCTCGCTCTTGTTCTCTTTCTTTCTCTCTCTCAAAAATAATAAACATTTAAAACAATTTTAGAAAAAAAGTGGTTCTACAGGTCTCAGCTAATAAAATGGGAAAGCTACAATTCCAGACTTCAAGATGTGTTACAAAGCTGTTACAAGACAGCATGGCACGGACACAAAAACAGACACTTAAATCAATGGAACAAAACAGAGAACCCAAAAATGGACCCATAAATGTATGGCCAACTCATCTTTGACAAAGCAAGAAAGAATATCCAATGGAATAAAGACAGTCTCTTCAGCAAGTAGTGCTGGGAAAACTGGACAGCGACTTGCAGAAGAATGAACCTGGACCACTTTCTTATACCATATACAAAAATAAACTCAAAATGGATGAAAGACCTAAATATAAGACAGGAAGCCATCAAAATCGTAGAGGAGAAAGCAGGCAAAAACCTCTTTGACCTCAGCCGCAGTAACTTCAGGCAAGGGAAACAAAAGCAAAAATGAACTACTGGGACCTCATGAAGATAAAAAGCTTCTTTTCTGCACAGAGAAGGTAACAATCAGCAAAACTAAAAGGCAACTGATGGAATGGGAGAAGATATTTGCAAATGATATATCAGATAAAGGGTTAGTATCCAAAATCTATAAAGAACTTATCAAACTCAACACCCAAAAAACAAACAGCCCAGTGAAGAAATGGGCGTAAGACGTGAATAGACGACACTTTTCCAAAGAAGACATCCAGATGGCTAACAGACACATGAAAAGATGCTCAACATCACTCATCATCAGGGAAATACAAATCAAAACCACAATGAGATACCACCTTACACCTGTCAGAATGGCTAACATTAACAACTCGGGCAACAACAGATGTTGGCGAGGATGGCAGAAGAAAGAGGAACCCTTTTGTACTGCTGGTGGGAATGCAAACTGATGCAGCCACTCTGGAAAACAGTATGGAGGTTGCTCAACACTTAAAAACTGAACTACTCTATGACCCAGTAACTGCACTACTAGGTACTTATCCAAAGGATGCAGGTGTCTGTTTTGAAGAGGCACATGCACCCCAAGGTTTATAGCAGCGCTATCGACAATAGCCAAAGTATGGAAAGAGTCCAAATGTCCATCAACAGATAAATGGATAAAGAAGATGTGGTATGTATGTATGTATGTATGTATGTATGTATGTGTGTGTGTATGTGTATGTATATGTGTATATATATGTGTGTGTGCACATACACATACACAGGAATATTACTCAGCGATCAAAATGAATGAAATCTTGCCATTTGCAACGATGTGGATGGAACTAGAGTGTATTATGCTAAGCGAAATTAGAGGAAGACAAATATCATATGACTTCACTCATATGTGGAATTTAAGATACAAAAGAGATGAAATAAGGGAAGGGCAACAAAAATACCATAAAAACAGGGAGGGGGGCAAAACATAAGAGACTCTTAAATACTGAGAACTTAGGGCGATGGAGGGGTTATGGGTGGGGGGATGGGCTAAATGGCCAAGGGACATTAAGAAGGACACTTGTTGGGATGAGCACTGGGTGTTTTATGTAGGGGATGAATCACTGGATTCTACTCCTGAAATCATTATTGTGCAATATGCTAACTCGGATGTAAATTTAAATAAATAAATATACATTTACACACACACACACACACACACACACACACACACACAAATAAATAGGGAAAGCTACATTAAATAAATGATATAGGACTTCCCTCGAAGATGGCAGCAAAGTAGGAGAACCCTTGGCTTGCTTCCAAACACAAATAGAAAACTTTGTACAAATCATTCTAAATGCCCCAGAAATCAACCTGAAGACTGGCAGAACAAACTCCACAACTCAAGGTAGAGAAGAAGTCACATCAAACAAGGTAGAAAGTGCAGACATGATTTAGAGGAGAAATAGATATTGGCTGCTGCAGAGCGGAGAGAGCTGTGGCTGGAGAGAAGAGTGAGAGAGTGAGATCAGAGCACAAGGGAATGCACAAGGAGAATGTTTCCCTATGGCCACTGGATTGGAAAATGAGAGGGGCTGAAATTTCATGAGTTCTTGCAACCAGATGGCCTTAAATCGAAAATTTAAAGTATCAGTGGGCTGGGCTGGCCTCTGCGAGAGTCCAGAGGCATCGGGACTGCTCTTGGAGAGACGGCAGGCAAACAACCCAGGCACACACAGCATGGAAACAGCTATCTGAAGAGTGCCTGGGGAACGCAGTGGGAAGATGATCTGCTCCTCTCAGAGCATGCCCATGAGAAGCAGTGTTCACAGAGAGATGTCTCCAGGAACAAAGTATCTGGCTGGCACCATTCTCCCCCCACACCCCCACCACTAGGCATAAGCACAGAGCCACTAGCAAGAACCAGTGCAACAGGGATACTAGCTGCCTAAATTACTTACATTAAGCCCCACCCCCCTCCCCACTCTGGTGGAACTGCCCTTTATCAGTCACACTTACCTCAGCCCCAGTGCCATGGGCCCCTCCCCCAGAAGAACAGCACAAACTCCTGCCCACACCACATGTCCTGACCACAAAGTTCTGCAGGGTCTCAGTTCCAGTGGAGGTGATGACAGTTCTCATTTCACAAGCAGACCAGGGCACACCTAGTTAAAACTTGCTGCATTCAGGCCAGGGACACAAACTGTCTACAACAAGCAAAGGAAGCCTCTGCAGATGACTGGCCTGAAGGAGAAAGCAGCCACGACACAATAGCAGAGTGCATACAGCACACAGCAGATACATTCCCTGAAGTGCCAGGCCCTGGACACTACATGACATCTTCTTCATAAGGCCATTAAGTTCAGGATCATGAGACACAAGTGGCTTTTCTAACATAAAAGAAGGCAGAGACTTAGACAAAATGAGAACACAGAAATTTATCTCGAATGAAAGAACAAGATAAGGTCATGGCCAGAGATCTAGGTGAAACAGATATAAGTAACAGAACTGGTGGAGAACTTAAATCAATGATCATAAGGATACTAACTGGACATGAGAAAAGAATGGAAGACATCAGTGAGACCCTTACCACAGAAATAAAAGAGTTAGAATCAATCAGAGATGAAGAGTGTAATAAATGAGATTAGAAACAGGACTGATGCAATGAACAGCAGGCTGGAAGAAGCAGAGGAATGAATTAATGACTGAGAAGACTCAGTAATGAAGCTGAACAAAAGAGAGAAAGAATAATTATGCAACATGAGAACAGATGTAGGGAACTCAGTGACTCCATCAAAACAACAAAAGCAGGGGCGCCTGGGTGGCGCAGTCGGTTAAGCGTCCGACTTCAGCCAGGTCACGATCTCGCGGTCTGTGAGTTCGAGCCCCGCGTCAGGCTCTGGGCTGATGGCTCGGAGCCTGGAGCCTGTTTCCGATTCTGTGTCTCCCTCTCTCTCTGCCCCTCCCCCATTCATGCTCTGTCTCTCTCTGTCCCAAAAATAAATAAAAAACGTTGGAAAAAAAAAATTTAAAAAAAAAAAACAAACAACAAAAGCAGACCCACACCAAGAAATATTATAATTAAACTGGCAAATGTAGTGATAAAAAAAAATTTTTTTAAACAAGACAAAATAAGACAGTTACTTATAATGGAAAACCCATGAGGCTATCAAGCAGATTTTTCAGCAGAAATTCTCCAAGCCAGAAGGGACTGGCATGATATATTCAAAATGGTGAGTGGAAAAAATCTGCCACCAAGAATACCCTATCCAGCAAGGCTAACATTCAAAACAGAAGGAGAAATAAAGAGTTTGACAGACAAACAAAAACTAAAGGAGTTTGTGACCACTAAGCCACTTCTCCAACAAATACTTACACAGGACTCTGTGAGTGGAAAAGAAAAACCAAAATTGACAGTATGAAGGTAGGAAACACAAAAGCAGTAAAAAGAAGATTTCTATTAAAAACTCAGTCAAACTAAAAGGATGTAAAATATAACAACATATACCTAAAACGTGGGGAGGACAAGAGTAGAATGAGTTCAAATTTAAACGACCATCAACAATGTAGACAGTTATAGGCAGAAGAGGTCATATATTAACCTAGAGATAACCACAAGTAAAAGAATAATAATAGATATGCAATGAATAAAAAGAAATCCAAGTAAGGCAATAAAGAAAACCAGCACACCATGAAAGAATCAGAGAAAATCTCCAGAAACAAACACAAGTAATAAAATGGCAATAAATACATATCTATCAATAATTACTTTGAATGTAAATGGACTAAATGCTCCAATCAAAAGCCATCAGGTGATAGAATGGATAAAAGAATAAAACCCATCTATATGCTGCCTACAAGAGACTCCTTTTAGACCTAAAGACACATGCAGATGGAAACTGAGGGGGTGGAGAAGCATTTATCGTGCAAATGAATGTCAAAAGAAAGTTGACTTATATCCAACAAACTAGACTTTAAAACACAGTAACAAACGTAAAGAAACCAATCCATAATAATAGGGGACTTTAACATCCCACTTACATCAATGAACAGATCACTTAAACAGAAAATCAACAAGGAAACAATGGATTTGAAGGACACAATGGATCGGATGGATTTAACAGATATGTTCAGAACACTGCATCCTGAAACAAAAGAATACATATTCTATTCAAGTGCACATAGGACATTCTGGAGAACAGATCACATATTAGGCCACAAAACAGGACTCAACAAACTCAAGAAGATCAAAGTCATACCATGCACCTTTTCTGACCACAACACTATGAAACTAGAAGTCAACCACAAGAAAAACTCTGGAAAGACCACAAATACACACAGGTTAAGTAACACGATACTAAACAATGAATGGGTCAACCAGTCAATCAAAGAAATAAAAAATGTATGAAACAAATGAAAATGAAAATGAAAACACAACAGCCCCAAACCTTTGGGATGCAGCAAAAGAAGTTCTAAGAGGGAAGTACATAGCAATACACAAGCCCCTACCTCAAGAAGAAAACGCTCAAATAAACAACCTAGCCTTCTACCTAAAAGAGCTAGAAAAGGAATAAATGAAGCCTAAAGCCAGCAGAAGGAAGAAAATAATAAAAATTAGAGCAGAAATAAATGATATAGAAACTAACAAAACAACAGAGATTATGAAACCAGGGGCTGGTTCTTGGAAAAAAATAGTAAAATTTGTTAACCTCTAGCCAGATTCGTCAAAAAGAGAATACACACACACACACACACACACACACACACACACACTCACAAACGAGGGGTGCCTGTGTGGCTCAGTCAATTAAGCGTCTGACTTCGGCTCAGGTCATGATCTCATGGTTCGTGAGTGCAAGCTCCGCATCGGACTCTCTGCTGTCAGTGCAGAGCCCGCTTCAGATCCTCTGTCTCCCTCTCTCTCCCCCCCCCCCACCTCTCTCTCTCTCTCTCTCTCTCTCTCTCTCTCTCTCTCTCTCCCCCTCTCAAAAATAAACATAAAAAAGTACTTTGAAATTTTTTCCAAAAAATGCAAAAATAAAATCACAAATGAGACAGGAGAAATAACAACCCACACCACAGAAATACAAACAATTATAAGATTATTATTATGAAAATCTATACGCCGACAAATTGGACAACCCGGAAGAAATAAATTCCTAGATATAAATTACCAAAACTGAAATAGGACGAAATAGAAACCATGAATAGACCAATCCAATCCAACAAAGAAATTGAATCAGTAATCAAAAAACTCCCCCAAACAAAGTACAGGAGAAGATGGCTTCACAGGTGAATTCTACAAAACATTTTAAGAAGAGTTCTCCTCAAAGGATTCCAAAAAAGAGAAAAGGAAGGAAAACTTACACATTTATTCTATGAGACCAGCATTAACCAGATACCAAAGCCAGATAAAGACACAAAAAGAGAACTACGGACCAATATCTCTGATGAACACTGATGAAAAATCCTCAGCAAAACACTAGCAAAGCAAATCCAACAATACAGTAAAAAAAAAAAAAAAAAATCATTCACCATGATCAAGTTGCAAGGGTGGTTCAATATTCACAAATCAATGTGATAAATCACATTAACAAGAGAAAGGATAAGAACTACAGGATTATTTCAACAGATGCAGAAAAAGCATTTGATAAAGTACAGCATCCACTTATGATAAAATCTCTCAAAAAAGCAGTGTGAGAGGAAACACACCTCAACATAATAAAGGCCATATATGAAAAACCCCACATTTAACATCACCCTAAATGGGGAAAACCTGAGAGCCTTTCTTCTACTATTGGGAACAAGACAGGGATGTCCACTCTCACCCCTTCTGTTAAACACAATATTGGTCAATATAAAGAAATAAAAAGGCATCCAAATTGGCAAGGAAGAAGTAAAACTTTCACTATTTGCAGATGACATGGTACTATACATAGAAAACCCAAGAGTCCTTCAAAAAACTGCAAAAACTGCTAACTTCAGTAAAGCTGTAGGATACAAAACCAACATACAAAACTCTGTTGCACTGCTATACACAAAAATGAGCAGCAGAAACAGAAATTAAGGAATTAATTTCATTTATAACTGCACCAGAAACAAGATACCTAGGAATAAACCTAACCAAAGAGGTGAAAGACCTGTACTCGAAAACTATAAAATACTGACGAAAGAAACTGATGATGACACAAAGAAGTGGAAAGACAGGCCATTCCCATGGATTAGAAGAACAAATATTTTTATAATGCCTATAATACCCAAAGCAATCTACAGATTTAATGCAATCCTTATCAAAATACCAAGAGCTTTTTTCAGAGAGTTGGAACAAACAATCCTAAAATTTGTAGGGAACCACGAAAGACCAACGAATAGCCAAAGAAACCTTGAAAAAGAAAAACATAGCTGGAGGCATCATAATTCTGGACCTTAAGTTATATTACAAAGCTGCAGTGATCAAAACAGTATGGTACTGGCACAAAAATAGACACATAGATCAACAGAACAGAATAAAAAACCCAGAAATGAACCCACAATTATACGGTCAATTAACGTTTGACAAAGCAGAAAAGAATATCCAATGGGAAAAGATGGTCTCTTTAACAAATGGTATTGGTAAATTGAAAAACATGCAAAAGAATGAACCTGGACCATTCTCTTTCACCATACACAAAGATTAACTCAAATTAAAGACCTAAATGTGAAACCTGAAACTGTAAGAGTCCTTGAAGAAAACACAGGCAGTAATTTCCTTGACATCAGCCATAGCAACTTTCTACTAGATAGGGCTCCTGCCTAGGGAAACAAAAGCAAAAATAAACTATTGGGACTACCTCCAAATAAAAAGCTTCTCCACAGCAAAGGAAACAATCATCAAAACTGAAAGGCAACCTACAGAACGGGAGAAGATATTTGCAAATGACATAGCTGATAAAGGGTTACTATGCAAAATATATAAAAATCTTATACAATAAACACCCCAAACACGAATTATCCAATTGAAAAATGGGCAGAAGACATGAATATACATTTTTCCAAAGAAGGATACCTGAAACTAATATTACACTGTAGGTTGACTAACTGGAATTTAAATGTGAATGTGAAAAGAATAACTGATATAGCTTTCCAAGAACAATTCCTAACATGACATAATATGTGTCTATACTTGGACATATGACATTATACAGAGAAATAAAATGTATTTAGAGATGGTATGACAATACACCAAGCAACCTATGAGAATCTAATTGTTAAATCTAGTAAAAACAGGTGTGTGGGAGATGACATCCCATTAAAATTATCCATACCTAAATAGAACTATTGTATCATCCAGCAATCCCACTTCTGGATAGATTTTCAAAGGAAACAAAACCATTATCTCAAAGAGATATATCTGTATTCCCATGCTCAATGTAGCATCACGGACAACAGCCAAGGCATGGAAACAACCTAAGTGTTGGTGGAAAGATGGGTGAAGAAACTGTGGTAAGTATATAAATATAATGGAATAGTATTTCAGCCTTAAAAAAGAAGTAAATTCTGTCATTTGCAACAACATGGGTGAACGTGGAAGTCATTATGCTAAGTGAAATTAGCCAGACAGAGGAAGACAAATACTTTATGGTATCACTTATATGTAAAATCTGGCAGGGGTGGGGAGTGGTAGGTGAGGTGACAGGTGTGTTAATTTACTCAATGCAATGTGTGTAATTGCAGAAATCCTTTCACAGTGTGTGTGTGTGTGTGTGTGTGTGTGTGCGTGTGTGTGCGCGCGTGCGTATCAAATCATCACACTGTGCAGTTTATCTGACAATTTTATTTGTCGGTTACACCTCAGTAAAGCTTAGAGGCACCTGGGTGGCTCATTCGGTTAAGCGTCTGACTTTGGCTCAGGTCATGATCTTACTGTCCATGACTTTGAGTCCCACATCGGGCTCTGTCCTGTCAACACAGAGCCTGCTTCAGATCCTCTGTACCCCACTCTCTCTGCCCCTCCCCAACTCATGCATGGATGTGCTCTCTCTCTCAAAAATAAAAATTAAAACATTTTTTAAAATGCTAAAAAATAAAGTAACCCTAACCTATATTTATGATTAAATTTAACTAAAACATTTCTGGGCTCAGCCCAAATAGCTCCTGCTCAGAGAGGCCTTCCTTAACCACTCTTGTAAAAAAAGTATTCCCTCACTTTTCTGTCTTAATCACAGTCTTATTGTTTAATCCTGTAAAGGTAACGTGGGTATAGGGCCCTCGGGGTTTGTAAAGTGATACTAAATAATGTCTACATTTATTAGCAGGGAGACTTTTTATATAAAGAAACTTTAATTCAATTATTTTGAGTACCTAGCAGTGGCCATTAACCATATAGGACTACTTAAATTTACATTTCAAAATTCCATATTTATAAATATTCCTACAATTAGCTGAACTATAAAAAAGTTGTTTTCTATAGGGAGTATAGAAAGTATAAGCATTTTTCATATGCTTACAGTGTCATCTTTTGTCACCTAATAATTACACAGTCTCCTTGCCATGAATTTTGTTCTTCTGGTTTTGTTTTATTTAATCTTAATGGGAACTACAATGTATCAAATGAAAGAACCGATGGAGGGAGGGCCCTGTCCCCATATTACCTTCACAAGATTAAAAAAATTAACACTAACAGACAACTTCTCATGAGAAACAATGAAAGCCAGAAGACAATGGAATGTAAATTTCAAAGTGGTCAAATAAGATAATTCCACCACCAGCAAAAACTCTCATTAAAAATAAAAGTGAGGAAACTTCGGCTTTGGCTAAAGCTCACTAAGTGCCAAAGTTCACTAAGAACTAGAAAAGTTCAGGGAAAAAAAAAAAATCAGAACTTCTCATTTTGAAGGCAGCAGAGAGCTCCTGAGGTAATGAGAACAGAAGGGGCTACGACTCCAAAGAGAGAACAACTTTGGAGAGGAAGCTGATTTCTGTAGCTGCTTTCCCCCTGGGGCCCTTGCTGATTTGGCAAAAATCAGCAGTTGGCAGAAGCTGGGATTAGCATTGGCAGGTAAAGGCTGATCCACAAGCTGATGTAATTCTCACAAGCATCTTCTCAAGGTTGATAAAATCCCTAGATTAGTAGGGTGCATAAATTCTTCTTCCTAGGGCACACACACCCATGTGTTTTGGGGGAATCAGGGGCACAGCCGATCGAAGTGTCCAGGAATCTGATGTTAATTTTTTCAAGCCCTCCATGGTGGCATTGAAACTAAAGAGACCTTACAAAACAGATGCACAAATATGACAGTATTTTTTTCCCCTAAAGAATGGTTATAAAATTTATGTTTTGGGTAAACTCTGATTACTCAATATTTTACTTTCATATCAAATTATAACTGATTTTCCATGCTACTGCCTAGAGTAAATGTCTATGTGTTATGCCTTTTATCAGACAACTAAGCAAAGTCTGCCATACACAAAAACAAAATGTTCTAATTAAACGAAAAAAGGTTTGTAAGTATAGTAACCATAAAAGTATTTATTGGTAATTAGATCAAGAGATGACTCTAATATGGCTTTTAAATGGTGACACGTGGAAGGAATATTTCATTCTTAAGAAAAAGTAAAACTAAATAGCAATGCATTATAACAACCACCTATAAACATTTTGCAAAGAAAACTAGGCATTCTACATTAAGAATAAGAGAAAACATGGGGCGCCTGCATGGCTCAGTCGGTTAAGGTCGAGACCTTGTGGTCTGTGGGTTCTCGAGCCCCACATCACACTCTGTGCTGATAGCTCAGAGCCGGGAGCCTGCTTCAGATTCTGTGTCTCCCTCTCCCTCTGCCCCTCCTCCCCGCTCATGCTCTATGTCTCAAAAACAAACATTAAGAAAATAATAAAAAAAGAGAATAAGAGAAAACTTAAACACAGTCATTTAAAGCTACAGATAGTCCAAAGTTTAGAGGCAAAACATATTAAATGAAACTTCTTCATACACAGCAAGTACTGATTCACTAAGTAAAATCTTGATCACATTTAATGAATATAAAATATATGAAGGAGACAGTGTCCAGAATCCCATTAAAATACATGTATGTCTGATTTCACTTATGGGTGATCACATTTGCTTAAGTAAGGTAAGTTAAAACACTTACCTGGGTTTCATATAAGTGGGCAATGTGAAATTGAACTGCAAAGATGATGGAAAATAAAAATCAATACCATTAGAGTAGTGTTTAGGGTAAATTAAAGAAGAATATAAAATGTCAAACATAAGCACAGTCTACACTATAGAGATTTAAGTAACAGAACATAACTTTTATTTTTAATAAGACAGAATACACAAGCAAACACACTCAAGAACATGACACAAGAAGCTATTTGTGCCACATGTATTCATTGTTGGTCATTATCAAAATTTGTCAGTTTAATTATTAAAATCAACATTAAAATCTATAGCAAGTGAGTATATTCCTTACAACATTCAAAACTGTAAGATTAAGCAAACAGAGAAAACTCTTATAAATCTATGCATATCAAAACACGGTTATTTTAAAAACAGAGGTCCATGTCAATAAAATAAAGTCAGTATTTTGGTTAAAAAAAAAAGTACTAGAACCAAAGAAAGCCTCTAATTCTTTATACCGTATTTCATAACAACATTTATAAAGAAGTCATAAGCCAGGATGACTCTAGTAACAACACACAGAGGAAATGAGTTGTTGCATTTCTCTATTGGTTGTTCAGAATTATTCAAAAAAAAAAAAAAGACAAACCACTTAGAAGGCAAGAATAGTAAAGAGTCACAAGATTAACAAGTATGTCTTGAAAATCAAATAAATATACTTCAGCTTCTGTTTGCAGGTCTTCCTGATATACTGCATCACCAAAGTATGAATGATGCAACAAAAGCAACAATGAACCAGGAAATCAAAACTGGATTCTAGCTACTTTAATGCTATAATTTCCATTCTTCAATGACAAACCTCTTTTTTAAATGTTCCATCTACCTGGATTTCACAGCTGGATTTCAAAGAGTCTGGGAGCCTATCAAATGTATATGCAAAATGTTTATGTGCATCTTTGAAAACAAGGTCCACACAGCTATCATCAAGTACTCACTGAGGGATGCACCATGAAGTAACTCTCTCACTGATTCTCCTAACAGTAAGATTCACCTGGGAGGTTTGTTAAAAATAGAGATTCCTGAGATTATGATTCAGTGAGCCTGGGGCAAGGCCTAGAAGGCTGCCTTTTTAATGGGTTCTGCAAGATATTCTGATACCTGTTCCCTCGACCAGCACCTGGGAAGAACTAAACTAAGTAACCCTAAAGAGCAAAACAAATAAATGAAATAAATACATAATGAACTTTAAAACCAAACATTTTTGGATCGAAAGTAAATACTACATCTCTCTCCATAAACAATTGTTAAATATCACACATTAATCAGAGATGAGGCAAAACAAGTATCTTTAGAAAATGAAAATCAGTTTTCTGTGAAAAACACATAAAAATAATAACAAAATTTCTACATATAGAGATATCCCCTTTATCCATATCTGTTGAGGGCTTTTCTTATTCTGCACTCCCCCTTTCCAATACAGCTCTCCTTGAGATTCAAGTCCAAATCTCACCTCAGTGCATCACTGGAGGGAGACTGGGTTACAGGCTAAGAGAACGAGAAAGGGATGGAAAAACTATACTCATTTCCTATCTTCTTACACCTCTAATAAAGGTGATAAGGGAGAAAAGAACTAGCTAGCTAGCATCCCACTACCGCCTTTAACTTCCTCCAAGCTCAGTCCCTAGGCCCTCCATCTAGGGCCCCCCTAAGCAATGAATTACGAAATCCAGTGTCATCTTTTGTAGTATGAAAGTCACCACATATTTAAGTTGTTAAAAATCGTCTTCAACTGAAATATAACCATACAACCAAAAAAGCTCCACTTGGCAAGTCTCAATTAGAAGTGGAAATTTTTAACAAAGATTGCCGTAAAAGGTTCTGAAATTAAACTTTATTCAGAAGTTATATATTATTTTTAGAATTAAGAGAATTAATTAAATCTAGAGGAAACAATTTTATCCCAAGGGACCAACATATAATGAAAAGTCTCACGTCACCATGATTCTGCTTTTTAAAACACCAACTGTAATTAACCCCTCTTAAAAAGCTCTAGATGCAATAAGTGTATCTACTTACTTTTTAATTGCATAAATGAACTGTGCCATAAAATACAAATATCTCATATAGACATTTTTTTAAAAGCTTACTTCACTTTCTATAATTTTCTGATCGTCTGAAGTATCACAAAGTAACATGGAAGATTTCAGAGAGTAGTCAAGGTCTGTGGCATACACAAACAGGTGATGACGTTAAAAATTCAAAGAGAAATATGCTTTGCAAAGATAATAAGAGCCTGATATTTAAATAGTAATAATGTCTGGCTCAAAGTAGGTAATCTACATTTGTTAGTGCTCTGTGAGACATCAGCCATTACCATGGCTATCATGTAATCACACAGACTGCCTAAAATAAACTACCCAAATCAACTGAACTATAATGGCCTAATGTCTCTAAATAAAGCCTGTTCCCTTCCATCACAGTAACCAGCCTTATAGCACAGAAAGTCCTGAGTCCAGGCAAACCAGGATGTGGGTTACCCTCCCTCCCATTTCCCTTCTCAACAACATACAGAGACAGAGACACAGTAAACTTGAAAATGTATTCATGATGGTTCGAATATCCTCTTCACGTTCAACAGGAAAAGTTTTCTGCCCAATGGTACTCATTCTACAGATGTAGGTGTCTTCCTCTCAAGCAAGAGCAAGGACCTACAACTGAGATTTAACTTCAACAGAGCAGAATAAAATGAGGATTTACCAAAATAATTAGTCTAAAGTTTATGAAACATCCCTCAAAAGTTATCATTCAAACAGACATACAGTTATGAGAGTTAGCTTTAAGGTACAAGATATAACCAATTAAATGAAAACGAGCTGTTCCCTTACTCCCATATAATTAAGGAAAAAGTATAAATTAACATTTAATAAATGTATCGGAGTTAAACTTTTTTCTAATCTAACCTCGTTTTAGAAACTACAATATTGCTGCCACCATTTATTCAGCAAACACACTGATCGGTAGCAAATCCTGAGTTTCATTTAAAGAAAACAGAAATCTTTTATGTTTTCTCAGGAAACTGCCTCCAGTAGAAGCGTGATATAATTGGTCTGGCTTAGACGATGATTTAATCCACACCGTGTCGTAATTCGTGTACTAACAAGTTACATTCTAATTTCTACAGTCTATTCATGTACGCAATCATTTTCTTAGGCATTTTTAACACTGACACTACTTTTCACCTGATGTCATTCTATGGAGTTAAAACACGAAATCACTTAGAGCAAAATACCGACTTTCTAAAACCTAGAATCCTTTAACCTGAAATTTTCATTAAGAATGATTCAATTTTTCATACACTCTAATTAAAATTTTAGTATTTCAAGAAAGTTTTAAAGAAATCGAGCTTGAACCCAATGAATATCCTTTAAACTTTTATTGGCTATACTGTAGAGAACACTAAATATGACAACACATGCATATTGATAAACACATCATAATCAACCCAATCTGCTTTTGGAAAGAGACGTACACAGAAGCAGAAAATAACTGAAGAAAACCACTGTTATCGGAACAGGTTTCTCACACACATTCTTTCTGAATTAATTGAAAAATGTCACTTCAAACTTTATATATGATGCGTAAAGCTGTAATAAAAAAAAATCAAAAGAGTATTCATAATTACCAATAATTTTAATACCACACAGCAGGAATCGGTGAGCTACCACATAAGAATCTCTGTATACTTATTTTTCCTAAAACACTGGCAAACCCTGTTTTTAATCCCCCCAAGTCATCTATGATATAATTAATGCATAATCAATCTTGTTCATTAGGGCAGACAATTTTAATTCAACTACCCAGTTCACTGGCATATCTATTTTAGACACAGGCTGTTCACAATAACTGGTCTCACATGTTCCATCTGTACAAGTAGCCATGGCAACCAATACAGTTAGATTCAATAATTCTAGAAGAAAAATTGCAAAGGAGTTTATCACTATCATCATCATCATCATCATCATCATTATCACCATCATTACTACTATTATTTGCCATGAGGTGATCTGAATACATGTAGAAAACTATTACTTAAAAATACTTACTTTCAGCATTGGACAAAGTGCAGGGATTGCAGTCAACCAAAGCTAACTGAAAATGCTGCAAGAAGAGAATGAGAAAATCAGTGCACTAAATTCAGTCATATACATGTGCCTTAATTTCCAGGTACATAAAGTCTAACATAATCATGAAACCATGCTATGCTAATAAAACACACTAGACAAACAGCTAGAATTACTTTGTACATTTATTGCTGATAACCTGCTGCTGGGTTACTTTCTTGAGACAGGTGAGAATGGAGAATTAACTTTAATCAAGTTATTGTATGTATAATTTTGCTTATATGAAAAAAGCTTCAGAAAAAGCCTTCACGTAAATAGTAAGTATCAGGTCTAGAGCAGTTTAAATAGTTTAAGACCATTATTTTAAAAACTGTAAGTTAGGGGTGCCTGGGTGGCTCAGTCAGTTAAGCGCCCGACTTCAGCTTAGGTCATGATCTCATGGTTTGTGAGTTCAGCCCCACACCGGGCTCTACTGTCAGGGCAGAGCCTGCTTCGGATCCTCTGACCCCCCTCTCTCTCTTTACCTCCCCACTCACACTCTCTCTCAAAATTAAATAAACATTAAGAAAAAAAACTATCTGAAATACTACCAAGAATGCATCAAATAGCCTGTGTTCAAGCTCCTCTATGAAATATAGTTTTCTTTTTAGAATGCATATGCTATTATATATGTAGGCAACATTAAACCACGAATAGTTTACAGTACCCATTTATAACAAGATCATATAAACCTGCCCAAAAAATACATGCTAAATTCAGTGGATAACATGAATGTTTAAGAACACAAACCATGATCAAGGACACTGGGTGACATGTGACATCTACTTTATCAACATTAAATCTGGTGTATAAACTAAGAAAGAAAAACGAGTACCAGAGTTGGTATAAAATCTTTAAGATTAAAAAAAAGTAAATCTCTTTGAACTCTGAATAAAAATATTTCCATATATGTATATTCAAATTTTCTGATTCTCTACAAGTTTTAACATTAAAAGTAATCAACAGCCAAAGCACAAACCCATTAAAAAAATATTTTGACCACAATAAGCTCATTCTTCTCCACAACCCAAATATCTAAACAGTTGTATTTCTTACAACTATTGGACAAACTGAAAATTGATACACATTAATGACAACTTCTGGATGTAAACTCCAAAAGACTTTATCGAAAGAAATAATCATTAGCAAGCTTTCAGTACTATATCTCAACACAGAATGAACAAAACTGCACTCGGCCAACTAGAACCCTCCATTACCAAAAACAAACTCATGTCAGCTACCCAGTATTACAGTGAAAGAAAGATGAGAAGGCATCATTTGGTATGAACACAGCAGCTATCATATTCCTTCACAAATGTCTGTTATTGTGCAAGCATAATTAGGCTAGCCTACATCTGCAGTACTCTTTAAAATTTAACGGTTGTAATATTCTGACTGGACAAACTACTAACAAAACGACTATAACCCTTAATTATTAAATATTTAATCCATTCAACAAATATTTATCAAGTGTCTATAATGTCCTTAGGCCAATGCAGGCACTAGGAATACAATGATCAATGAAACAAATGAAAAGTTATGTGTCATGGTTGACTAAGTGGAAAAAAAAAAAAAAAGATCCAACATCTGAGCACTTCAAGAACTGCTTTTATTAAAAAACAAAACAAAACAAAAACAAGGAACTGCTTTTATTTTCCCTTGGCCTACTAAGCAGATTGTATATACACTCAAACATCCCTTTAGCGTGCTACCATAGCAATAGATCCCAGACTATTTTAAACAGTACTCGTGGGGCGCCTGGGTGGCTCAGTCGGTTACGCGGCCGACTTCGGCTCAGGTCACGATCTCGCGGTCTGTGAGTTCGAGCCCCGCGTCAGGCTCTGTGCTGACAGCTCAGAGCCTGGAGCCTGTTTCAGATTCTGTGTCTCCCTCTCTCTCTGCCCCTCCCCTGTTCATGCTCTGTCTCTCTCTGTCTCAAAAATAAATAAACGTTAAAAAAAAAAAATTAAAAAAAAAAAAAAAAAGAAAACAGTACTCGTACAACTGAATCTAATACAACACTGTATGTCAACTATACTTCTATAAAGGAAATAAAAAGTGAGCACTATGAAAGCAAAGCATGCTTTATAATCAGTTGTCTTCCTCTAGGCAAAAAGAGGAGCCCAGTAGCCACACATTCAGACTCTCCGACATTCCTAAGTCTAGTCGATCCTGTTGGCATATGCTTATATTAAGATAAGAGCAAGCAAGCAGACCTTCCCTAACTGAGCCATCAAAGGATACAAACTGACCTGTAAAAAAACACACTTCGTGATGGCAGTATTTTTAGTTTTACTATTACAATGACATCCCACAAAGAGCAGAGATGCATAATTCAAAATGCCTAGACTACATTTCATCTATCAATATGCAAGGTCCTGCAATGAAACCTGGCAGAAGCAGTTCTGGACCATGTTTACATAATTATCAATCACTCTTAAAAGCACCAATGAAGTCACTGATGTATCATTTCAAACCCACAACACAGTGAAATATTAAACATTTTCAAATAGCAACAGTATTAGAAAAATTACTTGGCAAAAGAGTACATATTCAAAAACATGCATGTGAGAATGAAAGAACTTAACAGAGTAACTACGGAAGTATAAGCAACTAAGAAAACTAAAACCATAAAACTACCCCATACAAAGAAAAACAATGATACGCTTTGCAGTAAACTACAGGCAGATGAGGGACTGGGGTGGGAATGACATGACCTCAGTTTCATTTCTAGTATCTAAACCAGATGCAAAAGAGATGTACCTATTAACATATAAACCAGCAGAAATGACTATCAATTATAATAATCAGCCCCAGGATCTGAATATACCAAGGTAAAATATCCAGCAGCCATCCCTGCCACCAACAGAAGCAGCCAGGAAACATTTGCACCCCACCCGGAAATACTGCAGTACTGAAACTGACTATTGCTGTGTGAAATAGTTATTATGCGGTAGAGGCTTCTGCAGTTCAAAGACTACATACAAACCTCAAGGCAGAAAGCATTCTACTGAAAATTAATTTCCAAGCAAGATTTACCTAACATGTTTTTTTAATGTTATGGTGATTTTCTTTTTATACAGCGCTTCTGGTCCACTTGAACAAAAAGGTTCTATTCATAATAATTTCTGTTGACGCTTTTATCACCAAAGTTACCTTTTGTTTTAAAAGCTTTTGACTTGTTCAATATTTCAAAATAACTTCACCGCATTTTGCTTTATATAGACTAAGGAACTTGATTTCTATCTGGAGGAAGAGAATCTATATTCATGTAATTAACATGGAAAACTCAAGTTTCAAGACTTTATTTCTCTTTAAATTGTTTTCCTTCTAGCTGTAGAGTCTGTCCTATCTCATAAATCTTTCCAATTACAGAACCCTTCAACTATAGTCCCAATCCTGAAGACAAGCAGTGATATAACTTGTTTTTGTAATTAAGAAATTATTTATGTATGTATAAGTTATTAAAATTTGGAGCAATGTTTGGATTCCAGATCCAATCTCGGATGTTCTGACTCAGTGGGTTGGGGCTGACAGCCTGTAGACCAGAAAAAAAGCTTCTGTAAGTTTTTCCAATGCACAATTGGGGTTAAATGCCACTATTTTCAAGTTTTTAAATTGTGTACTTGCCCCCGAAAACTTTACTTCAGACCAAGGAGGCAAGGTAGTTGATACTGTTGACTATATTCAATTAGCACAGGCATGGCCTTTTCGGAATAAAATGATGGCAACGCCAGGCACTCTGCTATGGCTACACATCTACAAAACTGAATACGTGGCTCACTGACATTCATGTTCTCACAGAAGTTTAAAAGACACGGGCGCCTGGGTGGTTCAATCGGTTAAGCGTCCGACTCTTGGTTTTGGCTCAAGTCAAGATCTCACAGTTCAGGGGATGGAGCCCTGTGTCGGGCTCCGAGCTGACAGCGTGGAGCCTGCTTGGGATTCTCTGTGTCTCTCTGCCCCCTGTCCCCCGCACACACCCTCTAAAAACATAAACACACTTAAAAAAGAAAACAGAAGAAGTTTAAAAGACAATTCCATAATGGAATCCAAAAGATGTAGATGAGGGAAAAAAGAAGAGAGGTACTTCAAGCTGAGGAAACCACTTATTTTTACACAGCCCTTATGAAAGAGGGTTTTGCGGACGATTTTAAATGAGAAAGGGGAAGGTACGTCACGTACCCTTGCAAGTCACTTTTTTCATTGTTACAGACTGCCACAATTCTAAAAGAACAAATTAAAGCCAACAAATTCATTCCTAAACCTAACAGTCTATGATAAGTGGATGAGACTAGGAAAAGGTCCTGAGACACGATGGCACTTTAGGGATTTGGTCTCTGAGAAGCAGATGCAGAACTGAAACTGGCAAGTTTTGGCAGGGCTTAGGAGTCAAGTCCCTCTGCTGGCTAAGCTGATCTGACTGAGGTTCTTTCACAGCCCTCAAACTCAAGTTCTTCTGATTCTCTGTAATACAAGATTATTCTTAACTGTTTTGAGGAGAAACTCTACTGCACACCAGTAACTAACAGCTAACACATCCTGGCAATCTTTACTCAAAAAGGAAGTTTCCCATCTGGTCTCCTCCCAAAGTATCCTTAACAAAAAAGTCAGACAAAAGACACTGTAATACTGAAGATGTTCCAAGTCTTATTACTTCTTTTCACAGCCCTGTTTTATGGCTCTAGACTTCTATCTGTCTATACCAATACTTGATGTCCCTCAGGTACCTCCAACTCGATAAACTCCCAAAGGACTCATCTCCATTCAAAGCCTTTCCACCTCCCAATCCCAAAGCCTGCTGCTTACTTTACCGCCTACAAAAAAGTGAATCAAGCCAATAAATGAGAAATCTATTCCAACACTGAATCAGTTAATAAATGAACTAGTTTATTAACTCCTTAAGATCTACAAAATGTATGATCTTCCATCCATGCATCCACGGAGAACCCCTTTATCCCACACCTTTTTTCCTGTCACAGTGTCCTACTTGTCTCCCAGCTCATTTCTATTGTATTTTACAAAAATACAGGTATACAACTGACCAGAAATTTTAAAACACTGATTCTAGTATGTGTCTAATCTGTGTACACAAATGATCAGAGTACAGGATGAGTTCTTTTCCAAGTTCTTTAAATCAAGTAGTCTACAATTTGTATTCTTATCAAAATAAGACATATTTACACCAATAACAAATACAAGGAGCACACAATATATATTTTACAAAGGGGATAAAATGATGATTTTTTTTCTTTTTTTTTTTTAATGTGGCATCAGATACACTGAATGCTTCATGAAGCTAGCTGTTATGGGTAAACACCAAAAAAGATGCTCTTTGGTTGGAAAGGATTTCTTGCAGGTAAAATATATGTGAGGAGAGCAAACTGAAATGGGAAACCTGGCCCCACTCTAACCCATCCATATCAGAGAGAATGGTTACTGCAGATCTATGAGCAGTCATGTCCTTTTCAAACATGTATTTTGGAGGAACTGAAGTACTTCTGCTGTTTATACTACTTTACGCTTAAAGGTATGTAACAGAACTCATGGCACAAATGAGTATCAAGTTGGAAAAACAAAACTAGGCTGGCAGAGTGGAGAAAGCATTATGAAGCGGCTAGATAAACCAATTAGGAGATCACCTCAGATCAGAGAATACTATCTAGGAAACATTAAAAGGTGAAGTACAAGTTGAAGAGTAGAGGAAAGAGGAAAAAGCCGGGCAATGATTTTTGCCCACAAGTAAGTAAAAATGGACAGGGGACAAAATAAACAGTAACGACCATCGTTTGCCAAAAGAACTGGAGCGATATTACATTCAGGCGAAGCCGAGTTCTACTGCCAATGTGAGAACTAGGGAGATGTTGTTTAAAGGCACAAACTTGCAACTAGTAGATAACTAAGTCCCAGAGAGCTAACGCACAGCACAGAGATTACAGTCAATAAATACTGTATTACAAACTTAAAAGCTGCTAAGAGACTAGATCTTAATTGCTCTCACCATACACGCATGCACACTCAAAATGATAATATGTGATGAGGTAGAGGTGCTGGCTAACGCTACAATGGTAATGACATTGCAATATATATAAATGTACCCAAAAAAGGCGGTGTACACCTCAAACTTACACAGTAGTGTTATATGTCAATTATATCTAAATAAAGCTATTTTTAAAGAACTCAAATTTTCAAAATGCCAACTAGAAGAGTCAAGCTATTGAGCGTCATGAAGTATTCATTATTAAATAGGGCAGGGGTAGCCACAGAGAAGTATTAGCAACTGAATTAATAAAACTATGCTGTTAAACCTTCAACAAGGAAATATTACCGACATTTTAGAAACTTAAGGCATGGTTAAAATTACTTTAACAGCTAGTATTCAAATTCTAAGCAAGTATTTTTAAAATAGAGTCCACGGTATCTTAATTAAATGAATTTATGTATTTATGTATTCTACATTAAAAAATAAATTCTAAGGATGCCTGAGTGGCTCAGTCGGTTAAGCAACTGACTCTTGATTTCGGCTCCGGTCATGAGTTTGAGCCCCCACATCGGGCTCTGCACTGACAGTGCAGAGCATGCTTGGGATTCTCTCTCTCCCTCTCTCTGCTTCTCCCTGCTTGTGCTCTCCCTCTCTCTCTCTCTTAAAATAAATAAATTAAAAAAAAATTTTTTTTTTTTAATTTTTATTTAAAAAAATAAAATAGGGGCGCCTGGGTGGCTCAGTCGGTTAAGCATCTGACTTAAGCGGCTCAGGTCACGATCTTGCAGTTTGTGAGTTCAAGCCCCCCATCGGGTTCTGTGCTGACAGCTCAGAGCCTGGAGCCTGCTTCAAATTCTGTGTCTCCCTGTCTCTACCCCTCCTCCACTCATGCTCTGTGTCTCTCTCTCTCTCAAAAATAAAATAAACATTAAAAAAAAATTCAAAAGAAATTAACACTGGTACAATACTATTAAAAATAATAAAAATAAAATTATCAAAGATAGGAGGCATTGTCACAGATTACAAAAGTGGTTTCTAAAAGGAAATACATATCCTTGTGCCTTTACTTATTCCTTCTGCCATGGCATAAAAAATATGACAATAAAAGTCCTGAGTCAAAAAAGGGTGTAAGATCAAATCAGACACCTGGAAATGAAGTAGTTCCTGAAGAAGAGTAAGGGAAAAAGAAAGTGAAAGTGCTATTTCACTCAGTGGTTTCATGTCACATATAATAGTACACGGGAGACAAGCCGAATGAACTGGTGAATGAGAACGTTTAGAGAATACAAACGCACTGTCAGTTTGTAGAGAAAAAAAAAATTTTGTTAAAAGGTGATAAATAAAGCCAACCTCTCCCCCCGCCCTCCATTTTTCCAGGCCATCCTACGAGAGGTATTTATCATTTCATAGCCTCTTCCATTTCATTTATCTATTCAAGAAACACTAATAAGCACTTGGTAAAATGCCAAACTAACGTGCACATCTCATTTGAGTTCAATCCATTTCCTTTGAATTGTGTCTCTGCGACACAATGGTAAGTCAGTACTTACCATCCTTAAATACCAAATTATAAGGGAACTCATACTGGTATCTAGCCAATTACCCACAGGTTCTCATTAAAAAACGCCACAGTCTTGGGGCGCCTGGGTGGTTCAGTCGGCTGAGCATCCGACTTCAGCTCAGGTCATGATCTCGTGGTTCGTGAGTTCGAGCCCCATGTCGGGCTCTGTGCTGACAGCTCAGAGCCTGGAGCCTGCTTCTGATTCTGTGTCTCCCTCTCTCTCGGCCCCTCCCCCACTCATGCTCTGTCTCTCTCTGTCTCAGAAATAAATAAACATTACAAAAAAAAAAAAAAAAAAAAAAAGGCCAGAGTCTTTACCTTTAAAATCCAAAAAAGTTCCAGTGTTGATATATTTAGGGACATGTAAATAAGATATTTGTAAATATTAAGAACATGTAAATATTAAGAAGAATTTCTACACAATCTTCATTAAATGAAAGATACTCTGGCATTAAAGGACTGAAGAATATGGGTGTTATTACATCTTATTTTGCATTTCCTTCCTTCACATGAAGGAAATAATTAACAGTCTGCCAGGATGTGAAAATTGGAGGCATTATGTGAAACTATTTTTCAAAATTAGTGTACTTTTATTGAAATAATGATCATACATTGCCTGAAATATGTAACGAATATAAGCAATTATCATTAACGCCATTAAAAAGTAATGAAATAAAACATATAATTAATTATATGGCGTAAAGAGGCAACCAAATCCACCTACGGGGTTATCATCTGAAACAGGGAAGAAACACAACAAACACACATGACCTCTCTACTGGCCAACTTAAAAGTAACACCGTATGACCGAAAAGTAAGCTGGGCATTAACTTCATATTTCTGAGGATGGGCAGAGTGACAAAAGTACAAGTATTAAATTCTAGGATGGGAAAATGGGTTTCACAAACAGTATCTCAGCTGGTCTCAAACGGAGGAGTTTTAGATACATAGTAGACAAACTGAGAACTGAAAAGAGAGGGCTGGAAAAAAAAATGGCAGATACTTTCACATACATATAAATCTTTACAATAATCTTGTAGAATGGAGACAGTTACTCTAGTACTATAGATGCAGAGAGAGAGGATCAGAAGAGTAAGGCATCTTGCCCAAGATCACACAATTAGTCATAAGGCAGGGCCAAATTTTAAAACCAAATTTGCTTGCTATGAGAGCTGTTTATACAGTACCAAACCAGAATGAATCTGTTGTAGAGATACATTTTGGTAACAAAGTTATTACCAGAGATACAAATAAAACAGGAGGCCCTGGAATCTACTTCATGTGTAGGTGAAAATAAGAAATCTATTATGAAAATAAACTGCATTTTATCATCGAAAACCTGTATACTCTATATCCCTCTTCAGGTAGGTATAAGGGAGAAAGAAAATGAGGTGCAGAAGACCTGACCTGTAATGGACCGACTGCCCACACTGCCCTACACCAAAATCCTCTTTTTTTTACCCAACCCTCATGCCAGTAACAGTGTGTTGAGGGGACTGAGCCCTGCTCAAAAACTGGACATAACTGGTCTACAGAGCAACCACATCTTTGTTTTTAAAAAAAAAAAAGAAAATCAATTGAGAATGGCCAGGGGGCCCATTTCTCACCTGTGACATTTTGCAAAGTGAAGTTATTTTTGAAGGGATCAACACGAAGTCATGATCTTTCTTATTTATGACATGATGATCAGATATCTGCTAAGCACTTATCATATGCCAGCACTGTACCAAGCACCTACTCCGCTGTTCTACAATACCTTTCTATAGGAGACGTGAAAAATGAATCATCCCACTTTGATTATATCCTGCAACTTTACTGAATGCATTTATTACTTTGAATAGTTTTGTGGTAGAGGTTTTAGGGTTTTCTACATTTCACTTTGATTATACCTGGCAAGCATCCTTAAGAACAAGCCAACACAGAACAGAGAAAAAAATGAATCCTTGATGAAAACTTGCATCAGATGAATTAACCATTCCTGAAAGTTGTACTTCACATTATACAAGCTACTTTTTTTTTTTTTTAATGTTATTTTAACCAGCTTCATTTGGGAGTTCCTAAGCTTGCAGCCCAAAGCATCTATACTGATAAAGTGTGCTTCTAGGAAACAGCTTCATGTAGTGGTTAAGTCATCAGACATTCCACATCTACCCATATGAAACTAAAATACTAGCTAGCCACCTAAGGGGAAAGAGACCTTCGGATTTCTACCTTCATTTGCACTAAATGTTAAGCACTTAGAATACTATACTCAAATACCTCCTCCTCGACCAAAAATGATGATTCCTAAAATTCTCCTGAAAACAGACAGGGAGTACTGGAGAGAGAAGCCTTGAAAAAAAGCTAATGTCAAAATGAGATCAAAATCAAAGGCAACCTTCTCATTATGGAGAAGAGAAATAGCAAGGGTTCCTAAAACTTATTTTTTCTATGCTCACACAAATGAAATAAACATCAGAATGATACCAAGTATTTTAACAAGAAAACTGTACTTACTGAGGTAAAACAATTTTGCTAATATTGCTATGACCTGAAGGTTTGTTAGCCTTGAACTATGCCTGAACAAACAGAAGTTGTACACAGGAAGGTCTCTGTTGAACCTGACTTAGCAGTAACACTTGCTGTTTCCCTTGATTAAAGAGGATTTTAAATATTGCCACCTTCGTGGAAAACAGAGTTCTGCAACCACAGAATTATGTAAAATGCCACGGTATTGATGTTCAGAGATAGCCAAATTCTATAATATGGTAAACTTTATAGCCACATTTACCAAACTGCTATCAAAAACACTTCTGCCACACATAACAGTCATATTGTGACAAGATTATAAAATGACCAAATAAGATTATTTTGTATTTTAAGACATTGTAAGAGTCTTTGTTAGCTCCTATATACTGTGGATGTCCGAGAGGTAGTTAAAATATGCAAGGTAGCCTATCTGAACTTATTTTCCATTTCAGATCCACTCATAACCCATAGTACACAATTGACTCTTGAACAACACAGGTTTGAATTGCATGGGTCCACTTATGTACGGATCTTTTTCAACACATTACAGTAGTATAAATGTATTTTTTCTTCCTTATGATTTCCTTAACAACATTTTCTCTTGTCTAGTTTTCTTTATCGTAAGAATATAGTATACGATACATACAACATATAAAATACATGTTAAGCAACTCTTTAGATTTAATCTTTTAGGTTAACGGTGAAGCTTCCAATCAACAGTAGGCCATCAGTAGTTACATTGTTGAGGAATTGTTAAATGCAGGTTTTCAACTGGGGCGGGGCGACGAGGGTTGGCGCCCATAACCGCCACGCTGTTCAAGGGTCAACTCTTTGAGAAGTGCTGCTCCACGTTTGAGGAAAACGGGTAATTTGCAGGCATCCTTTATTCTCCATACTACCTAATTTTATCCTGACATCAATTCATCTCACTGCACTTACCTTTGACAATTGTGTAATAATCAAAATACTTCACAATCAACTTGTTTCAGTGTTTCTGATTGTGTATCATTCTTTCATATCATCAGCATTGTTCTTCATAAAACTCATGAAAGACAGAAACAGTATTTGCCTAACTGTCTACTTTACAACTCTAGAACAAGCAAACGCAGTTTTTAAAATACCTTCAAGTAGTACCTTATTACTGAATTCAAATTACAACCCACTGTAAAGCCTCTTTATCATTCTTTATCTCCCTCTCACCTCCCCTGAGGACCAAAATAATCTGCAATGGAGATATTTAGGACACGGCAGCCATTATAGTCATAAATTCACAAGAACTTAAACTTTATTCCTAGAACTTCTAATCCTTCAAAGAGCAAGGCTTTCGTTGCACAGGAAAGCACTATTTTTATGAAAAGCCCAGTAAGACCTAAAGTGATAGCACAGACGGCACAAGAAACTCAGTAACAACTTTGAGAGATATCAAATTTCGATAGTACGTAAAATATTAACCAACAACGTATTATCTTTTCCTAAATATGTTTATTTTCACAAATCAGCAATTCAAATGACTTGCAGAGAATAGTTTTTTTTAATAATTCAGATTATGAGATGTGTCCTGTTGGTAGAGGTCAACAGATTTCTAGTGAGACCCATGCAAATAAATAGTCAGAATGGGGTCACAGACACACCAACATTTAGTAGCTCCTTCTGACCTCTATGGTGACCAATCACTTACAGTGGACTGATTTAGATGTCCAAATTGAGATTGAAACCTTCACCCTTTCCTGATGACGGACTTCAATTAAAACTTAAAAAAAAAAAAAAAAAAAAAAAAAAAAGTCTAATGGTATAATCAGTTACCTACGTCTTAGGATCGTAACTACTTTGTACCCTGAAACCCAGCCTTGAGTATCTTCTAGTTCATAGCTAGTAAAACAATTCCTTCACCTAAGTTTTCAAATTTTCCTTTGAAGTATCAATGCCAATATACATTCCAACATTTCTCAATCCTCTAATATTTAACAACAACCCACTCCCCAACCCCCCCCAAATGCATAAAATGAAACATTTTATCTTGGAAAAAATCCAATAACCTACCTTTAAACTAGACTCATAGTCTGTATTCACTTTGAACATAAGCCCAAGTCGTAAATGAATTTCCTTGGCTCGACAAAAGCTGGGATCAACATAAAGCACCTCCTGAAATGCTTTAATTGCCCTGAAAGAATACAGACATAAGATATCTTAACTTCTTGAAACTTGCATGAATTTTTGCTTGGTAGCACAGTAAAACTTCTGCTTTATGCAATAAGGTTTTAAAGAAAATGTGTTGTTTAAAAAAAAAGAGTAGAAACTGGCACCTGGGTTTTTTATACAACTGAATGTAAATCATCTAATATAAAAGGGAACAGGAAGATCAGATGAATGTATTCTCAATTATCCACATAATATCTTATGGCTTAATAAAATTCTCAGTTTAAATAACCGATTTCATTGTTTCTGGAATTTCCTAGGGGAAAGAGAGGTGGGGCAGATAGGATAGTTTTATTTTTAAGAAAGGAAAGGTTAATCCTGTCTCTAGTCTACTCTGTAAGAATAAGTCTTCATTGAAAACTCTGTCTTCTACATTTAGATTTACAATCCATATGTACCTTATTTTTTATACAGTGTGAGGTCAGATTTCATTTTTTCCATACAGATATCCAATAGCCCTGGCATCATTTGTAGAAAAGACCATCCTTACCACAGCTCTGCAGGGCCACTTTGTCCTAAATCAAATGTCCACATTCATGTGGGGCTGTTTCTGGGTTTTCTATCATGTATCACTTTCCATTTGTCTATCAGTCTATTTTTGCCCCAGATTCACAATTTATCTTTTATAAAAGGCCTTGATTACCAGTAGAGCAAATAAAATACAAGCATAAGGAACACTCTTCACAGTAAGGCATATAAAAATGCATTCAGTGATCATGTAAATGTACTACCTACTAAAAAATAAATTAAAATCATAATAAGGAAAAATGTCTACTTTGAATTTTGAAAATTGTAATACAGCTGTAACATATGTTGGTCATCATTTTAAATCTCTCTACATTATTTAAGACTCATCCCAAGTACCATCTAATATATTCTTTATAAAGCTTATCAACTATTCTCTGCCTCTACTTATCCTAGAAAGGTAGCTATTTAGAATCATAGATGATTCCAAAGGAAAAGTCCATCTTTTATATCAAAATACCATAACTCAAAACAGAGCACAATACTTCCTACGTCTTTAAAGGAATTTTATTGTGATTCATGCATTATCTATTTCCCCAAAAAAACAACTGTGTTTGGCTATGTCCATGTTTATTATAAAATTGAGGGTTCTAAAAGGTAATGTTCATCGTTGAGGGGCGGGGGCAACAGGTGTGGCATCAGATACTTTTATACCTGACAAAATACTTTCTTCCTGAAGAGGAGGTTGGCATCTATGTGTTAAATGGCTTTTTAAATGAGTGGGTGTGTATGTGTCATCTGATGTGTACAGGTAGAAGACTGGAGTTAAAGACCTGACAGAAAAGAATTGGTGTAAATTACCATTCTCATTCAAAGGCAGCTATTTCTCAGACTCCAAGATACTTCTCTGCGTGTTAAGAGGTTCTCTTTGTACTTGACTCAAACCTTTCTAATAGGAGGAGGTACAGTTCAGCCTCTATGATTCTCCTGGTCATGACTAGTGCTACCACCTTATAATAAAATAGGCAGTTGTTGGGGGAGGGGAGGCAACATATAAAAGGTTAGGAAAAAAACAATTGCAGCTATAAAGGAGGCCAATTAAAACACGATACAAGTGGGAAAGGGTAATGCAGGGGTATGGAGAAGCTTCTGGGCTAACAGCAATTTTTCATTTCTTGACCCAAATGATGCTTATGAACGTTCATTGTACAAATAACATGTTAAGATGTATACTTACGTTTATACATTCTGAAGTATGATATATTCTGTAATAACCAAAATTGAGGGTGATGCTTCATAAAATGCTAATTAACCTTAACTTACGACATGGGTCAGAAAACTCTTGTGGAATAGGTCAGAACGAAGCAATGTCCACACGTGCCAATAATAAAACCCAGGCAGGCCTGAGTCAAAGACATGAACGAAGAAGAATGGAAGTGGAAGACAGCAAAGAAAAGAAGAAACAAAGGAGAAAAAAGAAGTTAGGAAAGAAAAATGGTCTAAGGAAGGGCGTGTGAGAAAATGCAGTAAGGAGAGCACAGAGCATCAGAAACAAGCCCTTGGGAGAAATTATTTCCTACTCTGTCTTAGTTTCCATCTCCAGCCTTTCTTCTGAACCCCTAAATTTGTAGATGTGTTTTACTCCACAGGTGCCTTTCGTGCGGACACCTTATCTGATTGGTTCAACAATGTCACACAAGTACAAAAAAACATAGGTTTATTTTTAACAAGTTTTCTATATATGTTAACACACTGGAAATTAAAAAAAAAAAATTAACCTATAAGCAAAAACGCATGTTCCAACATACTAGCCTGGGCTACCCTATGTTTATTCTTTAAGGACTGTTAAAAGTGCCCATGAGGGGAGCCTGGGTGGCTCAGTCAGTTAAGCGTCCAACTTCTGCTCAGGTCATGATCTCACAGTTTGTGAATTCGAGCCCTGTGCTGGGCTCTGTGCTGACAGCTCAGAGCCTGGATCCTGCTTCAGATTCTGTGTCCCCCTCTCTCTGTTCCTCCCCTGTTCGCTCATGCTCTCTCTCTCTCTCTCTCTCAAAAATAAATAAAGATTAAAATAAAAAATTTTTTAAGTGCCCATGAGATGGTATGGCCAACACATATCAAATCATCAAGTTCTTCCCATTGTTGTTTCAAAGTTTTCCTCAAATTCAGTATCTTGCAGACTGAATGTTCAATATCTCATTACTAGATGACTGCAATAGATAGACTCTTTAAGGACTACTCTTGCTCTGCTCTGGCTTCCCTATGTTTCCTCAAACATGTGGCTCCTGTAACAGACTGCTAACCATGATACTCTAGGTCAAATCTCCATGTAGCATTTAAGGTCTATGAGCAACACGTACTACTACCTATTCAACTCTATTCCCAGTTATGACCCAATATTGTTCTTCCTCAGCTGTGACCTGGCTTATTTCAGGAATTTCTTTTTGCAAATACAAGCCCTCTTGACTTTGCTGCTTCTCCTCAGAATGGTCTCCTAATCTGAAATATTTTCATTCTTCTGCTTCACCCTAAATCCACTATAGCCTAAAAGACCGACCACCCAAACTCAACACCAGCGGTTTTTTTGCTTAGGGTTAACCAGCAGTTAGGTCCACTCTATAATCAAATCATTTTATTCTCTACCTACTGGTGTGCTATCTCCAGTTCCTTGAGGTTTACGTTCCTCTTTTATTTTTTTTTTAATATTTATTTTAGGGAGAGTACAAGCGGGGTAGGGGCAGCAAGAGGGGGACAGAGGATCTGAAGCGGGCTCTGTGCTGACAGGCTGACAGCAGCGAGCCTGATGCGGGGCTCGAACTCACAAACCACAACATCATGATCTGAGCTGAAGTTGGACGCTCAACCAACTGAGCCACCCAGGTGCTTCTTTTATTTTTAATTCTCTAAATAACACAGAAAATGATTAATTTTAATACATGTTTACTAATGTCATCACTTTTATACTTGGCTGACTGGGTTTCTGGTGGGGGCAGGGACAGCAATGCTCCAGTCTATTTATTGAGCTTCCCTCATCTAATCAAAAATATCTAGGTTCATTTTCATTTCCTTTTCTGAACTTTTACCTATTTTTCTTTCCCATATGCTTCCTCAGTTTTTCCCCACCTTAGGGGGAAAAAAAGGAAAAAGGTAGTGTGTGTGTGTGTGTGTGTGTGTGTGTGTGTGTGTGTGTAGCAGGGGAGTGTGTGGAGAAAATAGGTACCACTTAGACTACATTCTAATTTTGGTCATTTTACCACATTCTTATCTCACCAAACTACGGGTAGCCAGAACATGACCTCTGCACCACAAGCTAGACTAAAAATACCAAGACATAAATATTCTGTTGACCTCAGTATTCTGATTGGCAGAGAATTTTAGAACATGAGAAATGGCTACCCAAAACTACAAAATAATTTCATGATACAATGCCTGGAAAGGTTTACGATTTTCAAATATTAAAACGTATTCTCTAGAAATAATTTTGGCAATGTAAAACACTATTTTTTACATTTTTGAGGAAAAAATGCCCATAATTATGCAGAGCAATATGCACTTTTTTGTTGTTTCTAGAAAGTCATTAAAAAGAAAAGACTTCTTAAGGATTTTACCAAACTATAGTAAAAATAATAATATTAACTAAATGTTCCTAGCACAGTTTCAGTACATTTAGAAAGAGACATAATAAAACATTTAACTTTTCTAAGGCTAATAAAGCTGAGTCCAGAGATTTCCCTCAGGGATATCTAAAGGGATAAGTGGTCTAATCCCACAAAATTTCATACTAATAAAGGGGAGAATATTCTAGCTCTAAATCAGTAATAACATGTATACACACAACAGTTATCTACTTCCACACATCCATATTAGGAAATTTAGGGGCTCCTTTTAAATGAGACAAATAGATTTGATGAAGTAATCAAAGAGACAAACAAGGCAGCATATTTAAAGGTGGAGATGGTAGGAGAAAGCAGACCAAACACAGTACATGGCACAAAGTTACACAGGTAAAGAAAAATGCTTAATACATTTTCAGGGAAATGTCCATACAGTGTGATGGACACAAAGAATATATTTAGGGGAACAGTAGGCTAGAAGGATCATTTGCGGTTGAACCAGAGAGGACTTTAAATGTGAGGCTAAGTCAGAAATATCACACAAGAGGGGCACCTGGGTGGCTCAGTCAGTTAAGCACTGGACTCTTGAAGACTCTTGATTTCAGCTCAGGTCATGATCTCACCTTGGGATTCTCTCTTTCTGCCCCTGACCTCTCCCTCCCTCTCCCTCTCTCTCTCAAACACACACACACACACACACACACACACACACACACACACACATCTCTGTCTCGAAATAAACTTAAAAAAAAAAAAAAAAGGGAAATATCACACAAGAGTACTTCACATGGCCATTTGCTAATGTTTTAACACTTCATGGCTTTTTCTGCTCTTTCTAGCCAGTCTTCATTTCGTTACCCCAGACAGTGGTAGAGTTTTTCCCTTCCCCTATTGCAAAGATTTATGTTTCTATCCTTAATTTCTCTGGAGCTTAATTAGCCCAAGCCCTTCCAAATTCTCTCTAGCAATCTACGTGTCACTGGTAAGCATAACTTTACCAGAACTGCCTTAGTTAAATGCTAGTTTTGTCAAAACAGAAATGTATATGATAAACAACACATGTTAACATGAACTGTTTCATTTTAATGGAACTATACACTTTAAATTAAGCTTTAGATCTAAGAGCGTTACTTTGCATTATGATAGCTAAAAAATATATCTTAAATATTAAGCTTTTGCCCGACTCCACGCTAGACAAGCCTCAGGATCGATGGTAGTATCAAAACATTAGGTTTATTTGCACCTGAAGTGGTCACCACAATGGAGCACAGAGTCCTACACTTTTAAGAACAATTGTGATTGGTAAAGTGCTTGAGGAATTACCGCTAAAAAAAACCCCATTACTTGTAACGTGTTAATATTTCTGTTTTTGTACTCCCCTCTGCCTCATTCCCCTAACCCTTTTTAAAGTCAACAATGATCACATTTCCTTACCAGGCCAATTAGTTAGATTGGGGAGCTTCGTTTCCAAAATCCTATGCCTCTAGCAGAGAATTATGTATCTTTTAGATCTGCCACCATAAGAACCTTCTGATACTGATCAACGGGAATACAAAGGGTTGCTAGAAAGAGAGGACTGATAAGAATTTTCAGGGGGATATACTTACAAGTACGGCTACAAGTTGTAATAATTTATTACTGTATGTATTTTAATTACTCTCACTCGAGGATATAGGTTTCTCACTATAAGGCAAGAAGAAACACAGTTCAAGGTACCCCTAGCAATGTAGCATCCTCGTGAGCAAGAACAAGTGAAGGCATGGGCACGCGTTCATGCACCTATAAAGGATCAGCTTTATAAAGACTGGTTCTAGGTCTCTGATGTATGTATTTTACATCGTGCTTCTGTATCTTTCCCCTCTGGACATCTCTTTTAAGTTTGGTCCCACAGTACAGAGTAGGATCAATAGTAAAACTGACTAATGATGCTAAGTTCAGTGAGGATTTTACAGTTGCTCTACTACTTTCTGACATGGCTTCCTCTAAGAAGAGAACGCAACTGAAAGGTGGAAGAGCTGACCAAAGAACAAATGATCTAGAAGCTAACCAATCAAATCAACTCCAAAAGAAGAAATGGGCAGAATATGGCAAGAAACAAGGCAAACAAACTAACAGATCAAGCTATACTTAATAAAAACTGTTCTCAATAATATTAAGTCACCATCACCAACCCCAACACACGTGTTAGTCGCACACATTATCACCAAATACTTAATCTAATAATCAATCACTGACAGAAACCATCACCAAATGTCAAATTTTATTTAAATTACAAATGTAGTAAAGATACAACATTCTGAGATATCCCAGGAAGACCCTTAGAGCTCACAATACAAAAAAGGGTATAACACACTCTTCTCTAGAAACATTTTTTTAGGAAATCCCAGAATTTCATGTAAATAATTGCAGAAACAAGAAAAAAATGCCTGATCCCAGCTACTAACAGCTACTTACAAACAGAACCAAATAAAACACACAGGTTTAACCTAAAGAAGTTCCTATCACTTAAGGCTATACTCTGAAACGCACCAAGCACCTCCTCCATGCTAATTCTGCAGCTGTTCAAGAAACAGCAAGATAAGCTAAAAACAAAAGTTGGGGCACAGAGTCTGTGAACAACATCCGACCAGCAAAAGAGAAAACACACAGCTAGGATGGATTCAGACAGAGTGTGAAATACATCATTTTAGGAAGCAGCTAAAGTTGAAACTGAAAACATAATAAGAAAATGGTGGTGACCAGGACAGGGCCGAGAAAGCAGAGGGCACTTGTTAATTCAGACATTGCATTGTCCTTCTATCATTCAGTTTCATTTCTTAGGTCAACTGAAGGATACAGAAATCATATAGAGATAAAGAAGCATGTAATATTAATGTTCCACAGCTATAAGTCTCCTAAGCTGACATGGTCACATCCTCATTCAAGTAATCCAATTTTGAACGGATGATGGTTTCACTTCATTGCCAATTTGACGTCTGTATCTTCAATCTACAGGGAGCTTACAAGTTATCACAGGCAGGCAAAAAAATGGCTGCTGTGTCATATACATGTCCATTCCTAAACTGTAGAGTTCCTTGCCTCAGGTTTAAGCTAAATTACTTGTGGCTGGCCATAAAGAATGTACCGATGTGCCCAGGAGAACTGCAAAAACGGATTAAAAAGAATAACTACCTGTCCATCTTCAAACTTGGGGACAGAGTATAACAGAAAACAACAACAACAACAACAACAACAACATTAGATTGGGGAATCTGGGCATAACCTTGCTTCTGCCACTAATTAAACAGTTACATAAAAGTGAGTTTTACACACACACACACACGCGCGCGCGTGCGCGCCTTGGTTTCATCATCTACAAAATTAAAGGAATGAAGTTATCTCTAAGACCACTTCTAGTTCTAAAAGTTCAGAACTGTGTATTTTATGAATAGGATCTTCAAGAAACTAAGAGTATCTTAAAACAGTCCTCATCTACCCTTGGTTTTAAATATGATGCACTGGACATGAGGCGAAGAGGCTTAAGTTTAGGATTGACCTATAGTAATGGATAACTTAAGAGAAAAAAAAAATTACACAGCTTCTTCATGAAGATCAATTAAAGTTTTGTAGACTTTACAAACAAACTGAGTGACCTAAATGATTATAATACTCTATATACACACAGGTGTTCTCTAACAATGCAGTGTTTCCACAGATGATCAAAACCCAACAGAACCAAAAGCAAAGAGGGAAGAAAAAGCATATAGAAAAAGTCATCCAAGTCTACAGTTTCATCTTTAGGGAAACCATATTGAATCACTGCCAATCCATATGTAAAAGCTCTGTAATAAATACCCAGGGTGCCCAACAGGTAGATGACAGGGTTATAAACTTTGGCCAAAACCTTCCTTTGGACTCTCACAGCATTCACTCAGGTTAAAATTATGGAGAACAAAAGGGACTCTGACAAAGTTGAATATGCTTCAAATAAAAAATGTCTAGATAGGGCTTTATGGTTTACAAAACGTACATATCTAATCTGATCAAAACTCTGTAAAATAGAAAAGGTAAGTGACTACGATTCACTTAAAAATATCTCTCTCTCTCCCTCCCTCCTCTCTCTCTCTCTCTCTCTCTCTCTCTCTCACACACACACACACACACACACACACACACACACACGAGGAAATGCTGAGACCAGAATACCAGTCTTCCAACTCAAAGTCTATGTTATTTCCATTGGAGAACACTATTATTTTGTCTGGTAAACAAGAAAAACAACAATGGGGCAAAGGCCATAACAACAGGGCCATACACTTTACAGTTTATAAAATCTTATGTACTACTACCATATTTAATCTCTGACTCTGAAAGTAGTAACATTATTCCTATCGTATAAATGAGAGAATCGAGATCCTGTAACCTGGTGCCTAGTTACTGCAAACTGGAAAGTACTAGCATGTGCGTGAGTGTTTGAGAGAGCAGAGGGACGCACACAGCTAATCCTGTATAGAAGTCTGAAAAGGTAAGGATCCTGGTCATCAAAGATCATTTACCCACAGACCTCGAGATCTGAGAGCATAGTCATTCTCCAGTTCAAATTACCTGGGGACCACCGATCCATGAGTGACCGAGAAATTCCAAAAGCTTTCCAGTCTAAACCTTGTTTAATCAGAATCTCATACCCTACTCTTTTAGGAACACATACAACTCTAACAATCTAAAGTGGGTCAGTATTTCTGAAAGAACAATCTAATCATTTCAAGAGATTACTGAAAACTATAGGCTTAGTGACACTAAAATACTTTGTATTTATTATACATACACACACAATATTAAACAAAACAAGCCATTTACTGGAAGTAATTGGAGTTACTAGTTTTACGTCAACTTACCACTGAAATGCATTGTAATGGAAGTAGACCAAACCAAGACCATATAAAAAGGCAGCATTCTGTAAATAAAGGGAAAAAGAGACTTTTAAGAAAAGCATTGATATGTCTAATGCAGATCATGTTATTAATATAAAATACAGCCTCCAAGATGTTTTAAGTCATAAAACGATCTTGCATTACAACATATTTATAATATATTTCTACAACATCAAAACAACAGTGATGAGTCAGCAGATGGCACACAATCCAATTGACTTGGAGAGATTCTCTGGTTTGTTTTTAATCAAACCTGCCCTAAAATTAAAAAATTGTGAAGCAGAATTCCATGGGCACATCTAAAATAAAAACCTATTATTCAGGAATAAGAAAATGCTTGGACTATGCTAATCCTATTCTCTCTTGCTTTTATCTGTATTCTTTCTCTGGTTCTTTGTTTCTTTAACTAGATTTAATTTTATGTTCAGTGCTGCCAGGAAGGTTGTAGTTAGAATTCATAGGAAATGCATAAACCCAGAACAAAATTTTAGTGTTAAAAAAAAAAATCACATGCTAAAATGACACATTTGGGGCTCTAAACATATAGTGATTCCTTTTGTGGTACAAAACGGAACGATGCTTAACCAGACTCATTCTGATCTCTGGCCTCCAAAATAGGAACTACCTAGCTACTCCTTTTCTCAAAAAGGACAAATGTTTGAGTATTTATTACATGGTTTTTCTTTTTTTTTCTTTTTAACCAATGTTTTAGTAAAACTTACCTGTTAAAAAAAAAAAAAAAAAAAAAAAGGTAAAGCTTTCAACGCTGACCCTTGAGAACAAATTTCTCCAAACCTATATTCTCAAACGTGAAAATTTTACACTCTTAAAATAAATGCTTCTCGCCACACAGTCTTGGGCTGCATCTCTCCAGAAGCATACCCTGAGACAGAGGTTTTAGGATAAGTAGTCTACCTGGGAAGTTACCCTAGCAAATACCAGTAAGGGAGTGGAGAAGTGAGGCAGGGAAGGGAAAGAAGCCAATAAAGGGTGCAGTATGGCTGGTTATACAGCTGGGACTGAATCCTATTAGGGATCTCAAGTAGACAGTATGGAACACTCCTAAGTCATCTTGCCCTCTCTCAGAGTCATCTTGCCCAAGTGTGAGGGACTAGAGTATTTACTTATCCCACAACTACTATCAGTCACTGGTCAGAGAACAAGAATCAGCGATGTTTAGAGTATAAAGAAAACTGTAAGCAGCCAGGTGACTTTTTGGCAGGCAGTTATTTTTTTTTAATACTAAGCTTCGTTCTAGGATTATATTGTGCATTTCCTCTGAATTTCAAGTACCTTTCTGGAAACACTGAAAAATGTTTCTTAAGTACAATCTTAAAATGTAATAAATTGAAGACTTGATTTCATTCAATCTTCATTACCCCAGCTTTCCAATCCAGAAAATTACATGCTACGGGAGTATTCACAGATGTGGGCATTCGCAAAGGTCTTAGAAAACCTCTATTTCAAAAGTTTGTATTTTAAAAAAAATTTTCAAATTTGTTTGGAACTGGTTTTAATCAGGATCATTCACTTATCACCCCATCCCCCACACCCTGAAATAAGCTGAGCAATTACTAGGTGTCAGGGACAATACTCAAGGGCTGAAGAAGCCAAACTGATTAAAACAGAACTTTCCCCGCTCTCAAGAAGTATACAACCTAAGTGCGTGCAGATGGTGGGGAGTGGGGAGAACAGTGATAACAAGAATGCAGGAGCAGTTAATTCAGTCATGAAGTGTTCAGCCCAGAAAGTCTAGGCTTGAAAGACAACTGTCTTCTTAGGTGAGGGAAAAGGCAGAGAAGGGAGCAGGGCTGAAAAGCAGATTGACGTCTTTCACCAATTTTGGTAATTACCCAGAGAAGGTGGTGTGGGGAGTGGTGGAAATAGGACTTTACTGAGGGGCATTTCTGCTTTCAAGAAACACCCTGCATTCTCCCAACGTCCTTACTTTGTTCATAGCTTATCCTTCCCACTCTAGGAAATCCTATCCCTATCCCTGCCACCTTATACATTCTATCCTTATTCAAGATCCATCTTAAATGGCATCTTCACCAGGAAGCTCTGCTGCTTCTCCCGCCTCAATCCAGAAGTAATCTTTCCAACCTCTGAATTTCCAACCTCTAAAACTGGCCTCAGAGCACAAAGCCTCTATCCTACGGTATGACTATGTAATAGTAAGAACTTAATTTAACACAAAACGCCAACATTTCTTTTTAAAGGCTCTAACCCCACGAGGTGGTGGAGGGCTTCATTTATAGAATCAACAAACAAGGATCAGAAACTTGCTCAAAGAGCCAGGTACTAGTGAGGGACACAGGAACTGAATCTAGGCCTGCCTCCGGAGTTCACTCTTTTTAACTACTGTGTTGTTACTTGTGTACTGACTAAATGCCATCTCACCAGACAAAAGTGCCACAGAGGCAGGAGTGTTAATCATCTGGGTATCCCGTTACTACCTAGCACAGTGCCTTCTACACAGCGGGTGCCCCAAGGTTTAGTAAACTGAGTCACCCAGTATTTAAGCTCAGTTATTAAATTCAGCTCCCTAGATGACACATAGTATGAGGCGTGGTTCCTATTAACCAGGAGCTTATATATCTTGGCAAACAGTTAAGTCTCATTTTTCCATAACAGTAAACAATATAATTCAAACATTAATTGAGCATCTGTTATGAATCACAACAGACTTATCAGCACTGGAAAGATGGTAGAGAACAGATAAAAATCCCTATCCTCAATGAATTTACAACTTAATGACAACAGAGTATGAAATTAAGTGCACAATAATATATTCCAAGCTACAACCATTTAAGAGTTAGTGAAGTATAATAAGGACTAGGAAAGAGGTAGTACTTGGGTACTGCATCTCAAGGACGGCTGGGAAAGGAGAAGGAACAACAAGCCATCTCAGCCAGGGATTCTAAACCACACAGCTTTAGAAACAGTGACCTGGGGGTCTTACATATGCTCTTACATAAATGAATTCCTGGGGCACCTAGGTGGCTCAGTTCGTTAAGTGTCTGACTCTTGGTATCGGCTCAGGTCATGACCTCATGGTTCGTGGGATCGAGCCCCACATCAGGCTCTACGCTGACAGCGTGGATCCTGCTTGGGATTCTCTCTCCCTCTCTCTCTCAAAATAAATAAACTTTTTTTTAAAATGTGTAATCTTTGCATAGAATAACAATTTGATTGTAGCACCACGAAGCATCCCATACTCCAAGAGTCACCTTTGAAGACAATCATTTTTATACAGGAATATCATGAAGAAATAAAAACACGCCAAACTATTAGAAAAATACCGAATTTCTTAACCTTAGTCTTCTCTGATACTAATCCCACATAAATAGTGGTGCACAGTGGGAACAAAAAAATCTGCTATTCATCCTACCCAGGGACTAAAAGAGGGGATAGGGAGGCAGAAGGCATTCCAAAGCCCCAGGAGTGAATTTCCAAATGCCTTCTGGTTACCTCCACCTGTTGGATATGCTACAAATACCTGAAACTCAACAAATCTTGGACTGAACAGGAGAGTCTGATGTTTTAGTGGTACGGAAAATTTTCAATTTTTTTTTTAACGTTTTTATTTATTTTTGAGAAAGACAGAGAGACAGAGCTTGAGCTGGGGAGGGGCAGAGAGGGAGGGAGACACAGAATCCGAAGGAGGCTCCAGGCTCTGAGCTGTCAGCACACAGCCCTATGCAGGGTTCAAACCCACAAACCGTGAGATCATGACCTGGGCTGAAGTCGCACCCTTAACCGACTGAGCCACCCAGGCGCCCCCGGTACGGAAAATTTCAGACAGTGGTAACAATCTCACCACTTAAGCAAGACAAAAGTAGTCCTATTTTTCTTCTTTTACCTCCTTCCCACCAATAAACCCCATTTACTCTACTTATAAAACTCATTTTACAACCCAAAAGCCTCTGAATCAATCCCCTCTCCATTCTTACTGCCTTTCTCCAAGTAATCTAGGACCTCAACTTTGTCTGCCTGGCCTCTTGCAATAGTTTCTTAACTCCTCTCCCAAATTCTAACCTCCCCTTCCGTGTAACCCCTTTGAATTACCTTCCATTACCACTGCCAGTGAGCCTTCAAAAACTGAAACATGACACTGTTCTATCTGAAATTCCTCTGAAGAGTCGCTACAACCTAGGGTGGCTCAAAGGGGCCTCTTTTTTTTTTTTAGCCTTGCTCAATTTTCCCAATCTCATAGCCTCCACTTCCATCAGGACAAATAACACGCACATCTATGAATAAAATACGCTCTTGCACATTTCTGTGATTTTAAACATGTTTGCTTCCGCTGCTGAAAACCCAAATGCCGTCTTTCCTTCAACTCACTTCTCAATCTGGCAAATTCCTATCCATCCTTTAACACTTCACTCACCTCTTCTTTCTGTAAGTATTATCTGACACATTTCAAAGCCCAAACAGAGTTAGGTTTTCTGAGACATGTTTCTAAATGAATCTTTTTGTCTATTACAGATATGCTACTTATCCCCTCCACTAGAACAGGAGTCTAAATGGTAGAGGGACCCAATCCATCTTTTGATCCCTATGGGAAAGTAACTGCATGTGTAAGTTATCTAGGAAAGGTTTGCTGCTGAATAAGTCAATCTCTTACAGCCTTAAATAACCTGTTGCACATTTTTTTCATCAAAGAATTTAATATGTTGCTAAATTCAATTTATACCGAATTACTTCCTTAATTTGGACACTTACAAGGAGTCTTCCTACTTATAATATAGTAAAAGATGTTGCTAAAGCTCATTACAGCCATAATGCCCAAAATTACAGCATCAGAGTAGAAGTTCTGCTTCCAAAACATGTGTGTAATATTGCACAGTGATCAAGAACTCGGGCTGCAGAGGCCATCAGACTTGGGTTGGAATTCCAGTCTTGTCATTTACTATCTATTAAGACTCAGGAAACAAGTTAATTGATCAGTTTCAGAGGGTTGCTCTGAGGAATGAAGTAAGATCAACCATATAAAATACTACCTGGCACCTGAAATTTTTAGGAAAACTAAAGGAGACGGTGTATCTAACACCACCAAAAACTTTTCTGGCACCTGATAATTGCTCCATGGATAAAACATGATACATAAAATTCTTGGGAAGTGTCGGTGCTGTAAAAACAACAACAACAACAACAACAACAACAACAACCACCCTGCACATTAAAACTAAGAGGACTCAGAAATAAACTAGAGTTATGGACGAGACTCCTCAAAACCTATGCAACATAACCAGAGGATTTTCAAAAACAGTCATGGGTTGGTATCCGGAGATGGGCTGAACCATTCAAGCAGGAGGCTCAGCATGGTCATGGGTTGCCACAGTTGATATTAAAAATTAACCAAACAATGGAGTTGGAATGCTGGCACCCCTTTCACTAGAGCAGTGCTGGCAGGTACTGAAAGTGCTGAGAGCTGTGACTGTACAAGAGCGGCGATGTGCCTTTCTGAGGACGAGGATGCAGGTCCTCGTGGTTCATTTTCTTAAAATCTGGACTTAGCACTCCTGCTGCTAGAGCGACAGCCAAGCTAAGAGCCTTCTCTTTTTTCCTAAGACGGTTATCATTATATTCCCATTATCTAGAAAAAACATTGAAGTGAAACAAGAAGACTTTCAGGTCATACAGCCACAATTCTAATTCCCTAACTAACCAATACCATGAGCTAATCTGTATTACAAGTGTAGTCTACTTTGCAACAACACGGGTACCTTCTCTTCACTGTGTTCTATCCTATTACGATTACAATCAGACAAAGTAAAGACACTTCTCAGCCTCCCTTGCAGCTCGGGATGCTCATATTGCTACATTCTCGCCAGGCAGAGATATATGAAGGGATGTGTATGATTTCATGATTCCCTTAAAGGAAAGGGTTGTTGCTCTCTGCTTCCTCTTCCCCTGACCAGCTCCTCAGAATGTCTGACCGGCTCCAAGGCATCAGATCAAGACAACTCAAGAAAGGAAAAAGAGAGACCAATTTCAATCATGAACCAAAATGTCAAGATACCGCATGTTAGTGACCCTGATCCAGAGATACGTAACAATGATAAAAACTCATTACCAGTGTGCACTTACCTCAGAAATACAAAATTGGTTTAAACAGAAAAAATACAAAACTATCTCAGCGGATGCAGAATAAACATTTGCATACAAAAGAAAAATGTTGACTTTTAAAATGAAATTTTTAAAAGTTGGCTTTCATTAGAGTGAAGAAGTTCCTTTCTATTCTCCTATCACCTCTTTCAATCAATGCTGTGCTGGCATCCGAGTTACCTCAACAGCAGGAAAAAAGAATTGGAAATGAAGAAACAAAATTATCATTAATTAAAAGGCAGGTTAATCTACACGAAAATCCAAGCTAACAAAGTTAAATCAGTCAAGTTAGTAAAACTTAGTGTGAAATTGCTTGATAAATTTAACTTCACGCATAGAAGCCAACTGCAGTTCTATATATCAGCAGAGATTTTAAAAAATTAAAATGACGTTTATAATAGCAATAAAGCTGTAAGATATAAAATACACTTTATAATATGCACAAGAACTTTATAGAGAAATCATAAAATTTTATTGAGAAAGACAGTAGTCTCTTTACAAGGAGAGTTTCTTTTTTTAATGTACAAAATGTACAAAGTCAATGCAATTCCAATTAATCGTTGGAAGTCACTGTGTTTTACTGAATTTTATGACTCTGACTTCCAGCCCTATAGAAACTGACTAGATATTGAACAAATACTGAGACAAATCGAAGACTCCAGATTGCTGTTGTAAACCCATTTACTATCCATCTGGCCCTTGCCTTCTTTTGCCCACTTTACGCCAACAATAACCCCAGGCTCTAAAACAGGAGTCCACAAATTACAGCCGGTCAAATTTTTTCTTTAAAGCCTAAGAACCAAAACTAATCTTTACGTATTATAATGGTTACACTGTCTCTTGGCCCACAAAGCCGAAAACATTTACCATTTCATCCTTTTAAGAAAGTGTTTGGGCCTCTGCTCTAGACCAACCCTTGAAAGTTCCCTAAACACCTATTGTACACTTTCATGTGCTGGCTCAGTTCTCTGCCTCTCCACATCTCTTAGCTGGAAAACTCCCACTAATCCTTCCCTCAAATTGCAACTTCTCCGTGGAGTCTTTCTCATCCCCACTCCCCACACCCTTTACTCAAAGACACATACTTCTGCCTCCCTCATGGCCCTCAGCAATGTTTCTGGCCACTTACCAAAAACCTATGTTTATTCGTGTCTCGGCACCTCGGGAGCAGGAACTATCTTATCCCTGTATTGCCAACAAAGCCCTTGTTAATGAAGGTAAAAGCCATTTATGATGGATGTAAATAACGCGATAGAACAAGTCCCTGGGGCACCTGGGTGGCTCAGTTGGTTGAGCATCCAACTTCGGCCCAGGTCATGATCTCAGAGTTCATGAGTTTGAGCCCCACATCAGGCTCTCTGCTGTCAGCTCAGAGCCTGCTTCAGATCCTCTGCCCCTCTCTCTCTGCCCCTCCCCCACTTGCACTTTCTCAAAAATAAATACAACATTTAAAAAAAGAAAAGAAAAGAAAGAAAAAGTCCCTGAAGAGTCAGAAGATGAGCACAGATTCTACTAGTTCCCTAGTTTCTGCAACTATTAATCAATGGTTCTTTTAGACAAGCATGCTACCATAATTCAAAAGCTTTTCTTTCTTTTTTTAAATTCAAGTGGGGAAAAAAAAGATGGAAAAAGAGTAGGTTTTATTTACTTTAAAAGTTCACAATTATAAATAAAAGTGTAACAGAATTGTTTAAAAAAGTATACTTAAGAGAAGTCATCAGGAACTTCTTCCCATTTTAACACGTGTCCTTACAGTCTTCTATTTGTAGACTCAAACACATAAGAGCAGTAAAAGCACACACTTTTTTATTCCTACCTTTCTACTTCATAGTATAAACCATAACAGCAATTTCTAAATTTTCCTGACTCAGGGGCACCTGGGTGGCTCAGTCAGTTAAGCGTCCGACTCTTGATTTTGGCTCACGTCATGATCTCCCGGTTCATGAATGATCTCCCGGTTCATGAGATCGAGCCCCGCATCCAGCTCTGCACTGACAGCCTGCTAACTGCTTGGGATTGTCTGTCTGTCTGTCTGTCTGTCTCTCTCTCCCTCTCTCTGCTCCTCCCCCACTAGCGCTTGCTGCTCTCTAAATAAATAAACAAACAAACAAACAAACATTAAAGGAAAAAAAAAAGTAAACTTTCCTGACTCACGAAAGAGCTTAGGTTTTGCTGCTGTTGCTAAAGGGGATCAGGACATGGTACTATGAAGTATGCCATTTTGGCGTAAGAATAATTTTGAGCTGAAAGCATTCGAGTTCCTTGAATCCCTCGTGTGCAAAAGCAGAGCCTCCTGAAAGAATCCAAGGGTCATAAACTCCCTCCCATAGAGCAACTCTAATGGACTTTGTCACAAGACTATCATTATCTCCCATCTATTCTCCTAAGGGCTCATTTATCTTTCCCAAAAGTTGTTTTCTTTAAGTGTCCTTCCCCGCCCCCCACCCCATCACCTACTCAGTTGGCGTATAGCTCCAAATTCTAACCAGCCTTGGAATTACTCATCACTGAGTTCTCCCACAGGTATATGCACTGCATGTATAAACAATTTTTCCCCCTCATGGTTATCTGTTTTAAGTAATTCACAGGCCCTCACCACGAATTTAAGTAGTCAGAGCAAAGTTTTTCCTCCCTATATTGTGTTTTAAATTATTATGCTATTTCTACACGGTATATAGAGTTGCTGAGTAAGTAAGCTTTTGTTTATTATTAGCTAGCACTAGAAAGCTACTTATTACAATCACTAATAGTCAAGATATAATGGCATGACACAGTAGCCATGAGAGGACTGGCAAATTTTCACCATTTCAAAAATGACTCCTTTGTACTGAACTAGGTAAGAACAAGTACGATTTCTCAAGAAATAAAATTTTTAATTCCATAATAAACATTACTGAGTTTTGGAATGTTAACCAAAGATTAAGATTTAATTACTGATTACAGATCAACTGTCCAACCAGAATTCCAAAAGGCTCTAACAAAAACTAAAGTTTATCATAAATCAACCACCAAAACTTTTTGGGTAGGAAAACCCAGACTTGAACTGACACAAGTCTTTACTTACCACTTAATATAACCAATCACACGATCACTGCAGAGATGTAAATATGTTGTTGCCACAGGGGATAGTGTGTAATATAATATAGTAAGGGCATTGTTATCTTTCTGAAATCCAAAAAAAATCCTCCCAACTCTACACAATTCTGGATTCAAGAATTTCAGATGAATAACTGAGACCCTGCAGAATGGGGAATCGTTTTATTTTTCTAAGATCTAATTGTAGAGGACAGGCTTGAAGAGATGTGCTTTGAAGAAATAAGTACAACTAAAACTCAGGAGATAATTATCTCAGTCATATTTCTTTTAAAAATCAATCACATACTTACATTCTTCAATTTACAATACATTGTGGGTATAAATCACACAAAATCAGACAAAATAATATAAAAATAAAAAGTTAAACCTAAACAGTGATTTTCACTGCCGTGAATGTCAATTCGGATCACCACCAGCCACTAAGTATGTTCACTGGGTAAATACTCACTGGATCACAAATAATACTGTTATATTGTTTATCGATACTTAGAAAATAGAAATTAAAGTAAGTGGCATTCATGTCTTTAATTGACAAAAGCTGGCACAAGTTCTTTATCCTGAGAGAACCAAAGATGTCTGTCTACTCCCACGCTTAACCTGGAGAGCTGAGAACCTAACCTACCCCTGACTGTCAATGTTAACACGACTTTGCTAGTCCTCCGTTTTCATTAATTAGCCTTACTTCACTTTTCCATGTGTCCTGCCCAGGCACATCGTTTCTCCATTATTACAGGAACCACCAACTCTTCGTGAAAAGCATCAACAACAGTTTGAGGCCCAAGATTCTCTGAATCCCTTAACTCAAACTCCTTGCCTAGCCATAACTGCCATATCCAGACCATTACATACGTGGAGATTCTTACCCAATCAAGCTCCCAAACTGAAGACCTGCCTTAAAACAAAGTTTCACTTCTCAATCAAGTCTGACCTCACTTTCCTCCCTGTGATAACAACAAAGCTTTGCAGAAGTGGTGCTCTTCTTTATCCTGATAAGCAACAAACTTGGGTTTGTGCTCTTCGTATTTGGGGAGTCAGTTGACCCTCGGGAGGATCTCAAATTGCTTGTTAAGAACTCTACAATAAGACACTACCAATGATAAATGATTCTGATGGCTTATTAGTATTCCATGTATTGGGCATTCGGTAATTATGTTCTCTTATTATCACAAATATCTACAGTAAGTTGTTAAATAATAAATTCTATATTAAGCTTTCCTTATTATAGGTAAGATTAGAGGGAGTTCCACTTCTGGCAATGGTAGACTAATCTGTTTTGTACTTAATTTCTCTCTTCTATCTGAATAATTATAGCTAGAAAAGCTAGACAAAATATTATTTTACATCTGTTTTCAAGCATCAGACAACTACCAGGCATCAGGAACTTGCAGTTATAATCAGCAACAGCCAAAATTCATTAAAAACCAAATGTCTTTAAACAACAAAATGAATAAGTTGTGGCATATTCATGTAATGAAATATTATACCACAATGAAAACAAACTACTGCAATATACAACTACAGGGGTGACTCTACCATACACGGTACTGAGTGAAAGAAGACAGACTTAAAAAATATGCTGCACGATTACATTTTTATTAAGTTCAAAAGCAAGCAAAGTGGTATCCATACATATCACACTACTGCTTCCAATGAAGGCTAAGTAAGATGATACTGGAGAAGACCCTCCTAGAGGTAATAAATATAAATAACTACAGTTTTATAAAAACTATAAACTCTAGTTTATAGAATGTACAATACATAAAATAAAGCAGCTAACAAAAGGCACTCAAAAGTAAACAGAAACAGGCAGATTCTGGTGGAAAGATGTGGCTGTCTGAATAGTGGCCCCCAAAACGTCAATATCCTAACTGAGAATATTTACCTTACAAGGCAAAAGATAGTTCACAGTTGTGATAAAATGAAGGATCGTCAGATGGGAAGATTATCCTGCATTATCCAGGTTAGACACAAGGGTCCTTAGTAAGAGGGGACAAGACAGTTAAAGGCCAAGGAAGGCAACGTGGGGTCAAAATGCAATAAGATACAGGGTTATGAGCCAGAAGAATGTGGGCAAACTTCAGAAGCTGGAAAAAAAGGCAAGCAAACAGACGCTACAATAGAGCCTTCAGAAGGAACCAGCCCTACGGATAACTTGACTTAACCCCCTAAGACTCATTTGGGACTCTGACTTTCAAACTGTAAGATAATTAAATTTGTGTTTTTAGCCACTATATTTGTGGTAATTTGTTAAAGCAGCCATAGGAAACCAATACAGAAGGCCATGCTCAGAGGATGGAAAGTTGTAAGGACTGAGCTCGATTTTCCTGGCTACTAACTTGGTGCCAGGCATAGCACACAGGAGTGGGTCACTAGTAGAGAAAGCAGTCTTTCTAATATAGACAAACAGAAGACTGGAACCAGGAGAAATCACAACCCACTAAATTAAAACAAATTCCAGAAGACAAAGAGCCACAGAAGAGAATTCTAAATTCTATCAACATGTCTGACTGACTCCTGCATGCAAGTTACAGACTTAACATAGCTAAAGACAAAAGATCTAAATTGATACTTAAGTTGTACTCCAAGGAAGTGAGTTTGCAGTTCAAGTCCAATACAGATAACTGCCTGATAAAAGACAAAAATCAAACACACACACACACTCACTAGAAGAAAATAATAGAACCAAGAGTTAGCATAATTTTCATAATGACCAGTCCCCCACACAAAATTACACACCATATAAAGATCCAGGAAAACAGAACACATTCTCAGGAAAGAAGAAAATCAACTGAAACCAAACCCAAAATGATAAAGATACTAGAAAATAGCAGACAAGAACTTTACAGTGGCTATTCTAATTATCATCAACAAATACGCTCATAATAAATAGACAGGAAATCTCAACGGAGAAAGAGAAATAATAAAGAACCCAATGAAGAATCTATAACTGTTAAATAGAATATCTGAAATAAAATTCAATGGACTGAGTTAATAATTAAATAACAACAAAGGAAAGAAAAAATAAACTTTGAAACAGAAAAACTATCCAATGTGAAGACCACAGAGAAAAAGAAAAATTAAGAGCCCCTCAGGGACATTTACATAAAGACAAATTATCTAACCTGCATGGAATTGGGTTCCCGGAAGAAAAGAGAATGAACAAAAAAATTATTTGAAGAAATAATGACAAAACTTTCCCCTATTTAATGCAAATTCAAAATGCTCCAACAGGATAAATATGAAGACAACCATGAAAAGGTAGATCATGATCAGGCCAAAGAGAAAAAGCATATCATGAAAGAAGCAAACAAATGGTGTACAGGGACAGTGGTTCAATTAAGAGCTAATTTCTCATCAGGAAATATGGAGGCAAGAAGTCAGAACTTCACTTTAAAAAAAAAAAAAAAGGCAAGCCAACCCATAATTCCATACCCAGCAAAAATGACCTTCAAAACTGAAGTCGAAAAAAAAAAAATATATATATATGTATTCATTACCATATATATATATATATATATATATATATATATGGTAATGAAGAGTATCAGAAATGGTAACCATATGGGTAAATACAAGCAATTACTACTGCACTGTAATATATGGACCTGTTCAAAGCAAAAGAACATCATCTTGTGGAGTTAATAAACTTAATACATATTGTAACAACTGTCACATAAAGGCCATGGCTGGGTAAGACGTGAACCTATATAACTGCACACTTTCTACATTTTATGTGAACTGATACAACATTAATGGACACTTGACTGGTAAAAATTAACGATATATACTATAATCCCTAGAACCACCAGTGAACAAATAATGGAAAGAACAGCTGGAACAGATAACAGGAAAAGTAAAGTGAAATTGTAAAAAAGATTGAAGTATAAAAAAGGGGTAAGGGAAGTAAGCAGGAAGGAACATAAGACCAAGAAACTGAGTGGACAAACATAAAAGGAAAAATCAAATTTAAAGATGCAAACCCAATCATATAAATGAGTGCATTACTGTGAATGGTTAAACAGTACAAGTAAAAAACCAACTTTCATATTGGGTAAAAAAGCAAGACACATTTATAAATTGTCTACAAAAGAAGAATTGTAAAAATAAAGACACCAATAGGTTGGAAGGAAAAGGATCTCACATAAATTACAAGCCTAAGGACAGGATGGCTGTTTAAAATCAGATGACACATGTCAAGACAAAAGGAATAACCAGAGGTAAAAAAAATATTTTATAATGATAAAAGGGTCAATTCATCAGACAAAAATAGCAATCATAAATGTGTGCATACTAGTAAGAAAACTTCAAAATGTATTTTTTAAGTGCAAAATTAAAAGACAATTCCAAAATCATAAGAGAACTCTCAGCATATGACAAGGACAAAAATCAAAGATAGAAATTTGAAAAACACTACCGACTGCTTTTACCTGTTGTTTTTAGCACGGTACAACCAAAAATGCAAATCATGTAGCTGTTTTCAAGTGTTGAACCAATAAAACAGTCTCAACATATTTCAAAAGAATGAAATCATACAAAGTATGTTGTATAAGTAAAACGGAGCTAGAAATCATTAACAACAAGATATCTAAAATAACCCAAATATTTTGAAATTATACAATTTATATCCGAATAACCCATGGGTCAGAAGAAAGCACAAGTAGAAGACATTTTCAAATAAAATGATAACAAAAATACAAAATATAAAAATTCGTGGGATACAATTAAAGCACTGCTAAGAGAACTATATAACTTTAAATACTTATATTAGGGGAAAAAAGATAGACAATCAATCATCTAAGCTTCCACCTGAAGAAATAATGAGAGGAGCGTCTGGGTAGGACTCAGTGGGTTAAACGTTCCACTCTTGATTAGGCTCAGGTAGTAATCTCACAGCCCTGTGTGGGGCTCCGTGCTGGGCATGGAGCCTGCTTAAGATTCTCCCTCCCTCTCCCTTTGGCCCGCCCCCGCTCAAGGGGGTATGCACAGAACTCTCTCCAAAAGAAAAAAGAAATAATAAAATTAAGCACAGAGTGAGCAGAACAAATACAAAAGACAATCAGGAATCAATGAAATAGAGAATCAATGAAATATGAAACAGGAAAACAATACTAAAAAAAGAAAAATCTATGGAACAAAGATTTTTTTTTACAAAGATCAATAAACCTGATAAGCCTCTGTGAGATCAGCCAGGCTGATCAAGAAAAAAATATATATCAGAACAAAAGAGGGCATACTTCATACCGATTCTACAGTTATTAAAAGGAAAGAGAGTTATAAGACAGTAAATCTAAAATTATCGTTGGGGAACGCCATTGAAAAGAACACTTGTACAGCATACAGACTAAACCCAGTTAAGGCCTCTTTAAAAACTTTTAAGATTTGGCAGGTGGGTGCAGGGACCTATTCATCTCACAGCAGCCCAAGACAAGCCTCATACATAAGTTCCTTTGCTTATTAAAAGTGCCACCTACCAACCTGGCGTGGGCCTGCCCCTTTCTTGGCTGGTCTCTCCCTGCCTTCTGAGTACAGGAACCAGTTTCAGAGTTGCTCTTCAAAAGGCACAATTAAGAAAACAAAAGGGCAAGACAAAGACTGTGAGAAAGTATTTCCAATACCGGGATCTGACAAAGGGCTTTCCTCCAGAATACATACATAGCCCATCCAACTCAAGACAAAAAAAGAAGTTAAAAATGAGCAAAAGGTGTAAGCAGGTAAATTAACAAAAGAAAAGGCCAAAAGCACACACAAGATGCTCAACATCACTATCATCAGGAAAATGCACATAAAACCAAGATGAAAAACCTACTAGAATGGCTAAAGTCAAGTTACTAGTTGGAATGTAAAATGGTACAGCCACTTTGGAAACCAGTCTGGCAGTTAAACGTACAACTGCAATGTGACCCAGGATTTCCAAATCCTACGTACATATCCCAAGAAAAATGAAAACCTATGGTCACATGAAGACCAATAATGTTCACAGCATTTCATTTATACGTACCTAAAGAAATATAAAGCTGGACACAACACAATATCTATCAACTGATAAGCGGAATAACTGTGGCATAATCATTCTATGAAATACTACTTAAAGCTTAAAAAGAAGACAATATTAACACAACAACATGGATGAGTCTCAAAATTAGCATGCTAAATGAAAGACATGAAAAGCAAAAAAATACTTGGATCCAGCTGTGGGCATTCTAGGAAAGGCAAAATTAGAGAGATAGAAAGCAAATAATTAACTGGGACCGGGGGTCAAGAATGGGCCTCAACTGTAAAGGGGCACAAGGGAACACTGAGCGACAGAAGTGTTCTATATCTTAATTGTAGTAATGGTTACACAACCTCATATATACTGCCAAAACACAGCAAGCTTGTACACTTAAAATAAATAATGTAAATTATAATTCAAAAAAACCAGAGAAAAAAATCATCAGATATTTGTGTGGACCTAAACAATTTAGTTTATTTAGAAAAACAACCAAGAAAGGACAGCCAAGGAAATCCTAAAAACAAGAACAATGGGGAAAGGGTACCAGAGTGCTACTATATATTAAAATATATTAGGGGCACCTGGGTGGCTCAGTCAGCTGGGTGTCCGACGTCGGCTCATGTCATGATCTCACATGGTCCGTGAGTTCGAGCCCCGCGTCGGGCTCTGTGCTGACAGCTCAGAGCCTGGAGCCTGTTTCGGATTCTGTGCCTCCCTCTCCCTTTCTCTGCCCCTCCCTGGCTCACACTGTCTCTCTGTCAAAAATAAATAAACATTAAAAAAGTAATAAAAAAAGAATATACATAAATAGCTAATATGTTCATAAAAAGATGCTAAACATCATCGGCCATTTGAAAAATGGAAATAAACAGTATAACAAGATGCTACTCCACACCCACGTGAATGGCTGGCTACACTCAAAAACTGAACAATTGTAAGCACTGACAAGATGTGGAGAAACTGTGTAAAACGTTATAGCCACTCTGGGAAAACAGTTTCTTAAAATGTTAAATACAGATTTGCCCTACAGCTCAGCAATTGCACTCCTGGCTATCTACCCTAGAGGACTGAAAATATCCATCCACACAAAACATGTACAACACAAATGTTCAAAGCAGCATTAGTCACAATAGCCAAAAAGTGACAACTAAAATGCTCATCAACTAATGAATGAATAAAATGCAGTATAGCCATACAATGGAATATTACTAATAACTAAAGAAATAAAGTATTAATAAATGCTACAAATGGATCAACCTTGAAAACGTATGCTTAGTGAAAGAAGCCAGTCACAAAAAAATATATAAGATATGATCCCATATATACCAAACATCCAGAAATAGAAATACAAATACATAGAGACAGAAAGTAGATTAGTGCTTGCCAGAGGTTGAGCCTGAGGTTTCATTATGGGGGAGATGAACATGTCCTAAAATAAGACTGTGGTTACGGTTGTACAACTCTAAAAATTTACTAAAAGTCACTGAATTGCATAGTTAAAACAGTTGAATTTTATGCTATGTAAAAACTGCACTTCAATGAGCTTTAAAAAATAAAGATAATGGGAATGCAAGCTGGTGCAGCCACTCTGGAAAACAGTATGGAGGTTCCTCAAAAAACTAAAAATAGAACTACCCTACGACCCAGCAGTTGCACTACCAGGCATTCATCCAAGGAATACAGGTGTGCTGTTTCGAAGGGACACGTGCACCCGCATGTTTATAACAGCACGATCAACAATAGCCAAAGTATGGAAAGAGCCCAAATGTCCAACAATGGATGAATGGATAAAGATGTGGTATGTATATATATATATACATACACACACATATATATGTACACACACACACGCACATATATACACAATGGAGTATTACTCGGCAATCAAAAAGAATGAAATCTTGCCATTTGCAACTACGTGGATGGAACTGGAGGGTATTATGCTAAGTGAAATTAGAAAAAGACACAAATCCCAGGACTTCACTCATATGAGGACTTTAAGAGACAAAACAGATGAACATAAGGAAAGAGAAACAAAAATAATATAAAAACAGGGCGGGGGAAAAAACGGAAGAGACTCATAAATATGGAGAACAAACTGAGGGTTACTGGAGGGGTTGTGGGAGGGGGGATGGGCTAAATGGGTAAGGGGCACTAAGGAATCTACTCCTGAAATCACTGTTGTACTATATACTAACTAATCTGGATGTCAATTTTAAAAAATAATAAAATTAAAAAAAAAAGAAATAGTAAAAAATAATAATAATAATGATAAAAAAACATAAGACTGGAGAAAGTATTCTCAATACATTTTTTAAATTACCAAAATATATTGTCAAAACTTCTACAAATCATAAAGAAAGATAAACTAGGTGATGGAAAAATAAAATATATCTTAAAAACCCAAAATGGCAATTTAAAGAAACCCCACTCGTCAATAAATTTATGCTTAAAAATAAACATGATGTGAAGATTAACCTGCCCCGGTAACTTTATGAAGTACTTAAACTAAGAAAATGGATGACTCACTATTATGCACAGTTCTTCATTTAGGTGAGACTTTTAAACAACAGTTAGGTTTGGGGCGCCTGGGTGGCTCAGTGGTTCAGTCAGCCCTGCATTGGGCTCTCTGCTGTCAGCACAGAACCCGCTTCAGATCCTCTGTCCCTCTCTCTCTCTCCCTCTCTCTCCCCCCCCCTCTCTCTCTCTCTCTCTCCCTGACCCTCCCCTGCTCGCTCGCTCTCTCTCTCAAAACTAAATAAACATTTAAAAAAAAAAAAAAAAAAGGCTCAACTGTCCTCTGAGCTCCAATCATAGACAAACTGTACTAAAAAGGATTACAATTTTCCCATTTTGCTTGGCCTTTTCAGTCTCATACACCCATCTTCAGCTGCCTTTTATTCCCAGGTACCAACTTAAGGCAAAAAAAACAAAGAATCATTTTGTTGCCGTTGGTTATACTTGCTTTTAAACTCCTGCACTTAAGATCATCTTTGGCCAATAAACTGTGTCAGAGCAATCTATCTCTCTTAATAAAATATAAAGTGGTTCACACAAAATAGTACAAAGAACATTCATATTTTTTCTTTCCAATCCCTTTTCCTTAGAAGTAGTATTTTTAAGTAATTAACAAAACAAAGAAAAAAAAGAACACAGTTTATTTTGAGCATAATCAGTAGTAATCGGCCCAAAAAATAAATAGGAAACAGACATGCAAATATTCACTAACCTTCCAGTAGTCAGATTGTAAACTGTAGTACCTCTGGTATGCAGATAATGCTGAAAAAGGGAAAATAAGTATGAGTCGCAATTATGTCCCATTTCAAAATCAACAATACATGTTTTTAGAAACATTATAACAAGCCTCCCACCATACCCACCACCTCCCAACAGACAGTGATATTTAAGAGCAAACAATTTAGAAATCTGGGGCCTCCCCCTCCTCATAGTCAGACATAGTAACAAATGTCAAATATATAGTAGTTCATGAATGTAAAACTGCACTCACATCTCAAACCTAAGCTTGAACAGAATCTAGGCTTCCTCTTGAATCAACATGACCTTCCTCACAGACCAAATCTGATAAAAAGATTAAGATTTTCTGAGTCTACTCCAGAATACGATAGGTTATTTGTTCCCACAAGGGACCTCACTTCTAAGAATGAGCAAGAGCTCAACCACCTCCAAGAGCAAAGGGAGTATTTCTTTTGCGATGCTTCCTTTCATATGATCAACAAAAAAATCCATCCCACAATTACCTTGCTCCAACTCAATTCTAAAACAGGGCATCACACAACCCTAAATCCCCAAGGCATAAAAGGCTTTGGGAGAAACTACAGTTCCTGTGGATCTAAAAACTCAGTGAGGGGGCACCTGGGTGGTTCAGTCAGTTAAGCATCCAACTTCGGCTCAGGTCACTCAGGTCACAATCTCACGGTTCATGGGTTCGAGCCCCGCGTCGGGCTCTGTGCTGACAGCTCAGAGCCTGGAGCCTGCTTCGGATTCTGTGTCCCCCTCGCTCCGCCCCACCCCTGCTTGTGCTCCGTCTCTGTCTTTCAAAAATGAATAAACATAAAAAAAATTGTTTAATCGATGAGCAGTAAGTCATGGAGGGTGTGATGTACAGCATGGTTGACTAAGGTTAATAATACTGTACCACAAATTTGAAAGTTGATGGGTAAATCTTAAAAGTTCTTATCACAAGAAAAAAAATTTTTTTAATGTTCATTTATTTTGAGAGAGAGCATGCAGAGGAGGTGAGGAGGGCAGAGGGGAGGGGGACGGGAAGAGGGGGAGGGAGAGAAGGGGAGGGGGAGAGGGAAGGAGGGAGGGAGAATCCCAAGCAGGCTCCACTCCATCAGCAAGCACAGCGCCCAACATGGGGACTTGAGCTCATGAACTGTGAGATCATGACCGGAGCCAAAACCAAGAGTTGGACGCTTAACCGACTGAGCCACCCAGGCACCCCAAGAAAAAAACATTTATGTACAGTAATGGATGTTAACTACTTATTGTGATTTTGCAATGTATATATTGAACCATTATGCTGTACAGCATCTGAAACTAATGGTATACATCAAGTATACCTCAATTAAAAAAAGACTTGGATTTTTCAAATAAGATTTAACAAGTGCAATAAAATTTTACAATGATAAAAATGGAGGGAAATGGAAATTAGCATTTTCTAGAATTACATGTATAATGCTTCCATACTGTTTATCAGTAAACAGCCAAAATATATATGAATACAATCCAGAGAACTTTCTAAGCAAGTTCAAATTAGAGAAGCATTACCCAAAAACATCATTACATATCTGAATAAGTAACTTAAATAATGTTCATCTTTTGGCATAAAGATGATGCCAACCAACCTATCCTTGGAAGCACATCCAGTTTTGGTGAAAAGCTGACTGCAAATCATCCTGCATTTTCTAGTTGTTCACACATGATTTGTGCTAGTTCATAAAGGTCATTGATTAATGGTCTTCTAAAAAGAAAAGTAAACCAACTTATTTATCAAACTAGCTGGAAGAGAATAGTCAAACAAGGTTCATGTCCAGAGATCATCACTGATTTATAAAAGACAGTCATGGTTAAGGTATTCTCCCTCTACTGCTGGATGCGAACAACGAAGCATATATATCACCAAATGCCACCACAAAGGGAACTATGTTTAGTATGAAGCCCATAGAAGAGAAACAAGTGGAAAGTAGCTGGATACTTCTAGACCTCAAACTAGGCCTAGTACACAACTCACCTATGAACTTCCAATTATGGGAGGTGATTAATGTGCTTATTATTTAAGCTAGAATCAGGTCTTTGCTTTTGAGTCTAAAAACATCCTAACCAACAGAAGTCCAAGTCTCTAGCAATTTTGTCCGGTCACCATGTCAAATCTGGACTGCCCTTTTAATGATGCTATAGAATCCCAACAACTTTGGGAGGTTGTATTTCCAATAACCTAATAATATATGTTACATGACTTCGTAAAATTCACATTTTAGAATTAGAGGAGCCCTTAAAGAGATAATATGGTATCTTCCAAAGTAACTGAAACTGAAGCCTACGTGACTATCAGTTGGGAGAAACATGGCATCTGTACTACAATATGATTAACCAAGAAATGAATATAAACCCTCAAATTCAAAGTCAACAAACTGCCAGCATAAATTTGTAAATCACCCATTTCCTTCCATGAGCATTTGTTACCTTTCCACTCATTTACACATTTCTCAACAATTATTACTTTACCCCATTAGACCTAGCATTCTATTCTAAGAAAAGATCTTAAACATATTTTATGATTCCTGATCCAAATGAATCATTCAAACTCTGAAGACTATAAAAGTGCCCATCACCAGAGTCTCTCTAGTGAAATCCTTTTATTCAAAGCAAAGCCATCATTTCGAATCTCTAAGTCAGTTACTCTATCCACGAAAAAGAATTCCTAGTCCACTACAACTAGATTTTTCTAAAGTCCTTAATAGAGAATAAGGGGAATCATTTGTTTGGACATCCTTATAACGCTTAAACCTTTTTCACAATGACTGTAGCATGTATCTTACTAGGCTCTTACTTCCCTAAATTATCTCATCTTCACTTTGTGATCCCTGAGTTTTCCACCAGTTCAAGAAGTCCTTCTTCATCCCACTAGGCAATCTTTTTAACATTACTTCAGGCAAAACTTTTGTTTGCTTTTGCCACCTAACAAAGAGTCATGTGCCCAAAACAAATTAATATCAACTCGCTATCAACCAACTGCCAAAGCTCACATCTTTTTAATCCTGGGAAGCGACTTTATTTATGAACAAACTTCAAATTACTTTTGCATAATTTTGAGTTTTATTTCATTTTTAAATAAGCACATGTAGTCTTTTTAGATTAAAAAAAAAGAAAAATATAATTTAAAAGATTATTTAAAAACTGGCAAAGTACTAACAAAGAAGCTAGGCCTGAAAAAAATAAAGACAAGAGAAAACAATGAGAAGCAAGTTAAATTTAACTATTATAACAACTTAAGTGTTCTTTAATCTTTCTCCCATGTTCATTATTTGGCCCTTGACCTCATGAAAACAGGAGAAGAGGAAGAAACAAGGAAATTTTCAAGGATAAAAGAATCACCTATACAGACGGGAAAAGGGTACTATACACAGCCATTTGTCCTTCATAGCCACGCTATATACATACCATTTTTCATACATGAAAATGATAAAATTAAATAATAATAATGGAAATAGCCCAAACTGGGAAAACGTTAAGGAAATAGGCAGCTTTTTCATTCTACTAGTGCTATAAGTATAAATTAGTAAAACTTTTTTGTAGCTTAATTTAGCACTCAAAAGTTTTAATAGTTAACCCTTGCACAACACAGTTGAAAATCCACATGGAACTTTCAACTCCCCAGAAACTTTACTAATAGCCTACTGTTGACTGAAAGCTTTAACATAAAGAGTCGATTAACATGTATTTTGCATGTTACATGTATTATATACTGTATTCTTAAAGTAAGCTAATGTTAAGAAAATGTTAATAAAATCCTAAGAGAAAATACATTTATAGTACTGCAGTGTATTTACTGAAAAAATTCCACATATAAATGTAGCTATGCAGTTCAAACACGTTTTTCAAGGGTGTGTGTGTGCGTGTGTGTGTGTGTGTGTGTGTGTGTGTGTGTGTACTGTTGCTCAGTAAAGCCTATGACATCAATGTACTCCTTCTAAAAATAAAAACAGATTTAGCTACAATGATAGACAATATACTGATGATGTTAATAGCAGAAAAGAAATAGTTTACACATCCAACAGAGAATTCTCCTACCTGTATGATAGACACTTATTCAGGAAACTGAAATGTTACAAAGTGTATTTTTGAGGTGGAGAAATTAACATGATACACAGGGTTAAAGAAAGTTACAGAGTTTAATTCAGTTTTCAAATATTGGAAATTTATTGTAATAGAAAAGTCTATAAAAGATAAGCATCAAAAATGTTTAAAAACAAGTGCCTCTAGATGATAAAAGACCAATGGGTCATTAAAGCATTCACGTAGTGTTTCATAAGTATTAAGTGGCTAACAGTGAGATACAGATGTGAACACATGGCTCCAGCTCTCAGGCTATTTAACTTTCATGGTTATGTATCTTATAATATTTTTCTTTAAACACCAAATATATTATTTGTGTAAATGTTAAAATAAGTGTACTTGTGTTAAAATTAGGAGATGGTCAACATCATCAAAGGAGGGCTCCCAGGAAGGCAATAGGATGTAGTATGAAAGAAGCAGCTTTAGGTAAACCTGTGTTCTAATCCTGACCTCACCACTTACTAAGAGACTGTGACATTAAGCCTTTTTTTTTTAATTTCCTTTTATTTTTTTCATCATAACAAGTGTATACTCTTTAATCCCCATCACTGGGGAGCCTGGGTGGTTCAGTCGGTTAAGTGTCCAACTTCAGCTGTCATGATCTCGCAGTTTGTGGGTTTGAGCCCTGCGTCAGGCTCCGTGCTGAGAGCTCAGAGCCTGGAGCCTGCTTCAGATTCTGTGTCACCCTTTCTCTTTGCCCCTACCCTGTGTGTTCGTTCTCTCTCACTCTCTCTCTCTCTCTCCCACAAAAAAATAAGCATTAAAAAAAAGACTTAGTTATTTAAAACAAAAAAATCCCCATCAGCTATTTCACCCATCCCCCTACCCACCGGCCCTGTGATAGCCACCAGTTTGTTCTCTATAGTTAAGAGTCTGTTTCTTGGTTAGTTTGCCTCTCTCTTTTTTGTTCCCTTTTGCTCGTTTGTTTCTTAAATTCCACATGTGAGTGAAATCATATGGTATTTGTCTCTCTCTGATTGAATTAATTCACTCAGCATTATATACTCCCCTAGCTCGACCCATGCTGTTGCAATGTCAAGATTTCATTCCTTTTTTTTTTATAGCTGAATAATAAAATTCCAGTGTGTGTGTGTGTGTGTGCGCGCGCGCGCGCATGTGCATGTGTATACACACACACCACATCTTCTTTATCCATTCATCTATTGATGGACACTTGGGCTGCTTCCATAGTTTGACTATTATAAATATAGTTTGACTATCATAAATAATGTTGCAATAAACCTGGGGGCATATGTATCTCTTTGAGTTAGTGGGGTTTTTTTATCCTTTGGGTAAATACCCCATAGTGTGATTGCTAGATCGTAGGGTAGTTCTATTCTTAAATTTTTTTTTTTTAATATATGAAATTTATTGTCAAACTGGTTTCCATACAACACCCAGTGCTCATCCCAAAAGGTACCCTCCTCAATACCCATCACCCACCCTCCCCTCCCTCCCACCCCCCATCAACCCTCAGTTTGTTCTCAGTTTTTAACAGTCTCTTATGCTTTGGCTTTCTCCCACTCTAACCTCTTTTTTTTTTTTTTTCTTCCTTCCCCTCCCCCATGGGTTTCTGTTAAGTTTCTCAGGATCCACCTAAGAGTGAAACCATATGGTATCTGTCTTTCTCTGTATGGCTTATTTCACTTAGCATTACACTCTCCAGTTCCATCCATGTTGCTACAAAAGGCCATATTTCATTCTTTCTCATTGCCACGTAGTATTCCATTGTGATTCTATTCTTAAATTTTTAAGGAACCTCTTACTGTTTTCTAGAATGGCTGCACCAGTTTGCATTCCAACCAACAACACACAAGAGTTCCTCTTTGTCCACATCCTTGCCAACACTTGTTATTTCTTGTCTTGTTGATTTTAGCCACTCTGACAGGTGTGAGGTGACTGCTCACTGTAGTTCTGATTTGCATTTCCCTGACAATGAGTGGATATCAAGCCATTTAATTCTAGTTAATTCTTTAGAGATCACAAGCAGCCTAAAGAGTTTTTCAATAAAAGAGTAAGGTGTAACTGAAGAATAAAAAGAGAAGTTCAAAGCTACAAAAGAATCTGTTTGCAATTAAATAAAGAGAGCCATATTTCCAGAGAAATGCAGTAGGGAGTAAAGAGGGTTAAGAAAGATTTACGACTTCGGCATGCTTGGAAATATTATGGTTTTGGGTTAAGACTGTCAAAACAAAACAAAGAGGGTGTGCCTGGTGACAAGTCCACATATGCAGCACAGGATAAAACGAAACAACAATGTAAGTTAAAGGTGACAGCCTTGCCAGAAAAAAAGGGAACCGCCTTCAGAGTTAGATGCGATAGAAATGCAAGGAAGGAAAAGATTTAAAATTCCGTCTATACTCCTAATATTAGGCTATGTACTAACTGCAGGCAGAACTCAGTATTTGTAGCCAGTGTATAACACTACAGGTTAGCTGCTAGTGGATGAGTCTGCGGGTCTGGAAGGAAACAAAGCTATGTCAGCTGTACTGACTGCCATCTTTAGGCCAGAACAGGCTGCAGTTGCCTAAAGAGTTCTTTGATTTGTTTTGTTTTGTTACCTGAGGCTTGAATGAAAAATTTTTATTTATACCCTGGAATAAATGAGTATCTCAGAGAGCTTATATTAACTATTTCATTTCATATAAATGACTGATGTACTTAGCTCACTAGCACCTTTCGCCTTCTCAAATCCTGATTGCCTAAGACACATCTTTTCCCTTTTTCTTAAGTTTATTTGAAGAGAGAGAGAGAGAGTGTGTGGAGCAGGGGAGGGGCAGGGAGAGAAAGAATTCCAAGCAGGCTCTGCACTGCCAGCACAGAGCCCAATGCAGGGCTTGAACTCATGAACTGTGAGATCCTGACCTGAGCCGAAATCAAGAGTTGGATGCTTAACGGACTGAGCCACCCAGGCGCCCCCATCTTTTCCTTTTTATGCAGCATTAATACATATTAAATACATGTTAACATTTGAAAAGCCCTCTGAACAGCATCCACCACAACAGATCTTTGTTCCCACATCCCCCTCTCTCCACACGTTTGAAAAGATTTAATATTACAGATTCAAGCAGACAGAAAGTTGGAAAAGCAAAGAAACAATCCTTTTACCACTACATCAGCACCTTCAGAGGCCTTCAAGTCAAATTAATGCACATACTGAGATCTCAGACTTACTGCTTCCTTGTCATTATTAAATTAATATACTCCTCAAGGTCTTTAGTATCTCACATCTGGCTTACTACAAGAGACACCAACTATATGTCTTCTTTGTGTTCCCTTCATTGTGTTCTGCTACAGCTCTCTGGTTCTTGAAGCTACTATAACTTGTGCTTATTGCCTAGACACAGGCTTGTGACAGCCTGGGTTATGGTGACTATTTTGCTCCCTTCAGTATTTCTACAGTGCATTTTGTAATTCTAGGCCATGAGCAGACTGAGCAAAATCGGGGATTCCCAAATTTGCAATGAAAGGCGTGGAGGCACTGGTGATCTTTATATTTTTTTTTTATTTTATATTTATATATTTAAATATATATTATAATATATATATTTATATCACAGTTCAAAAACCACTCAATACACTAAAGTCGCGTGGAAAAATCGAGTGCAATGACTGTGAGTACAATGACAATGTGTGAGCAATCACCCCAACCGCAATGGGTTTTCAGAGAGATACGTAATATTCATTTTCTATGGATACTACACGGCCGTTTAGGTCAGTGCTTTGGGTTTTTATTTCATTTTATTTTACTATCTCAACACAAATTTTTACTGTATAGCAAACATATATACTATGCAAACTAATTCCCAATGATTCTCTAAGTGAAAGGAGTTTAAACAAAGCAGGTTCTTAAAAGAACCACAACCTTTAGTTCTAACAGCTACAACAATGAAGAGAAGCATGCAAGGATTAAAAAAACAAAAACAGTAATTTTTGAAGAAGCCAAACTCAACATCTATGACTGGAAAACATGCACTCTATGTTCTTATACTTCATATATCTTAGGATGGAGTATTGTCATTCCACCCAAGAAAGACAGAGAGAAGACAAAGAGAGCTCATCTACTCTGATTAAGACCTCTTCACATTAGCAACTCTTGGCTGGAAACTTGCCCTAGACATCTGTAACTGCTGAGCAACTAAAACCAAAATTTATTTTGACCACAAGTGACAGACAATGCAACAAAATGACAAACTACTTGAAGGAAGGAGGGAAGGGAGAGAAATCAATCCCTGGCAGGAATTTCAAAGAAAACCCCCAGCTCACCATGAACCATAAAGAAACTTAAAGTTTCAAGGTTTTCATGCTGATATCAGGAACGGGTAATTATTAGATCTCCTTCAACTGTTTTCCTTTAGGAATTCTTACTATCTCCCAAGTTTCTTACCTTATAATTTTGATGTGTGGTCTGAGGTAATTTGCTACTTAATTTTATAAATAACTTACTTAACTTAGTGATTATCATTTCCTATAATCTGCCACACATATTTACAGATACTTACGATTTCTATTAAACTGCTCCTAAGGTCCATCACATATATTCGCAAGAATATCTATGCTTGTCCTACAGCCCAGGGCTCTCTAGGATTCTTTTCCAACCCAAGGAAGAGAAATCACCGCCCCATCTCCATGGCTTAACACAGCCTGTCTGACAGCTCCATCAGCTCTTTGGTTGGGCAAAGGTTAACGGGTTAGCTTTGGGGTGAGGAGTGGCAAGGAGGTATGGTAGATGCAGCAAAAACCCATTCAAATCCTGCTTCAAGGAAGGAATACTGGGAGTCCTGCCCGCAGACAGCCTCCAGCAGTGAGCTGCCTTAGGTGCAGAGCCACCTTGCCCGAGATCACACTCCCTCCCAGGCTGGCCAGTATCCAATATCAAAAGGATGGAGTATAAAGGCCTGTTCACCTTGCCCCGAAGTTGGGATAGCTCTGAAGGGCCATTCTAGCTCCAAGGCTCCCCACGGACCTGGCCAAGGCTGTGACAGCTCAATTTCTCACCTCTGTCCACTCCTCCCTCTTCTCCAATCCAATCCTTTGTCCCCTACCTTCCACAGGTGCTGATCCTAAAGGCCCTCCTTACTAAATATCCTGAATGCTGAACTCCCTCCAGAGGAATCCAACCTGCAATAGGCCGTGTGCACTGAGCCTTCGTTTTCCTACAATAAGGATAAATTCTTAGAAGCCAAATGACCCAATCAGATGATCAAAATTGTTTTTAAAAATTAAAACTCTTCAAACAAATTGCGAACCAGAAAGGCTTTAAAAAACTGTTTTAGAAAATCTTTTTTCCCTTCTGCTTCAAATTCATCTGACAAGACAGGAAATATCTTTTAATGAATAAATCCATAACAGTAATGATAATCAAAGTATACCATCTGCAGATCAGAAATTTTTAGGAATTCCTGTAAGACAGGAAGCAAGATGGGATCAGAATGACAAGTAAGGACAGAAAAAACACAGTCCAAAATGTACACAAAACAGATTCTACCATTCCGTACTGCAGAAGTAGAAGCAGTTTCTCACAAGGAACCCCAAGCTCAGAAAATTTCACACAAAGAAGAGGACTCAGGACTATAATTAAAGAACCGTCTTCAGAATAACAGGACCAGTAAGTCCCCCACATACATACACCTGAGGAGCTTATTCAACATGTTCGTTGCATGGTTCCTGTTTACTCCCTAAAAAGCCATGGTTTATAATCTCTTCTCCAAAATTAAGTGCCTATTTGGTTGGGGCCAGAGCTTCTCATCTCGTACTGGGTTCCAAAGAGAGGAGGAAGCAGCCCAAGGCAACAAATGTCTCCATAAACTGGTGGTGGTGGTGGTGGTGATGGAGTGTGGAGGGGCCTGCTAGAGACAGGCTCTACTTCTGGACTTACAGGAAGATGGTGAAGAGTGGACAGAAAGAATTCAACAATTAGTATATAGAAAGGAATTTTTTTTTAAATCTTGGAAACGTGGTCAATAAAGACTCAAGGAGGATTAAAAAAACATCAAGGAAACAGAAGCCATCAGCTTAAAATATTAAAATAGACTAAAATATTAAAATAGAAAAATATACCAATATACTGCGTCCACTGCCACCTTCTTCTCCTTCCTGTTACAAATCATTGACCTACTGCCTAGCTATCAATGGCCAGTTCATCTACATGACAGTAAATGGGTCTCAGAGTACCTCTTTTCCAGGACTTAAAATCCTCAAAGGTTATCATTCTCTTCTCCCATCTTATTAGATTACTCCTGCCAGCTAGTTTGCCAACAGTCTAGTTGCCACATGCCCCCACCTCACCTCCCAAAAAAGAAAAGAAAAAAAACCATCCAAAACAAATATTCCTAGACTCTTCATTACCTTCATAGCCAGACACTTTATAAATGGAAAATATAGCTAAGTTCATAGATTAATAAAGTTTTAAAAGCTACTATCTATCTATCTATCTGACAACAAAGCAGCAAGAACCTCTGTCCAATCCTCCATATACAAACCTAATTTTCAAGTCTAGGTCTGTTTATGTGCCTTCAAATTAGCATGCTCTCCAAGTACAAGATGTGGCATTAAAAATTTGTATTATACAGGATTTCTGTGTCTTTTGTAAAACAGTTTCCTTTAAATGAGTTACTAGCCTTAATTAAAATTAAAACATAGAGTGTTAAATAATGATTAATACCTAGGATCCTGAAGACATTTTCTAAGTACTAACCAGTTTCACAGAGCAATCCCCAAAACCTTCTATCTCTTGCTTTTCAGATTAGAAGACTGAAGCTCAGGGATATTTATATATATATTCCTTATATTATCCTTAACAGATTATATATATTATATATATTATATATAATATTATATAATTATTATATAATTA
>NC_064817.1:37575836-37583965 GCF_023721935.1 Panthera uncia | reverse complement strand
ATATATAATATATATAAAATCTGTTAAGGATAATGCCACTATAAACAATAGAGATGAGCTGGGAGAGAAACCTAACTTCAAACCTCATATATAACACCCGTGTCAAATAAAAATTGCATATTCGTTAGGAAAGTGTTCACCTGACCTAATAAAAAGGTGGCACAATAAAACATCAACATTAAACAGCAGTGATCCTTCGCTCCAGCCCTGAAACCTGCCAGTTGCTTTGCCCACTAAACACATACTATGTTTACTTCCTCTGCATTCAGATGTTTACTATCATCAGAAGGTTAAAACTTTCTGGTTTCTAAGGATACAATTTTTCTTTGCTATGGGTTCTGCCTTTGGTATTGGAGGAGTGGGTGGTATTTGGGGGTGCTTTATCTTCCTAAGTGAGTAATGATCTGCATCAGCAGCTTGGTACTATAAAAAGGACATATCTCGGGGGCTGCCTTCAGTCATTTAACTCACTTCTTACAGGAAAAAAACTTCAAATGAATAAAAAATGTGTTCTCTCCGGTGCTCAAGCTCATATGTAATCACCTCTCTGTGTTACTTACCTTTACAATAACATGACTACAGATCAGATTTTCATTTAAATATTTTCTAGCTAAAATGGAAGTTTCACAGCCAGGATAAAGAAGAGAAATACAGAGTCTCTGTTACTTCTCCAGAGTGTCCATCAATGGCTCACTTTCTACTATGGTAGAACCTTTAAAGGGCAGGGATTTTTTCCCAAAACAGAACAGAAGTGCACATATAGGTGGTTATCAGTTTAACTGGTCAACTTATTGATGATTTACATAGAGTTACATGAACTTTTCACATTTCTTCCCACCCCATTTTTCTTTCTCATTGTTTAGGATGTTCACAAGCTTACAACTTCTTAAAAGTAAAAATGATAGCTCCCTCAGTAGAGTACAAACAATTACAATTATTTTCAATACATATATAAGTCAAATAGTAATTAACAAGGGGAAAAAATTACCTTTTGGATAATCTTCCAATAAGAGGTTGAAGTGACCTAATTGACAAAAGAAATCAGACTCCACTTTTCCTTCAGCTTTTAAGATTAGAGATTCGTAGCAGCGAACAGCCTAGAAATAAAAAATACAAACATTTAAGAAGAAAGAAAAACCCTAAAATGTATTTCCTTCCTGAGATAATGCACATATCCTCCATTCAATCACCCAAGAAATCAATGTATTTCACTTCTACCTCAGACACAGTCCATGCAGCATTCCTTAGATACCTAAGTATTTATTAGAAGAGCCACTGGTTGTGGCATAAATACTTTTTTTACCTATAAAATACAAATAGTTGCCAGATAGGGAGCACTTTGATAACTTTACTCATAAGTTATAAATCTAAATTATTACTGTGGTCCTTGTTGCCATAAACAAATAATATCCATCTTTTGCGCAGATGGAAAGAACTTTATTCAATTATGTGAGAATTCACAGAATCTCCAGAGTAATAATAGCTATCATTAGTACTGAACAGCTTTCTGTCATAACCTCTATCAGTTTAAGCTACCATGAACTGCCTTTGCGACGTCTTCTCATGATATACTTCAAACCCACTCCAACTCTGGTCTTTCGTCTTACCCTCACATACACTCATTATATACTCATTCTCACAATTTCTTCACCAGATAAAAAAAGTAACATACTATGTTAAGGAGACTTTTTTTTTTTTTTTTTTTTGTAATAAAGAAGACTGCAAGAGAAAATGAACGATGGAAAGAACAGACTTCTGGAATCCTGACAAATTCCAGTTGCCATTAGCTACAGGAGATCCTGGGGAACTTCTCTCTGACTCTCAGGTTTAGTAACAGAGGACTGACAAAAGGATTCAAATTAGAAGACTTCAATAAGGGTTTATCACAGTGCTTAGCACTCCACAGATAGTTAATAATTGTTTCTTTACTTTCTCGCCAGATAAGTAAAAGCTCTCTTTCAAGACTGTTTCAAGCTTTCCAACAGTGTCAAAATTTCCCTGTTAATGATTTACTCTACAATGTTATGTGCTATAAGGTGTCCTGGAGTCACTAAAGAAAAAGTATATGATTTCTCAAATCTCTGGGTACATTCCCAGGTTTGGCACCCACAAAGAAAAGAACCAGAATAGCTTCTGTTACCAAAAAATCCTTTCACTACCACTTCAAGAGCATTTGATGAGATAAGAAAATGTGATGTGGGACAAAGTAACCACTCAAAATCTCTTGATTTTTTCTCTCCTGTGAAATATAGGGCCTTTTGATGGAGAGTCTCAAAATGTCTATCCTAAAATTTACCTATGCAAAGCACATACGTAAATGTTCATCAAGTTTGGAGAAGCCATCCTAAACCAGGCAAATTCTGGGATGACTCTACTATCCTTAAAGCCTAACATTTACAAAAGGGCTATCTTCATTTCTTATTCCACTCTTAGCTATCTGCATGTGCATATGTACCAAATCACAATCACTAAAAACTAATCATTCTGCTTCCCTGTAATTAAGACTCTGAATGCTACACTGAAGTCTCAGAAATTACTATAATTTGGAGGCATGAAATCTCAAGATCCTCTTTATTTAAGTCATATATAATCCTATCTGGCAGGTGGTTAAAAGTACAAAGATACAATTTACTTCAGTACTTTTTAATATCAGAAAAATTCATAAAATTATTGGGCTACACCATGACAATTCTTAATTTTACATTAAATGAGTGACTTTAAAGTAAAGAGTAACTGTAAATAAAGTACTCATTAAAATAGTTATTATCTTTTCTTCTTAAACTCTTAGTAAGCTATTTAGAAACTTTTTCTACTCCTCCCTGATAATTCCTTATGGCTGATCAGCATTAAATTTATGAGCAAATATGGCTCCATAGTGAAAAAAGGATTCAAGTTATAAGTCCAAAGAAATTTTCTTTAATGATCTAATAAGCAAACAGATGGCAACACTCTATACTCCCGTCCTATGGCCATACCTTGATGCCACTACCATGATCTACTGCCTTATCTTCCAGTGCCCATAAAACAAAGGAACACATCGAAAATGAATACCATACATAACTCTGATCATCGTGAAGCATAAAACCAGGTAAAAGCCAGAATGGACAGACTTTCAATTCGCCTACCCACCCATACACTCAGGCTTCACTATCAAGTTCATAATCATTTCCAACAAAGGCAGCATGTACCTACCAACAGATAGTGCTGGTCAAAGATGATGCTGACAGAGCCAAATATTGAATAAGATGAAGAGGAGCAAAAAGTCAGAACAAAGTTTCCAAGTGCCCGTGTCACCACTTCGTAGTGAAACCTCATGAATTTATTTGAAGTGTTTGAGGAAAACCCTGGCATTAGATACAGGCAAATACTAACAATTTTTTAAAAGCATTTAAAGGAAAATAACTGGGGATAATTTCCAATACTCCTAACTCATACAATAATCTAGAATGAAACACAGTATTTTTACAATAACATTTTTAGTCAAAAGGCTATACACCTAGAAGATCTATATAGATAGTTTAGATTTAGAACAAAGTTTAGATAGACTTCTATAAATCAAAAATATTGCCTGTTAAAATAGTTGCTTTTATATTCTTGCTGTTTTTACTTGAAGTATACGCAAGTAAAATCATCCCCATACAGTGTACACAGGGAAAAAAGGACTAGACTATAAAACAAATGTTAAAAATACAAAGTCATACAGAAACATTATTTATTTGTTCTTTTTACTTCTATTTCCTAGATTGTTTCATAATTAACCTCTACCATTTCTATTCTTATAAAAACCATTAAAAAATTATTATGCTTTCCTCTAGGAATCATCCTACCTCTAATGTGAGGATAGTCAGAAATTTTAATGAAAATCATTTCCATCTAGATCAGCACCATTCAATAGAGCACTTTCTACGATGATAAAAATGTTCTATAATCTGTCCTGCCCAATATACTATCCACTAGGCACATGTGGCTATTGAGCACTTGAACCATGGCTAGAAGTCAACAACTGAATTTTTAAATTATATCATTTTAATTTTTATTTCTCTTTAAATAGACATGTGGCTAATGGATAATGTACAGCTGGATGAGGTTTAAAGCTTAGAAACAAGTGAATATTTAATCCATATGCTAAATATTAAGAAAGTAAAATTTCTCATGTTCATAAATGAAAAGCCTGTAAAAATAATGGAGTTCACCGGGGATAAACAATGCTTTTCACAAAAATCTTTTACATCCTATGGATTCTTCTAGTTAGTGGCTTACACATCTATAATCCTTATCACCTACTGTAAAAAACAGTGAGAATGAGAATAAAGTTAATCATTAAATACTAGAATCAAAGAAGAGTAAACTAAAAACCTCCCAGCTAAGTACAGAATGTCAATATCTTCCTCCCATTACAGTATAATTTTCCACAATGTTCAACATAATTTGTGCTCAGTATCTGCTTTATATTTATTATCTGAAAAATCAGTTATCTCAGAACAGTGAGATTATTACTGCCCTCTATTTCTAAACCTTGACAGTTGAAGTTTAGAGCTCATTAAACACAGACCTGTAACCAATTTACTTTTTTAATGTTAACATTAAAAATTGCTTAAAAACTACAATCTTGTATGATAAACTTGGTCAGGGTCTAGCTAAAATACAACACTTGTTTTTTTGGTTTTTTTTTTTTACATTTTTGAGAGAGAGACAGACAGACAGACAGAGCGAGCAGGAGAGGGGCAAAGAGAGAGGGAGACACAGAATCCGAAACAGGGTCCAGGCTCTGAGCTGTCAGCGCAGAGCCTGATGCGGGACTCGAACCCACGAACTGTGAGATCATGACCTGAGCCGAAAAAGTTGGACTTAAGCTTAACCCACTGAGCTACCCAGGCGCCCTGACACTTGTTAATATTTTAGAATTGCTAAATAGAGGCAACTTTTAAACAAATGACTTTTTTTTCCAATTTAAAAGATTAGCTAAAGTAGCTGGGACATACAAATTGTAGAGAAAATTAATGTAGATTTAAATACCCCAATGATTTTAAATGAACCAAAACTTTCAGGTTGAGTATAATAAAGATAAGCATGCAGTCTTGCACATAAGTCCTAAAAGCCAGCCAGAGATATACAAGATGGCTTGGCAGCCACCTGAGTACTTGAAAAAGATTAAGGGATTTAAGCAGACTACAGGTCAACATGTCATCCATGAAATACGGCTAGTAAAAAAGTACTCATGACCCTAATTAATAAAGCATATTATACAAATCAACACCAATGATCAGCTCGCCACAGTCTACCTACTCTGACCAGATCTCTAACATTATCGCCAGTTCTGAGTGCCACATTTTAACGGGTGGTAACTTATAGAGAGCTACAATTTTGGTGAAGAATGGAGGAACTATTGTACGAAAATTATTTTTTTTAAGTTTTTTAAAGTTTATTTATTTATCTTGAGAGAGCAGGGAGAGAAAGGAGGAGAGAGAGAAAATCCCAAGCAGGCTCCACGCTGTCAGTGCAGAAGTTTAACTGAAGAGAACTATCAGGGATGCTAAAGCTTTACTCAAAAATTCAGAAAGCTGTCTGTTAGGAAATAAGATTAACTGCACTTTGGGTACTCCAAACATCAGACCAATGAATGGGTATAACTTATAAGCAAGTTTACTCCAGTTCAATCAGAAAAGAGGAAAACTTAAATATGCCAAAAATTAAATGTGCCATCTTTGGCTCATATCGATGCAAAGAAATAAAGCATAAATTACTAAGCTATCTTAGTGAAAGTTAGAAAAGAGACTTCTTACTTTGGAAACAATTCAAGAGCTGCATTTTTTAAAAAGATTCCTTGGGCTTCTATGATATAAACAAAGTATAATATTATATATAATACAAACCCACACACACACACACACACACACACACACACACACACACGTGAGTGCATCTCTCCTGAATTAATTGCATGATTAGTTTATTTTACTTGAATTTCCATAATTAATTTCTAAATAAATACAGTATCCTGACGTGTTCCCTTCAAGCCCTAAAAATGTTTGCACTGTTAAAGCTGATATCGTTCCCAGAAATATGTCTCAAAAATAACGAGAATTCTTCCCTTTTCCAAACATTCAGCAATGCCTTTGCCTGGCTACTTCTCAAACACCTTACAAATCTTAAAGAGTTGAAACTACCTGAATCTAAATCATTTTTTGAAATTTCAACTCACATTTTTTAAATGAGGGAAACGTTGCACACTTAAAATGATAATCTTAAGAATTACTGATTCTTAATGACCTAGCTATTCCTGAACTGGTATATCAGACTTCCATACCTGTTTACTGTTGCTGAAAATTAAAATGTACATATCACCAATTCTAAAGGGTATACAGTAAAAAGTCTGTCTCCTAATCCTGATCCCAGCCAGACAATTCCCGTTCCCAGAAGCAACAAACATTAAAACTTTCCTACTTTATTCAAGGTGATTTTGTGCAGATGCTAGCTGATAGATTTTTCCCCACTTATATATACACATTGTTCTTCTGCAACTTGCTTCAGATTCTAGGTGTCCCTGATATCCTTTCTCTGTTAAGAGAACCCCTAATTTAATTACACATATGTTTCTACAGAACAAATACTGGGATCCCCAGCCATCCTTGTGGGTGCAGTCTGAGGTTAAGTTCTGGCCAATGGCATACCAGGAAGGACATGCTGTCCTTCAACCCCCCCCCCCCCCCCCCGCTGGAATCACCTAGATGGCAGAAGCAAAAGCTGAGGATGGAGCAGAGGAAAGCAGAAGCCTAAATTTCTAGAACAGTGGAGTTGCAAAGAAGCCTGACACTGATGACTGTCTCTGAGAATTATTTTATTTAACAAATGAGTATGCAGCCCTCTTCCTTCCTTTAAAAGAAAGGCGGGGCGGGGGGGTGGGGCAAGGAACCTGGGTGGCTCAATTGGTTGAGCATCCGACTCTTGATTTCAGCTCAGGTCATGATCTCATTGTCCTGAGATCGAGCCCTGCGTGGAGCTCCACGCTGGGCATGGAGTCTGCTTAAGATTCTCTCTCTGCACCTCTGCTATTCACATACATGTTCACTCGCTCTCTCCCTCCCTCCAAAAAATAATTTTTTTAAAAGAAGATAAATTTAAAAATCCCAGCCACCTAATGAAATAATCATTAATACATACAAAAAGGATAAAGGAAAAAGGAATCTAGTTAACTGTTACCCATACTTAACAATTTAGAGAAGATGCAAGAACGTACATGTTTGTTAATCTACCCTATCTCCCTCTCTCCAATTTTCAACTAATATACATCTTCTGCATCACAATAAAGGCAGTATAACAAAATTTAAGCACCTCAGATTTCTCAGCCTCTCTGGACCTACTGCTCTTCATTCAGTGGATGTGCTGGATACTAAAGAGTAAGCAAGCATCCTGCACGATGCTATCATGGCACCCTACATACCATTCTTTTCAAACAAACTATTGAAAATGCTTTGCTATTACAAAATATTCTTACAGAAGAAATACACTACTGAAATCAAAACTAGATAACTTAGTAAGTTGCTCAAATAGCTAATATTAGAGGCCTTGATATGTACCAGGCATTATTCTAAGCACTTTACAAATATTTATTCACTGAATCCTCACAATGTCTATATGAAATAGGGAGACCCTACTTCATTGATAGGAAAACTGAGCCGCAAAGAAAGCAAATCCTGTGCTCAAGGTGACAGTTACCAAGTAGGATTCAAACAGTATCTGAGGTTACAGTACAGGGTAAGCAGTAAGGTGTTCAACTCAGACCATGCCTAAGGACCTAAAAGTCATTTCCAATATTAAGGACCCCATAAGCAGCTCTTCCTCTTACACTCCTACACACTAGCTCCCTCTACACCAAGCAGAAAAGCGTAAGATCGCCACTTCCTGCTCCCACCATGCCACAGGAAGACTTAGCCTCACAGTTCTTTACCAGATTTTCTCACTTTGCTTTACTTTAAATCATATGAAATGCAACAATTAAAAAAAAAAAAAAAAAAGACACACAATCCAAACGAACAAAAACACCAAGTCCCCAAATTCAAAAGCCACCTTTGGCAGAAAAACACTACTGTTCATATATATATATATATATATATATATATATATATATA
>NC_064817.1:37241030-37272180 GCF_023721935.1 Panthera uncia | reverse complement strand
TTTTTTTTTTTTAACTTTTGGTTATTTTCTGTTTATTTACAATGCAGGGGAAGGGCAGAGGGAGAGGGAGAGAGAGAGAATCCCAAGCAGGCCCTGTGCTGTCCGTGCAGAGCCCGATGTGGGCCTCAATCTCATGCACTGTGAGATCCTGACCTGAGCCGAAATCGAGAGTCGGATGTTTAACCGACTGAGCCTCCCAGGTGCTCCAAGAGCTGGCTTTTTGTATCCCCATATAGGCCAGGTACTGGTTACAGCCTGTCCTTAGGGGTTGGGATGGTAACCTCCCAGCCTGGGATGCACTGTCTTCCTCAGAACCATCCTCCCAAGAATGGTGCAGCCATCAGCAGTTAATACGCCAGCTGGGCAATACGTATACTGCCTCAATTAAAGGGGTCTAGGTGAGGGGCGCCTGGGCGGCTCAGTCGGTTGGGCGTCCGACTTCGGCTCAGGTCACGATCTCGCGGTTCGTGGGTTCGAGCCCCGCGTCGGGCCCTGCACTGACAGCTCAGAGCCTGGAGCCTGCTTCGGATTCGGTGTCTCCCTCTCTCTCTGCCCCTCTCCCACTCTCTCTCTCTCTCATAAGTAAATAAACATCGAAAGAATTTTTTTTTGAAAAGGGGTCTAGGCGAGACACTGACAATCTTCACTACAGTGGGTAAATCTAAGGAAGCATTGCGCGTGTAAAACAACAGTCAATGTCTGCTTGGGGGTGGACGGCCAATAATGTCAAGTTCTTGTCTTGTTCCAGAACCTATTGATTGACCTCACATGTTGAGTGGGCAGGCATATTGAAATTTTAAGAGCAATCCCTAAATGCATGGCTGTGAGTCGTGAACAAATCACATTTCAAGCACACCAATCAGCAATGCAGTCCGAAGGCAGGAGAGGAAGAAGAAAGAAGCACAGAAGAAACAAAGTAAACAGGAAGCATAAAACAAGATGGTAAAAGTCAACCCGAATATATCAGTAATCACACTTCAAAAGGAAAAATGAACAGAATTCACAATGCGATTTTATAGAAATATCATGCCATGTAGATTCAAGCAGAGGGATTAGAGCCACCGAAAAGGAAAGAAATGTTTCTAAAATGTCACCGTTCAGTAGAGAAGTCTCCAAGCCTCAAGATGTAATAAATCCCCTTTTCATTTTCCTTCAAATCGTCCCACCCCCACCCCAATCTGAGACTCAGCACCTGGTGTTTCTTTTTAAAAAAAATTTTTTTTTAACGTTTATTTTTGGGAGAGAGAGAGGGAGGCACAGAATCCAAAGCAGGCTCCAGGCTCTGAGCTGTCCGCACAGAGCCCGACGTGGGGCTCGAACCCATGAACTGGGGGATCATGACCTGAACCGAAGTCAGATGCTCAACCGACTGAGCCATCCAGGTGCCCCAGCACCTACTGTTTCTTGTATCTCCTGCATTCTTTCTTGGATTACTAAATTTTTGGCTGAACTATTCTCTTGAGTAATTCCTACAGGTGTGGGAGGCAAACTTTCTGAGCTCTTGTACGCTTAAAATATCTTTTGTTCTCATATAATTTAAGATTGACAATACTTTTAGAATTTTGAAGACACTGCTCCATTGTATTCTATGTGACGTTGCATGATGTTAGTCGGCTTTGGAACCTTTCTGAGTCACCTTTTCTTTTTCTTTTCTTTGAAAGCTTTGTAGGTTTTTTTTTCTTTTGCCTCAGAATTTGGAAATTTCGTAAATGTGTCTCTAAATGTGAGTTTAAAAAAGCTGAATTAGCTGTAAAAATCCATGTCCGTGTCCTTTTGCTGTGTGTTGTCATTACAGAGATGATACACCTGGAACGTTTAAAAACCAAGGCCAGGAGGAGGGGTTTAAACTCACTCCCTAGACTGTGAGATTGAGGGCCCCCAAATAAGTACTCAGTAAATAAGACAGGGAGGGATTCAGAATCATGAAAAGGGAACAATGTTTATCTCTCCTTACACCAGCATTCTCTAGGTCCTTTCATTCTGAAGATTCGTGTCTTTTGTTTAAGCAAATTGTACTTTTTAAATAGACTTGACTTGGGGCGCCTGGGTGGCTCAGCCGGTTAAGCGTCCGACTTCGGCTCAGGTCATGATCTCACGGTCCATGAGTTCAAGCCCCACGTCGGGCTCTGTGCTGATGGTTCAGAGCCTGGAGCCTGTTTCGGAATCTGTGTCTCCCTCTCTCTCCGACCCTCCCCTGTTCATGCTCTGAACTGTCTCTCTCTGTCTCAAAAATGAATAAACATTTTTAAAATTTTTTAAAAAATAAAATAAAATAAATAGACTTGACTTTTTAGAATAGTTTTAGATTCACCGAAAAATTGAGCAGCTAGTACCTTGTTCCCATGTATCTCCCCCAGACCACCACCGTTTTCCCCACGACTGTGGTACGTTTGTTACAATTAATGTACCGATGCTGACACCTTATTATTCACTGCAGTCTATGCTTTATTCCCATTTCATTTGTACCTAATATCCCTTTTTGGTTATGTATTTTTTTTCCAGGATCTGATCCAGGATATAGCACATGACATTTAGTTTTGTCATATCTCCTTAAGCTCCTCTTGGTGTGACAGCTTTTCAGACTCACCTTGTTTTTGATGACAGTTTTTGAAGGGTAGTGGTCAGGTATATTGCCGAGTGCTCCTGTATCGAACTTCTTCTGATGTGTGTTCACGATTGGACTGGAGTTCTGGGCTTTGAGGAAGGAGATGATAGAGGTGAAGTGCCATTTCCATCCCATCACATCAAGGTTTCATACTATCAGCATGACTTCGGGGCGCCTGGGTGGCTCCGTCGGTTAAGTGTCCCGCTCTTGATCTCGGCTCGGGTCGTGATCTCATGGTTCGTGAGATGGAGCCCCGCATCAGGCTCTACGCTGACAGCGTGGAGCCTGCTTGGGTTCCTTTCCCTCTCTCTCTGCCCCTCCCCAGCTGGCGCTGTCTCTCTCTCTCTCTCTCAAAAAATAAATAAACTTAAAAAAAGAAAAAGAAAAACTGACATGACTTACCACTGCTGATGTCGGCCCTGATCACCTGGCTGTTGGTTGGGTGTCTGCACTGTCTTAAGTTTATTTATTTTGAGAGAGAGAGAGAGAGAGAGAGAGCGAGCGAGCACGAGACGGGGAGGGCAGTGAGAGGGAGAGAGAGAACCCTAAGCAGGCTCCACCCAGGCGCCCCCATTGTAGCACTGTGCGAAAGGCAGCCCCACACTTACGGAGTGAGGAATGATGATACCCCTCTTTAGTGTGGCATAGCTACATAAATTATTTAATATTCTGCACAGGAGGTGAGGGTTTTCTCCCCCATTTATTAATGTACTCAGATCATTTAACCCCTCTTTAGTGTGGCATAGCTACATAAATTATTTAATATTCTGCACAGGAGGTGAGGATTTTCTCCCCCATTTATTAATGTACTCAGATCATTTATTTTTTTTTTATTTTTTATTTTTTATTTTTTTTTAATTTTTTTTTTAACGTTTATTTATTTTTGAGACAGAGAGAGACAGAGCATGAACGGGGGAGGGTCAGAGAGAGAGGGAGACACAGAATCCGAAACGGGCTCCAGGCTCTGAGCTGTCAGCACAGAGCCCAACGCGGGGCTCGAACTCACGGACCGTGAGATCGTGACCTGAGCCGAAGTCGGCCGCTCAACCGACTGAGCCACCCAGGCGCCCCTGTACTCAGATCATTTATATCAGTAAGGACTCAAGGAGGTTTATTTTATGCTTTGGGCTGTAATCCAACACTATTTTGTTCTGATTGTTCCCGTTTTGACCATTGGGAGCTTTTTCTGTTAGCTCCTTGTGTCCCCTTTGACATACCCCGATCAGTGTGTTTAGCAAATCGTATTTTAATAATAATTTCGATTATTTCTTCCCTGACATGCTGTCCATCCTCCACTTCTGAACCCGGATTAGACACTGGAGCCTCTAGATTTTTCCTTGGTAACTTTTTAATACTTTCTGTTTATTTTTTGCTTCGTATTCTAGGGCGGTTCCTTCATTTTACTTCCAGCCCACCAATGTGGTCTTTCAGGCTTGATTTATCATTCAGCCTGTTCATTAAAAGATTTAGGTTAGTCACTAATGTTCATTCGCTTATTTTCTAAGCCTCCTTTTTGTATCCCTGGTAGCTTCTTTTTCATTGCAATCTGTTGGTATTTCACTTTGTTTTTTTAATTTATTTTTTAAATTTACATCCAGGTTAGTTGGCATAGAGTGCCACAATGATTCCAGGAGGAGATTCCTTCATGCCCCTTCCCATTTAGCCCCTCCGCCCTCCCACAGCCCCTCCAGCAACCCTCTGTGTGTTCTCCATATTTAAGAGCCTCTTACATTTTGCCCCCCTCCCTGTTTTCATATTCTTTTTGCTTCCCTCAGTATTTCACTTTTTGTATTTTACTTTCCCATTGAGGGGGTTGGTTTTTCCTCAAGGATCTGGCAACTCTTGGCTTTCAGTTTGTATTTATGAATACAAGGATTGCTCTGATTGATATCGATAGCTGGAGGGGATTTACTTTGTAGCTCTTCAAGAGGCCAGGTCGCAGCTGCGGGAGACCTTCCTTGTAGGTAGGTGGGGGGCAGAGAATAGTAGGCAAGTGCACTTTCTAGTCCCTGTCCTTGTCATAGTGCCAATTTTACTTTGTCAGCTTTTCCTGACCTCATTAGGGCCAGTTTCTTTATTTTATTTATTTAAAAAAAATTTTTTTTAACGTTCATTTCATTTTTGAGACAGAGAGAGACAGAGCATGAACGGGGGAGGGTCAGAGAGAGGGAGACACAGAATCTGAAGCAGGCTCCAGGCTCTGAGCTGTCAGCACAGAGCCCAACGCGGGGCTTGAACTCACGGACTGCGTGATCATGACCTGAGCCAAAGTCGGCCTCTTAACCGACTGAGCCACCCAGGTGCCCCTAGGGCTAGTTTCTTTAGAGAACATTCTTGGACTTCTCCTACCAGCAGTTCTATTCAGGTGCAGGGGCCAGGGAAGGGTCAAATGGAGAGACAGCATCCTAATTGTTCCAACTCATGCCAGTAAGTTTTGAAACTATATAACTCTGGGAGGGCATACTTCCCCACCCCCTTTTCTCGAGGCTGCTTTGGCAAGAACCCTTCTGATGACTTAATCTGTGGTTTCCTGTCTTCTGACTTCTCTTCTGATCCCATCTGCTTTCAAATGTTTCACATTTCACATTTTTGGTCTGTGAATGGCACCTTTGTTTTCCTGTACTGTGAGGGTTTTTAAAAACTTTCTTATGGACATTTCTAAATACATATAAAAGTAGAGGAAATAATATAACAAAATCCCATATACCCATCACTCAGCTTCCACATTTATCAACACGTGGCCAGTCTTACTTCAGCTACACTCTCCCACTACCCTTTAATCACCCTTTCCCCCGCAATTATTTTGAAATACATCCCAGATATATCATTTCACCAGTAAATACTTCTTACACATCTCTAAAAGATAAAGACCCTTAAAACAAAACTATCATTACTGTTATGGCACCAAAAAACTTAACCACGATTCCATAATAGTATGAAATATCCTCTCAGTATTCAAATTTTCCCAATGAGCTTAAGGTTTTTTTCTTTTTATTACGGTTGGTTTCTTTCTTTCTTTCTTTCAAGTTTTTATTTGAGAGAGAGATAGCAAGCAGGGAAGGGACGGAGAGGGAGGGAGACAGAATCCCAAGCAGGCTCTGCAGTGTGAGCACAGAGCCCGATGTGGGGCTGGAACCCACGAACCAGGAGATCATGACCTGAGGCGAGGTCAAGAGTCGGACGCTCAACCGACTGAGCCACCCAGGCGCCCCACGGTTGGTTTGTTCAAATCCGTAAATGAGGTCCAAACGTTGTGCCTGGTTCCTGTCAAATGTGTTAATTCTGTCCATGTATCCACCCCAGCTCCTTTTTTTTTTTTTCTTATAGTTTATTTGTTACAGAAACCAGGGCATTTTCCTAGAACTTCCTATATTTTTATTGTTGCTGATTGCCTCCTTGTGGTTTCAGTTCGCTTTGTTCTTTTGGTCCCCGTGTTACTTGTCCACCTATAGCTAAATAAAGACATAATCAGATTCGAGTTTGATTTGGCTTAGGGGGAGGGCCAAGAACACTTTATAGGTGGTGGTGTGTATTTTGTGTTCCATCACAAGAGGCAACACATAATTTCCGGTTATTTCTCTTTGGGGAGCACTAGAATTGATCGCTGGGTTCAAGTAGGGTCAGCCTAAATCAACCATTACATACCTTCCCATCAGCTTATCACTTAATAGTTTGAGCATCCATTAATAATGACTGCCTAGATCCATGATTTCATTTGGGGTTACAAAATAGTGACATGCTTGTGGCTCAGTCAGTCGAGCAGCCAACTCTTGATCGCAGCGCGGGTCTTGATCTTACGTGAGTTTGAACCCTGCGTTGGGCTCTGTGCCAGGCGTGAAGCCTACTTAAAAAAAGAGTAAAAAAAAAATAGTGACGGTCTACATTAACTGTTGATTTTTGAACAAGTAATTTACAAACTGGAATTCTTTCTAAAACAGAGAACATTCAGGGGCGCCTGGGTGGCTCAGTCCGTGGAGCATCCAACTTCGACTCAGGTCACGATCTCCGGTCTCTTGAGTTCGAGCCCCGCGTCCGGCTGTGCCAACAGCTGGGGAGCCTGGAGCCTGCTTCGGATTCTGTGTCTCCCTTTCTCTGCCTCTCCCCCGCTCGCGTTCTCTCTTTCAAAAATCAATAAACATTTAAAAAAAAGAATTAAAAAACCCGAACATTTCCTCATCGGCTCTTTGGTTATGCTCAGTTACAGTTAGTTACAGGAAAGGCAGTATGTGAAAATTTGCATGAAATGAATGAAGCTTTCAAAAAACACAATTTACCAAAATTTATGCAAGAAGGTATAAAGAATCTGAATAAAAGCTGAAGATTGTTGTATCTGTTAAAGAAACTGAATCTGCAGTTTAAAGCTGCCCATAATGAAAACTCCAGGCCAGATGGCTTTGATGGTGAGTTCTTTCAAACATTTAAAGAAATGCCACCATTTAATAAATTTGAAAAGGACGGGGGGCCTGATTGGCTCAGTCAGTGGAGCTCTTGATCTTAGGGCTGTGAGTTCGAGCCTGACGTTGGGTATAGAGATTAGCTTAAAAAATAAATAAATAAATAAATAAATAAACACTGTCTTACTCAAACTTTTCCAAAGAATAGAAGCAACAGAAACACCACCAAACTTATTTCATGAGGGCATCATAACTTAAATACCAAAAGGTGACAAGGACATTACAAGAGGAAAATTAAAAGCTGATATTCCCAGGATTATAAACTTTTTTTTTTAATGTTTATTTATTTCTGAGACAGAGACAGAGCATGAGCAGGGGAGGAGCAGAGAGAGAGGGAGACACAGAATCCGTAGCAGGCTCCTGAGCTGTCAGCACAGAGCCCGATGTGGGGCTCAAACTCACAAACCCTGAGATCATGGCCTGAGCTGGAGTCGGACGCTTAACCCACAGAGCCACCCAGGCACTCCGGATATTCCCAGAATTATAAACCCCAAACCCCTAGGAAAAAATATTGCAGATCACATCCAGCAATGTGTAAGAAAAGACAGTATATCATGACCGAGTGGGATACATTTCAGGAATGCAAAATAGGGTTAACATTTGAAAATCAACGTATTTTGCCTCCTTAACAGAACAAAGGGGCGGGGGGAACACGTTTCATCAGATGCAGAAAAAGCATTTCATGAAATTAAACAATTATTTATCATAAAAAAACGTAGACTCTCAACAAACTAAGAGGGGAACTTTCTCAATCTGATTAAGATTGAGAAACTAAGAGGGGAACTTTCTACAAAAAGTATACATCATACTTAATGGTGAAGTATGGGGATTAGGAATGAGAGCGGAAGTTGATTTTAACAGCTGCTGTTCAACTTTGTGCCAGGGGCTCTGGCCAGTCTGTTGTTCTGCTGGGTGAGAAATGGTATCCTTGTGAAACTTAATTTGCATCTTTTTCTTATCAAGCAGGTTGAACGTTGCTTCATGCTTAAGGACCATTTGCATTTCTTTTTCGGGAAATGTGTGTTCATTTCTCTTTCTCATTTTCCTAGGAGGCACGTGGCCTGTTATTCTTCTATTTTTAAACACATACTCAAAGCAAATTAAACCTTTATCTGCAATACGAGTTGCAAGTATTTTTTCCCGATTTGCCATTTGTCTTTTTCCATGGTTTATGGTGTTTGGGGGGGCACGGAGTTTTCTTTGTTGTTGTTTTTTGTTTTTTGTTTTGTTTTCTGGTTTTTCAAATTTTACGGGGTCAGATTTAGTGATATATTTCCCCTAGTTTCCGGATTTGGATTCCTAGATAGGAAGGTGTTTTGCACTGAGTATAGAAGAATTTACCTATGATTTCTTCTGGGCATGTATGGTTTACATTTTTCTACCTTTAAATCTCCGCTGTATTTGGAATTTATCACACTCTGTTTTATCTTTTTCTACATACCTAAGAAGTTATCCCAATACCATTTTTATTATTTTTTAATGTTTATTTATTATTTTTGAGAGAGAGAGAGAGAGCAAACAGGGGAGGGGCAGAGAGAGGGAGACAGAGGATCCTAAGAGGGTTCCCTGCTGACAACAGTGAGCCTGATGCCGGGCTCAAACTTCCATGATCTGAGCTGAAGTCAGATGCTTAACCGACTGAGCCACCCAGGCGCCCCCCCACCCCACAACATTTTTAATTTTTAAAAAAATGCTTATTTATTTTTCTCTGAAAGAGAGAGAGAGAGAGACAAGGCGTGAGCAGGGAGGGGCGGAGAGAGAGGGAGACACAGAATCCAAAGCAGGCTCCAGGCTCTGAGCTGTCAGCACAGAGCCCGACACGGGGCTCGAACTCACAAACCTTGAGATCATAACCTGAGCCAGACACTTAACTGACTGAGCCACCCAGACACCCCCCCACCCCATACCATTTTCCCCTCATTGTACTGAGATGCCACCTTTATCATATGCTATCTTTTCATATGCAGGTGGACCTATTTCTGGATATTCTGCTCACCTGCCAATGCCCCACTTTAAGTTTCTGAAGCTTTTTAATAAGTTAAAAAAAAACAAAACTGGAGTCATTGGGGCAGTTGGCTGGCTCAGCTGGTAGAACGTGTGATTCTTGATCTCGGGGTTGTGAGTTCAAGCCCCACGTTGGGTGTAGACATTACCTGAAAAATAAGATAAAGTCTTAAAAAAAAAGACAAGCATTTTTTTTTTCAGATGGAAATAGAGGAGAATGCTTTGTTATTTCAATAGGCTGAATTTTTCAAAGCAGCAATGGAATGTATATACCGTAAGGGGAAAAAAATGATAAATTTGACTATATTTAAAAGTAGTGTCATTAAAAACTTTGGTGGCATAAAAGACATCACAAATGTTTAAAATCAAGGATGTGAAAACACATTTGACACATATAGAACATCCAAATATTCTACAATATACAAAGAACTACAAATTAAAATGTAAAATAGGCAACTCAGTATGTAGGAACCGGGTCGACATAAAAGGACATGAATCATGTCCACGTCACGTTCCTGCCCAGCAAATTTTCAGAAAATTAAGGAAGAGTCTGAAAATAATAAAAATCATTGAGGGTGCATGTATTCCTGGGAAAGGAGGGTGGAATTCGATTTTTCATACCGTGATAGTGGAGGTGAAAATTGGTATGAGCGTCTCAAGGTCAATTTGACATCTAGTGATACTGCGTTCTGTGACCCAGCAATGCCACTTGTAGGTATATTCTCCAGTTCACCTACGGCAAAGGCCACAAGGTTACATCTACAGAAGCGTTTCAGGCAGCCTTCTTTTTAGTAGACTATTTTCTTTTAAAAAAAAATTTTTTTTAATGTTTTTATTTATTTTTGAAGGAGAGAGCGAAAGACAGAGCATGAGCGGGGGAGGAGCAGAGAGAGAGGAAAACACAGAATTCGAAGCAGGCTCCAGGCCCTGAGCCATCAGCACAGAGCCCGATGCGGGGCTCGAACCCACAAACTGTGAGATCATGACCTGAGCCAAAGCCGGACGCTCAACCGCCTGAGCCACCCAGGCGCCCCTTTAGTAGACTATTTTCAAGGACAGCTTTAGATGTACAAAAAACAAATCTGAGAAGATTGTAGAGTTCTGACATCCCCTACACCCTTTCCCCTGTTATTAACATCCTACGTTAGCATGGCACATTTATTAAAATGAATGAACCAATGCTGATACATTATTGGTAACTAACGTGCATACTTCCTTCAGATCTTAGTTTTGCCCTAATGTCATTTTTCCTTGTTTTCCATATTGCCCTCTTTGGAAGGAAGTCACTATGTGCAGCCCACATAGGAAGAGTGGGGACTTAGGCTCTACTTCTTGGAGGTCAAGGAAGTACATAAATGAGATGAAATAATGCACAAGACACTTGTCTCTTCCCCATTCCCTTATCTCTATCAGTATGAACGCTTAGATATTTACTTTCTACGTTGGGTTATGTAACATTTTAATATGTGATAGGGCAAGCCCTCATGATTGTCTATCTTTTTCAGGTGTTTCCTGGCTATTCTTTGTTGTTTGTCCTCCCTCAAGAACTTTATAATCAACCCCAGGGAACAAAAATTGGATGATCGTATTGTGATTGTATTAACTATACATACTGACCTGAAATGAATGGATGTCCTTTATGATGTTAGGTCTGCCTCTCCCAAGCTAAGGTATTTTTCCGTCGTGTCAAGTCTCTTTTTGGTCTTTGAGTTTGGTAATTTCCCTCATGTAAGTGTTGAGCCCTTCTTGTTACGTTTATGCCTAGAATTGTTATTTCTTTTCTTTTTTTTTTTTTTTAAAAAAAGCATGATTTGGGGACACCTGGGTGGCTCAGCCGGTTGAACATCTGGCTCTTGATTTCAGCTCAGGTCATGATCTCAGGTCATGATCTCACAGCATGGAGCCTGCTTGAGATTCTCTCTCTCTCTCTCTCTCTCTCTCTCTCTCTGCCCCTCCCCCGCTGGCTCTCTTTCTCTCTCTCAGAATAAATAAACAAACATTAAAACAAACAAACAAACATAAAAACAATAACAACAACAAAAGTATGATTTGTGTCATACCAGTGGAATTTGGGCATTATGGGATGGAGTATTACATGTGTGTTCAGTCTTTCCCATGGGACCAGAAGTCCCGATCCATTTTTTTTCTGCCTTGCCCACTTCCTTTAAATTCATTTTGTTTCTCTCGTGGTAAAAATACACCTGACATAACATTTATCATCCTAACCATTGGTAGCTGTACAGTTCAGAGGCATTAAATACGTCCACAGTCTTGTGGACGCATCACCCCTGTCTCTGCCCCAAACCTTTTCATCATCCCCGACATAAACTCTGTACCCAGTAAGTAATAACTGCCCCTTCGCCACTTCCCCAGCCCCTGGCAACCTTTGTTCTCCTTTCCATCTCTATGAATTTGCTTATTCTAAGTACCTCAGATAAGTGGAACCACACAACATTTGTCTTTCTATTTCTGCCTTGTGTTATTAAGCAAAATTTTTTCAAGATCTAGCCCTGTTGTAACGGGTATCAGAATTTCACTCCTTTTCATGGCTGAGTAGTACTCTCTGATCCATTTTTCATGCCCTTTTATAGCTGAGTAGTATTCTCTGATCCATTTTTATCATAAAATATGTGTCTCATTCCTCTACTTGGTGAAGAGTCGTTCTAGTTTCATCCAAATCCTTACCTGAACTTTTCTCTTTTAAGAATGCCATCTAACAGGGGCGCCTGGGTGGCTCAGTCGGCCGAGCGTCCGACTTCGGCTCAGGTCATGATCTCGCGGTCCGTGAGTTCGAGCCCTGCGTCGGGCTCTGTGCTGACAGCTCAGAGCCTGGAGCCTGTTTCAGATTCTGTGTCTCCCTCTCTCTCTGCCTCTCCCCTGCTCGCACTCTGTCTCTGTCTCTGTCTCACTCTCAAAGATAAATAAACATTAGAAATTAAAAAGAAAAAGGATGCCATCTAACCCTGTTGGTTTTCAGTAAATATTGAGTGGGTCAGTATTTCAGTGTAACTAAAAATCATTTCAACATAAAACAAGTGAAAAGTTAAAGATGTGGAAGCATCCAAGAAAAAGAGACTTCTCGAATTAGGAATTTTCACAGAGGTATAATTCAGAAATAAAACAACATTCTCTCTGTTTCTTTTGGTTGTTAAGCCCAGGAAAACTTTGCCATGTTTTCTGTAAATGAAACTCGACTGCAGGAAAATGAAGTCTATTACTGGGTCACAATCCATTAAAATCTGCATATTGGAAAACAAAAGGTAATTATGAAGTATAAAGTCATATTTAAAAACAGAACCATGGGGCGCCTGGGTGGCTCAGTTGGTAGAGCGTCTGACTTTAGCTCAGGTCATGATCTCATGGTTCATGAGTTCGAGCCCCACATCAGGCTCTGTGCTGACAGCTCAGAACCTGGAGCCTGCCTCAGATTCTGTGACTTCTTCTCTCTCTGCCCTTCCTGCTCACATTGTGTCTCTCTCTCTCTCTCTCAAAAAACAAACATTTAAAAATAAAAATAAAAACAGAACCAAAAGAAATGATTTCGCAATGTCAATGTCTGCTTTGGAATGACAGGCGTATGTTGGTTTCGTTCATCCCCAGCGCTGCTTTTGGTTTGTTTCGCCTACTTCTAGAAACAAGTGAACAGGAAAAAAAAAAAAAAAAAAGGAAGAGCCAGTGATGAGCCTAAGTGTACTGTTTTTTGGGAGGAAGAAAGGAAGGTGTTAACTAGCTTGAGGATGATTTTGTGTCATGGGCAAGCAGAAAGGATACTAAGGTTAGGGGAGATCATAAGCACCACAAAATGTCATGAGGTGACATGAGATCAAGGCAAACCATTCTGCAGTTTCCTTTGTCCTGCATTGTCGATAGTGGCTCGTTGTGCTTAGTGGTGGTACTTATTTTTGGATTTTGCGGGGGAAAGCTATGGCTGTAGGGATGTGCTGTTTGAGAAGTAGCGAACGCCTATAAAACCACTTTTAGATCAACTAGATCCACTGTTTTAAATTTGCTGTATACACCAGGATATGCCATAAGCTGCCGACTTTCGGCATCTCTAAGAAGTCTAGCTACAGGGGCACCTGGGTGGCTCAGTCGGTTGAGCGTCCGACTTCGGCTCGGGTCATGATCTCACGGTCCGTGAGTTCGAGCCCCACGACGGGCTCTGTGCTGACAGCTCAGAGCCTGGAGCCTGCTTCCGATTCTGTGTCTCCCTCTCTCTCTGACCCTCCCCCGTTCATGCTCTGCCTGTCTCAAAAATAAATAAACATTAAAAAAAAATTTAAAAAAAAAGAAGTCTAGCTACAAACTTTTGTTTGCAAAAAGAGTTAGATGCTTCAAAATACGTCCTATAAAAATAAGAGCATTTCTTATTTTTCCTGATGAAAATAATATGTGTCAATCATAAATGTAGAAATGGAGAAGAGGAGAATGAAAACAAACTCGTAATATTATTTCCCAGAGACAAGATAATCACAGTTAAATTTTCTTGACGTATGTATCAAGTTATTTATCACAACATTGTTTATAACAGCAGAAGCGTGGAAACAACCCACGTGTCCATTAATTAGTGACCAAATTTAATAAATCATGATATAGACAGTCCCCGACTTAGGATGGTGCGACATACGAGTTTTCCACTTAAAGATGTGGCGAAAGCAGTATGCGTTTAGCAGAAACTGTACTTTGAATTTTGAATTTTGATCTCCTCCTGGACTGGCGATATAAAATAGGCTTTGTGTTAGATGATTTTGCTCAACTGGAGGCTGAAGTAAGTGTTCTGAGCATGTTAAAGGCAGGCTAGGCTAAGCTATGATGTTCAGTAGGTTAGATGTATTAAATGCATTTTTCTTCTTTAAGGTTTATTTATTGAGAAAGGGGCGGGGAGGGGCAGAGAGAAAGGGAGAGAGAGACTCCCAAGCAGGCTCCGTGCTGTCAGTGCAGAGCCTGATGCGGGGCTTGATCTCAGGAACCGTGCGATCATGACCTGAGCTGAAGTTGGATGCTTAACTGTCGGAGCCACCCAGGCACCCCTAGCTGCATTTTTGACTTGCCGTATTTTCAACTTACGATGTTTATTGGGATGTAACCCCATCGTAAGCTGAGGAAGATCTGTATGTTCACATGGTGGAATACTATTTAGCTATAAAAATGCTTTATGTACTGAAATACAAAATCAAGAGGCTTTATTATTAAATGAGAAAGGCAGGGGAGAGTAGTGAATGCTATCTTTTCTGAAAGCAAGAGGTGGGGCTATATGAAGTATATGCATGTGGGTTTGGGTGTATTTCCTTAGGAAAAGGGGAAGATAGATATGAAATAAGTCAAAATGGTTATCTACATGGGGTGGAGGAGGAAGTGGGGTTAAAGGAATCTCATTGGGAGTGTGACTTCTCAATATCCAGACTTTTATTTTGGTTTTTGAATCATGCATGTCGACTATATTCTTTTTTTTAGTTTTTTTTTTAACGTTTTTTAATTTTTGAGAGACAGAGAGAGACAGAGCATGAGCAGGGAAGGGGCAGAGAGAGGGAGACACAGAATCCAAAGCAGGCTCCAGGCTCCGAGCCGTCAGCACAGGGCCCGACGCGGGGCTCGAACTCACAGACCGCGAGATCATGACCTGAGCCGAAGTCCGACGCTCAACCGACTGAGCCACCCAGGCGCCCCTACTATATTCCTACAAAATTAAACTAAAGCTGAACTAGAGCCTCCCGTTTGCTGTTTAAATTGAGGAAGCGCGATAATGTGTTACAGCCAACAGTGGGAAAACTATTCATCTTTTCCAATGAATGCCTTTATTTTTAACAAAGACTGGTGACTGGGTTCGGCACATGCTGCCCTAAAGTGTGACACCTTAGTGTCTTGAATATTTTGAGTTGAAGGAGTTTGAGAAAACAGCAGAAGCAGGAAGGTTACTCTGACCCCCACCCCTCCCCCAAGTAGGTCATAAGACCCCCATGTGAGAGGTACCCACTCTATACCCAGAGGAAAGGAGCAGCCTTATCTCCAAAGACAAAGGGAACTGAGAAGAATGCTAACTGGCCTTGCTAAGTTTCCAGTTTCCTACACTTACTTCATACCCTCTGACCCTATTGTGTATCTCTCCATGACTGTCCGCCCTTTGTCGATCCCCGTATACAAATACTCAGGTCTGTTTCTTTGGGTCTTCATTGCCTTATGAAGGCTCCTTGTCACATAAAACTTACGTTACGTAAATTTGTATGCTTTTCTCCTGTTAATCTATCTTCATCGGTTTAATTTTCAGACCTAGCCAGGCACCTTAAAAGGGTCAAGGAAAACTTGTTCCTCTCCTACACTGGAGAGTCTCTGGTTTATGGTAACCAGAGAAACAGATTATTACCTGCTCATTTTTATTATTAGTTCTTTATTCTTAATTAAAAATTCATTTAATGTTTAGTTTTGAGAGAGAGAGAGGGGAGGGGAAGGGGAGAGAGAGAGAGGGAGACACAGAATCCGAAGCAGGCTCCAGGCTCTGAGCTGTCAGCACAGAGCCCGACGCGGGGCTTGAACTCAAGGATTGCGAGATCATGACACGAGCCGAAGTCAGATGCTTAACCAGCTGAGCCACCCAGGTGCCCACCTGTTCATTTTTAGATTGAGAGGAGTAAGGGTGCCTGGGTGGCTCAGTCATTAAGTGTCTGACTCTTGCTTTCGGCTCAGGTCATGATCTCACAGTTCGTGAGATCAAGCCCCACCTCAGGCTCTGTGCTGACAGCACAGAGCCTGCTTGGGATTCTCCCTCTCCCTCTCTCTCTCTGCCCCTCCCTCCCATCATTCTCTCAAAATAAATAAACAAACATTTAGATTGAGAGGAGTAGAGGCACTTTTGTTCTCTATAAAGCAACAGTGGATTGGGAGTTTGGATGAAGCTGAGATAGATTCACTCTGATAGTAGATTCTTTTTTGAAGAGAAATTGACCAAACATGAATGAATGAGATCAGCTGGCTAGTAAAGTCAGTGCTAAGTTGCCTGAGGATAGTAATTTAATTTGTAATCTCTTATCCTGAGTCAGGGTTGCTTGAAAACATATTTTGTGTGGGAATATTAAATAAATATTCAGTAAAATATCAGGAAAATGGCACATGAATGGCAAGGTTTCTGGCGAGTCTGAAAAGATTGAGAAGAATCCAGGCATATAAGACTGTAGAAACAGAATTTTTATAGCTGGAGACACATATCAAAACAAAACAGAAAACAACCAAACAAGCAAAACCCTGTCAGTATCAGTCATTTATTGACTGAGAAGTGGAAAAAAAAGAAAAAGACAAAGAAAGTGCTCTTAATTTGAGATTAATTTGAGAATAAACTGACTAAATGGTGAGGTGGGGGGGTGGAAACCAAGTCTTAAAGAACTGCTAAAGGTGGGAAGCTGCAGGAGTAGAAATAAAAGGCAACCGCAAATATTCAGGTAAATCTGCAAATCCGCTGTCTACATGGGTCATGCTATAAAATAAAAATTGGTATTTGGGATAAACAACTGGAAGAACTGCAAATCAATGAAAATTCCGTGTTTTGGAACATTCTGGGTTTCACAGGGAAGAGAGCAGAACTCTGGTGCACGTTAGGGAAATTTCTGAAAAGGCTCGGGAAGTGGTCGTGGCTGACCTCAAAGCTTCCTTACAGTTCTAAACCTAATTCCGCAGTTGTAATGCTTATAGAGTTATCTCTTAGACCATCCATGCTCGTAGTAAAACGGAGCGTTACTTCTGTTGCATCAGTGAGTAAATATATCATGAGAACTGAGTAGCTAGATAGGACTGAACAACTTGTAAGTGCCAGGGTAAAGTTCTCAAAAGTGTGGCTCCTCTCAGCGTCATCGTTTTGAGGTGAATCAACGTCGTGCATTTAGTAGTTTGCTCGAGTAGTATTCCACTGTATGAAAATACCCACCATTTATCTGTTTGCCTGTTAACAGATATGGAATATTTCAGGTTTTCGGCCGATGTGTGAAGGCTGCCATGAACATTTATGTACAGTGCTTTAGTTAGAGTCTCATTTATCTTGAATACATATCTAGGAGTGAAATTTCTGTGTCATATGGTAGCTTATATGCGTGACTCTGTAAGCAACTGCCACACCGTTTTCCAAAGTAGCTGCACGACTGTCCATTCCTATCAGCGATGCATGAGCGTTCCAGTCGTGCTTCACCCTTGCTAGCACCTCAAATCATCAGGTGTTTGAACTTGAGACATCCTAGTGGGGGGTATGGTCGTACCGTACTGTGGTTTTAACTTGCCTTTCTCTGACGAGTTATGATTTGGAGCATTCTTCAATCTGTGTCTGCTATTTATTTATTTTTGAAAGAGAGGGGGAGCGTGAGCAGGGGAGGGGCAGAAAGAGAGGGAGAGAGAATCCCAAGCAGGCTCCACGCCCAGCGCAGAGCCCGACAGGCGGCTAGATCCCATGACCGTGAGATCGTGACCTGAGCCGAAATCAACGGTCTCCACCAACTGAGCCACCTAGGCGCCCCCGTGTCTGCTGTTTAAAACACAGTACTAAACTCAAAACCCCTGGGCTGTGCTGTGGAGTCATCTGATTCCCAAAGCGTTAAGACGACTCACCAACAGCACAGCCGTTTCACACCGTGTAAATCTCTACAATCCACAGTGCTGTGAGGGTCAGCACCATACGCACGTTTTCTGACAGATGATGGTTTCAATAAACATTGTCTGAATTATGGTCCAATGAAATGCTTAAAGGTAACAGTTACCATAAGTAAGGGTGGGAAGGGTGTTTCCAAAGGAGATATGTCTGATTTAACTTGAATATTTTCAGTGTCACCCCTTTTATTAGGTGGTGAAACTCCAAGGGGGAAACTAGCGTTTAAGAGTATTTTTAAATAAATGTTCATAATAATGACAGAATCCTTGAAACTTAAAGATTCGAAAAAGACTCCCATGTCAAGCAGTTCTTGGGAAACACAGGGCTCACTGTCCCCTGGGCTTGTTTTCTTCAGTTACAAAGTAGGACCACGAGCGGCGCCTGGGTGGCTCAGTCGGTTGAGCGTCCGACTTCGGCTCAGGTCATGATCTCACGGTCCGTGGGTTTGAGCCCCACGTCGGGCTCTGTGCTGACAGCTCGGAGCCTGGAGCCTGCTTCGGATTCTGTGTCTCCCTCTCCCTCTCTGCCTACACTCAGTACCTCTCTCTCAAAAATAAACATGAAAATAATTTTTTATATTAAAAAAATGGGACATTAGCGAGTCTGAGTCATCTTTTAGCTATAGTCAGTGCTCACTTTTTGGAACTTCCCATGACTACAAAGTAGGTTTTTCATGTGATTAAATTACTTAGCTTTAACAACAGGGTTTTGAAGGAAAAAAGAATATTCCTGTTAGTACTGACAGTGAGATATGTTCCTCTTATCTTTATTTAAGATAATAAAGCGTAACGGACCTCCTGATTTTCTAGCTGTGACAGTCAAATATGCATGAAATCTTTCCCCCCAACATGTTAGGATAATTTTTCAAAGATGCAGAAAAGTTAAAGGATGTTATGATGCACACTTGTATACCTACCGCCTAGATTCTATAATTAACATTTTATTATGTTTATTTTATCACGTCTATCCATCTGCCGCTCGATCCCACATATTTTTAAAAATATTTCAGCATAAATGAGAGATACCAGTACACCTCCCCTGAAAACCTTATAAAATTATTTTGTTAATTTTTTTCATGTTTCTTTATTTATTGTTTCGAAACAGAGAGAGAGAGAGAGAAAGTGGGGGAGACAGAGAGAGAGAGGGAGAGAGAGAATCCCAAGCGGGCTCCACGCTGCCGGTGCAGAGTCCGATGTGGGGCTCGAACTCACAAACCGCGAGACCATGACCTGAGCCGAGAGCAAGAGGCGGAGGTTTAACCGACTGAGCCACCCAGGTGCCCCCGAAAATTATCTTCTAAGGACGGAGTCTCTGGGTATACATACGCCTGTTTTCTGGAAATAAGAGATGCCAGTGTCATTTCCTGGAATAAATATCTCCACGTATCAGCCTTTAGGACGGTGGCTCTCAACCAGGGGTGCCTTTGCCCCACAGGTGCTGTTTGGCAACATCTGGAGACATTTTTGGTTGTCACGACCAGGGTGTGTTACTGGCGTCTAGTGGGTAGAGCACCAGGCACGCCAGAAACAAATCCAATTTGAAGTGAGTATTTACTTATTAAGAATGTCCACAGCAGTGGAAAGAGACAGAGGGCTTAGTTGATGGTAATTATACTATTTTTTTTAATGTTTATTTTTGAGAGAGACAGAGTGCGAGCAGGGGAGGGGCAGAGAGAGAGGGAGATGCAGAACCCGAGGCAGGCTCCAGGCTCCGAGCCGTCAGCACAGAGCCCGACGCAGGGCTCAAACTCACAGACCGCGAGATCGTGACTTGAGCCGAAGTCGGACGCTTAACCGACTGAGCCACCCAGGCGCCCTAATCAAACTGAGTGCTATGGACTGCTTGTGTCCCCGCCAAATTCGTCTGTTGAAACCCTAACCCCCAGTGTGATGGTATTAGGAAGTGGGTCCTTTGAGAAGTGATTAGGTCATGATGGGATTAGTGCCCTTATAAAAAGACAGCCTCCCCCACACCCTGGGGGCACCTGGGTGGCTCAATTGGTTAAGCCCCGGACTCTTGATTTCTGCTCAGGTCATGATCCTACGGTTCATGAGTTCGGGACCCCCATCTCGGTGCAGACAGCGTGGAGCCTGCTTGGGATTCTCTCTCTCTCTCTCTCTCTCTCTCAAAATAAATACATAAACATTTAAAAAATAAGTACATAAAATCAAAAGGCTCTGGAGAGCTCCCTCTCTCTGCTCTCTGCCATGTGAGCATACAATGAGAAGAGAGCTGTCTGCAAACAAGGAGGCCGGCTCTCACCAGACCCTGAATCGGCCTGCACCTTATCTTGGACTTCCCAGCCTCCAGATCTGTTGGAAATAAATGTTGCCCACGCCACCCAGTCTATGGTACTTTGTTTAGCAGCCCGAACTAAGACACTGACTTGCAAGTTTCGTAGAAATGTCTGACTTCCTGAACCCATGGCAGGGACTCCTATCCGGAGCCTTGGAAGATTCTCCCGCAATGGGGGCCCTGAAGTTTCACAGTGAAACCATGCCTGCCAGGTCAGGGGAGCCTCATCGGCGACAATCCTGTCACGCTCCTCTCACAGGTGGCCTTTTGCCTTTCCATGTGGATTTTGCCAGTTCTCTCTCGGAGGTCAATCGTATTTTCCAGGCTCCCCACCTGAGTGTTACAGAAGAAGCCCAATGCGTTGGCTAAATAATGGATATTTTCAATCCATACTTTAACCAGTCCAATGACCATTTAGTCTTTCCCCATCTTTTCTGTGTGTGTGCGTGTGTGTGTGTGTTGTCGTCGTCGTCGTCATTTTTATATTTGCTCTTCCTGGTGGGAGTGTTGCAGGGAAGGAAGGATCGTGGGGATACAGGCTGTCTGAAAGATGCATAATAGATTACGGATGCCATGCTAAGACATCACCGCCTCTGTGAAAATGCCTGTGGCTTTAAGGAGCTGCCCGAGGGGACAGGCCACCTATAGCCAAGTGAACCTTAATTATCTGCGGCAGACTATGAATCATCGTCCAGAGGTGGGTAACATTACAGGGAGTGACAAGCTGGATGTTCATTCTCTCTGCGGAAGAGAGGCCGAAAGGAAAAGGTTTTTAAGTAGCAGCAAGAAATCGGGGTTAGATAGCAGGCACAATTTTATTTTGAGAATATGGACTATTAAGGCAATTATGGATCTCTCTTTCTTGTAGTTCTTAGGTAATCCTCAGAGTCTCGTCTTTCTGAGGAAATTTAGACACAGGTTTATTTCGCGTTAGGAGACGAAGCAAAATAGCTGCTCAAGATTCTTTCCAGTGGAAATGACACTCAGCATGGGCTTACCTTGCTCAAAGCAAATCTAATCATCTAGATTCAATTTAGATTTTTTAAAAAAAGTGTTGGGGGTAGTGGACGGGGGGAGAAAGGACTTCTTAATATAACACCTCCTTACAAGTTTGATTTACCCAATAAGGTGTCCTTCTAGTATGTTTAAACCCGCAGTCAGTGAACTACAGCCTACGGGCCAAATCTGGCCCACTCTCCGGTTTTGTGTGTCTGTGTTTTAAACAACAAAAATTTATTTTCTCAGCTCTGGAGGCTAGAAATCCAAGATCAAGTGTCAGGAGGTCTAGTTCCTTCTCACACCTCTCTCTCTGGCTTATAGAGACCTGACCTGGTCTTCTTTCTGTCCTACTGTCTGGTTTTGTAAATAAAGTTTTATTGAACCACAGCCACACCACCCATTTGTTGACAACAACAGCAGAGCTGATGATCGTGTGGCCCACGAAACCCACAACATTTGCCGTCTGGCCCTTTACAAGTAAAGCTTGCTGGCTCTTGGTTTGTGTTATGATTGGATTTACAAAAAATGCAATTCTACACCAAATGTTTGATACGGGATCCAGTTTGGTTTCGCTAAGTTGCACGCTCCATGAAGAATTGAATCGGGGTACGTTTTATCGGTTGAAGATTAAATCTTCACGTTAGTGAAGAGCCTAAATAAATAGTCCTCTTACAACATCTGTCCGCTTGTGGTTGTGGCAGCTAAACGTGGTGCTAAACTACACAATGTATTTGAGGTTGAATCGGATTGCGTGGACTTATCACAATGCTAGGATTCTGTGACTGGCTCCAGGAAGGGCTCGGATGCCGTTCTCACCATAATGAATTCAATGGTTTGATTGCGGCATTGCTGACGTGGTCCGCTGCTTTAAACCCAACAATGATTTGAACTAGACGAAACCACCGATCGCTTCATTTTCTCTCTTGCTAATGTACCACCTTTAATTCTTGGTGACATTTCATCCGCTTTTTCATCTGCATGCTCCCTGCCATCCACCTGAATGGAATATTCAAGTTGCCTTGGAATTATTTCTTTAAAAAAAATTTTTTTGAAACCCTTATTTATTTGTGAGAGAGAAAGAGAGAGAGAGGAAGAAGGAGACAGAGGATCCAAGGCAGGCTCCACGCTGTGAGCACAGAGCCTGATGCAAGGCTTGAAGCCACAAACCGTGAGATCATGACCTGAGCCTAAATCAAGAGCTGGCCGCTTAACCGACTAAGCCACCCAGGCGCCCCGCCTTTGAATTATTTCTATAAAAACTGTTTAAAGATTTTTGGATCTTACAATGGTTTATAATATTTTGAATTTTGGTTTCTCCTTCCAGGTAGGGAAATATATTTTGGATCCTATGTGCAATTCCTGGCATGAGTCGATGTTCTCCAATAGTGTTATAGCTTGAATTGCGCCCCCCACCCGTCACCCCAAAAAGGAAAAAAAAACTATTTAGGAAGTCTGAACCCCCAGTACCTCAGAATATGACCTCATTTAGAAATAGCGTTGTTGGGGCGCCTGGGTGGCTCAGTCGGTTAAGTGTCCGACTTCAGTTCAGGTCATGATCTCGCGGTCCGTGAGTTCGAGCCCCGCGTCGGGCTCTGGGCTGATGGCTCAGAGCCTGGAGCCTGTTTCAGATTCTGTGTCTACCTCTCTCTGACCCTCCTTCATGCTTTGTCTCTTTCTGTCTCAAAAATAAATAAACGTTAAAAAAAAATTTTTTTTTTTTAAAAGAAATAGCGTTGTTGAGGATATAATTAATTCAGACGAGGTAGATGAGGTCATACTGGAGCGGGGCACACCCCCAATCCAATATGACTTGTGTTCTTATAAGAAGACTGTCATGTGAAGACGGGGAGACACAAGGAGGATGCCATGCGGTGACAGGGCAGAGAGCACCAGAGATTGCTGGAAAACCACCAGAAACCAGGAAGAGGCAAGGAAGGATTCACTATAGGTTCCACAGGGAGCATGGCCCTACCAGAACTAGGAGGCAATAAGTATCTGCTGTTTTGGTTTTTTTAAGTGTATTTGTTTCTCTTTGAGAGAGAGAGAGAGAGAGAGAGAGCAAGGGAGGGGCAGAGAGAGGGAGACAGAGAATCCCAAGCAAGTTCTGCACTGTCAGCACGGAGCCTGATGAGGGGCTCGAACCTATGAACCATGAGATCATGACCTGAGCTGAAGTTGGATGCTTAACTGACTGAGCCACCCAGGCACCCCAAGTATCTGCTACTTTAAGCCACCCAGTCCATGGTACTTGTTATGGCAGCCCTAGGAAACTAACACAATAAGTGAAGACCAAATTTTGTGGGATTCCCTACTGCCAGTGCAGTGGGAATATAAAAAGATAACGGTGAAAACGTTACATAATGCAAGTGCTTAACGTCATCCAGTGGTTAGAAATTCACTTTCACTGAGCCCACATGTCCATCGGACTGATGGATGGATGAAGAAGAGAAATGGAATATTACTGGGCGATCAGGAGGAATGAAGTGTTGCCATTTGCAACAACGTGGATGGAACTGGAGGGTATTACGCTCAGCAAAATAAGTCAGTCAGAGAAAGACAAATATATGATTTCACTCATATGTGGAATTTGAGAAACTTAACAGAAGACCATGGGGGAAGGGAAGGGGAAAAAATAGTTTCAAACTGAGAGGGAGGCAAACCCTAAGAGACTCTGAAATACAGAGAACAAACTGAGGGTTGCTGGGGCGGGGGGTGTCGGGCAGGGGGATAGGCTAAATGGGGGATGGGCATTAAGGAGGGCCCTTGTGGGGATGAGCCCTGGGTGTTATACCTAAGTGATGAGCCACTGAATTCTACCCCTGAACCATTACACTAAATATTAACTAACTTGGATTTAAATAAAATTAAATCAATAAACAAACAAATAAGAAAAAAAAAAGAAAGAAAGAAAGAAAGAAATTCACCTGCACTGGTAGCCTCACAAGTTCATTGTTATTGAGGTTTCCTGCCTTCTTCTGCCCCTTCTCCTGCCTTGTCCTCCCTGAGAGAGGACTCTTATCCAGAGATGAGGACAATGGCAAACGCCTTGACTCAGACTATCCACCCTAACTAGTGTCTGATACGTAGGGAACTATGTTTAACTCTCCAGGGTGGACAGGCACAGTCTTGGAAGCCCACCTAGAGGCCTGGCCGCCATCTTGGAAAAGTAGTAGGGAAAGAAGGGCCTTCATACTCCCGTTCTTGATAAGGAGCTCTAGCTCTCACAGGGGCTGAAGGCTGCTCTCCTCAAAATCTGATTTCATGTCCAAAGCTGCGCTTCAGAACAGTCAACTGCAGCCAAACCACTAACAGATGTATTTTTTTTTTCCCCTGGGTCGGGCTCTGCGCTGACAGCATGGAGCCTGCTTGGGCTTCTCTCTCTCTCTCTCTCTCTCTCTCTGTCCCTTCCCCGCTTCCACTCTCTCTCTCCCTTTCGAAATAATTAAGTAAACTCAAAAAAAAAAATCCTTGGTAACAATTAAGACATCATTTGAATGGCCCTCTTTATAATAGAAAATGGTGGTAATTGCAGGGATTTATGGACCCAGTGGTTTACAGTTGACATAGCTCAGCAAAATCGAATCACAACATGAATAATATTGAATAGCGAATGATTTATTTTGTTTCCTTAAGAGGGTTTCATGTTCCCGGAAGTGGTAACCTGTGAAAAAGGTCACATCTTACATTTGTGTGGCATGAGGTAGGGGGTCAGGGTTAAGGGTCAGGTCAGTCGCCCCGTCACCATTTACCGACGACTTTTTTTTTCCCCTGTTGAACTGCTTTTGGGCCTTTGTTGAAAATCATGGGCCCATACGTGTCCTACGGCTTACAGTTGTATAACACTTTATAGTTTTCAACGCTCTTTGACGTTTGTTTTGTTCATACAACTTTGTGGGGTAGGTAGGGCAAGTGTTACTAGCCATATTTCACATACATGGAAACAGATTCACAGAGGTTAAGTGGCTTGTTTAAACTCACACAGCTCTAAGTGGCAGACAGGATAACATAGAGCCTCCGAGGAATCATCCTGCCCTCGTCGTTGTGTATTGTGCTTCCCATCTAGTGGCCACAGTGTATGGCTTTCTCAAAAAAATTTTTTAGTGTTTATTTATTTGGGGAGAGAGAGAGTGAGTGGAGGAGAGGCAGAGGGAGAGAGGGAGAGAGAGAATCCTAAGCAGGTTCTATGCTGTCAGCACAGAGCCCAATGTGGAGTTCAATCCCACGATTCATTCTTTCTTTCTTCCTTTTTCTTTTTTCTTTCTTTATTTTTTCTTTCTTTTCTCTCTCCCTTTCTATTTTCTTTCTTTCTTTCCTTCCTTCCTTCTGAGATATAATTCATACAGCATAAAATCCACCCTTTAAGGTGTACAACAGTGTTTTTTTATTTTTGTTTTGAGTTTTTTGTTTCAAATATAATTTATTGTCAGGTTAGCTAACATACAGTGTAGACAGTGCTCTTGGCTTTGGGAGTAGATTCCCATGATTCATCGCTTATGTACAATACCCAGTGCTCATCCCAACAAGCGCCCTCCTCAATGCCCATCACCCATTTTCCCCTTCCCCCTGCCCCCCATCAACCCTCATTTTGTTCTCTGTATTTAAGAGTCTCTTATGGTTTGCCTCCCTCTCAGTTTGAAACTATTTTTTCCCCTTCCCTTCCCCCATGGTCTTCTGTTAAGTTTCTCAAATTCCACATATGAGTGAAAACATATGATATCTGTCTTTCTCTGACTGACTTATTTCACTTAGCGTAATACCCTCCAGTTTCATCCACATTGTTGCAAATGGCAAGATTTAATTCTTTCTCATTGCCAAGTAGTACTCCATTGTGTATATATATATATATATATATATATACCACATCTTCTTTATCCATTCATCTGTCAATGGAAATTTGGGCTCTTTCCATAATTTGGCTATTGTTGAAAGTGCTGCTATAAACATTGGGGTACATGTGCCCCTATGAATCAGCACTCTTGTATCCTTTGGATAAATACCTAGTAGTGCTATTGCTGGGTCATAGGGTAGTTCTATTTTTAATTTTTTGAGGAACCTCCACACTGCTTTCCAGAGTGGCTGCACCAGTTTGCATTCCCACCAACAATGTAAGAGGATTCCCATTTCTCCACATCCTCACCAGCATCCGCTGTTTCCTGAGTTGTTAATTTTAGCCACTCTGACCAGTGTGAGGTGGTATCTCAATGTGATTTTGATTTATATTTCCCTGATGATGAGTGATGTTGAGCATCTTTTCATGTGTCTGTTGGCCATCTGGATGTCTTCTTTAGAAAAGTGCCTATTCATGTCTTCTGCCCACTTCTTCACTGGATAATTTGTTTTTCAGGTGTTGAGTTTGGTAAGTTCTTTATAGATTTTGGATACTAACCCTTTATCTGATATGTCGTTTGCAAATATCTTTCCCCATTCCATCGGTTGCCTTTTAATTTTGTTGATTGTTTCCTTTGCTGTGCAGAAGCTTTTTATCTTGATGAGGTCCCAATAGTTCATTTTTTCTTTTATTTCCCTTGCCTTCGGAGATGTGTCGAGTAAGAAGTTGCTGTGGCTGAGGTCAAAGAGGTTGTTGCCTGTTTTCTCCTCTAGGGTTTTGATTGTTTCCTATCTCACATTTAGGTCTTTCATCCATTTTGAGTTTATTTTTGTGTATGGTGTAAGAAAGTGGTTCAGTTTCATTCTTCTGCATGTTGCTGTCCAGTTCTCCCAGCACCATCTGCTAAAGAGACTGTCTTTTATCCATTGGATACTCTTTCCTGCTTTGTCAAAGATTAGTTTGCCATACATTTGTGGGTCCAATTCTGGGTTCTCTATTCTATTCCATTGGTCTATGTGTCTGTTTTTGTGCCAATACCATACTGTCTTGATGATTACAGCTTTGTAGTAGAGGCTAAAGTCCGGGATTGTGATGCCTCCTGCTTTGGTCTTCTTTTTCAATGTTACTTTGGCTATTCAGGGTCTTTTGTGGTTCCATACAAATTTTAGGATTGCTTGTTCTAGCTTTGACAAGAATGCCGGTGCAATTTTGATTGAGATCATATTGAACGTGTAGATCACTTTGGGTAGTATTGGCATTTTAATAACATTTGTTCTTCTAATCCATGAGCATGGAATGTTTTTCCATTTCTTTGTGTCTTCTTCAATTTTTTTCGTAAGTTTTCTATAGTTTTCGGCATATAGATCTTTTACATCTCTGGTTAGGTTTATTCCTAGGGATTTTATGGTTCTTGGTGCAATTGTAAATGGGATTGATTTTCTTGATTTCTCTTTCTGTTGCTTCACTTTTGGTGTATAGAAATGCAACTGATTTCTGTACATTGATTGTGTATCCTGCGACTTTGCTGAATTCATGTATCATTTCTAGCAGTTTTTTGGTGGAGTCTTTTGGGTTTTCCATGTAGAGTCATGTCATCTGTGAAAAGTGAAAGTTTAACTTCTTTGCCAATTTGGATGGCTTTTATTTCATTTTGTTGTCTGATTGCTGATGCTAGGACTTCCAACACTATGTTAAACAACAGTGGTGAGAGTGGACATCCCTGTCGTGTTCCTGATCTCAGAGGAAAAGCTCTCAGTTTTTCCCCTTTGAGATGATATTAGCTATGGGCTTTTCATATATGGCTTTTGTGATGTTAAGGTATGTTCCTCCTATCCTGACCTTCTTGAGGGTTTCATTAAGAAAGGGTGCTGTATTTTGTCAAATGCTTTTTCTGCATCTATTGACAGGATTATATGGTTCTTATCCTTTCTTCTACTAATGTGATGTATCACATTGATTGATTTGCAAATATTGGACCAGCCCTGCAGCCCAGGAAAGAATCCCACTTGATCATGGTGAGTAATTCTTTTAAGGTACTCTTGAATTCAATTTGCTAGTATCTTGTTGAAAATTTTTGCATCTATGTCCATCAGGGACACTGACCCGTAATCCTCCTTTTTTTAGTGGGATCTCTGTCTGATTTGGGAATCAAGGTAATGCTGGCTTCATAAAATGAGTCCAGAAGCTTTCCTTCCGTTTCTATTTTTTGGAATAGCTTGAGAAGGATAGGTATTAACTCTGCTTTAAATTCTGGTAGAATTCCCCCGGGAAACCATCTGGCCCAGAACTCTTATTTGTTGGGAGATTTTTTATTCAATTTCTTTGCTAGTTATGGGTCTGTTGAAATTTTCTATTTCTCCCTGTTTGAGTTCTGGTAGTGTGTGGATGTCTAGGAATTTGTCCATTTCTTCCAGGTTGTCAGGTTTGTTGGCATGTAATTTTTCATAATATTCTCTAATAATTGTTTGTATTTCTGTGGTGTGGGTTGTGATCTCTCCTCTTTCAATCATGATTTTGTCTATTTGGGTTCTCTCTTTTCTTTTTGAGAAGTCGGGCTAGGAGCTTATCAATTTTGTTTATTTTTTCAAACAAAAACAGCTCTTAGATTCACTGATCTGTTCTACTGTTTTGTTTTGGGTTATTTTTAGATTCTATATTGTTTATTTCTGCTCTAATCTTTATCATTTCTCTTCTTCTGCTGGCCTTGGAGTTTCTTTGCTGTTCTGCTTCTAGTTCCATTAGGTGTGTGGTTAGGTTTTGTATTTGGGACTTTTCTTGTTTCTTGAGATAGGACTGGATTGCAATGTATTTTTCCTCTTATGACTGCCTTTGCTGCATCCCAAAGGGTTTGGACTGTCATGTTTTCATTTTCATTTGCTTCCCTATGTTTTTAAATTTCTTCTTTAATTGCCTTATTGACGCATCTGTTCTTAGTAGGATGTTCTTTAATCTCCGTGCATTTGGAGGCTTTCCAAATTTTTTCTTGTGGTTGATTTTAAGTTTCATAGCATTGTGATCTGAAAATATGCATGGTATGATCTCAACTCTTTTATATTTATTGAGGGCTGTTTTGTGACCCAGTATGTGATCTATCTTGGAGAATATTTCATGTGCACTTGAGAAGACTGTGTATTCTTCTGCTTTTGGATGAAAAGTTCTGAATATATCTGTCAAGTCCATCTGGTCCAGTGTATCATTCAAGGCCATTGTTTCTTTATTGATTTTTCTACCCAGAGATCTGTCCATTGTCGTAAGTGGAGTATTAAAGTCCCCTGCAATTATTGTTTTCTTAGTAAGATTGCTTATGTTTGCAATTAACTGATTTATATATTTAGAAGTTCCAAGTTGGGGCCATAAACATTTACAATTGTTAGCTCCTCTTGATGGATAGATCCCATAATTATGATATAAAGCCCTTCTGCATCTCTTGTTACAACCTTTAGTTTAAAATCTAGTTTGTCTGATATAAGTATGGCTACTCCAGCTTTCTTTTGACTTCCAGTTGCATGATACATGGTTCTCCATCCCCTGTTTCAATCTGAAGGTGTCCTCGGGTCTAAAATGAGTCTCTTGTAGACACCGTATAGATGGATCTTGGTTTTTTTTTTATCCATTCTGATACCTTATGTCTTTTGATTGGAGCATTTAGTCCATTTTTATTCAGAGTTATTGAAAGATATGGATTTACTGTCATTGTGTTATCTGTAGGTTTCATGCTTGTGGTGATGTCTCTGGTCCTTTGTAATCTTTGTAGCATTCCACTCACAGAGTCCCCATTAGGATCTCTTGCAGGGCTGATTTAGTGCTCATGAACTTCTTCAGTTTTTGTTTGTCTGGGAAAGCCTTTATCTCTCCTATTCTGAATGACAACCTTGCTGTATAATGGATTCTTGGCTGCATATTTTTCCCATTCAATACATTGAATATTTCCTGCCACTCCCTTCTGGCCTGCCAAGTTTCACTGGACAGGTCTGCTACTACCCTTATGTGTCTACCCTTGCAATTTAAGGCCCGTTTGTCCCTAGCTGCTTTCAGAATCCTCTCTTTCTCTTTGTATTTTTCCAGGTTCGTTCTGATATGCCGTGGTGAAGGTCTATTCTTGTTGAATCTGAAGGGAGTTCTCTGTGCTTCCTGGATTTATATGTCTGCTTCCTTCCCTAGATTACAAAAGTTCTCTGCTTTAATTTGTTCAAGTAAACCTTCTGCCCCTTTCTCTCTCTTCTTCTTCTTCTTCTTCTGGAACTCCTATCATATGGTTATTGTTATGTTTTGTTGAATCACTTAGTTCTCTAATTCTCCCCTGCCGTGGTCTAGTATTTTCTTATCTCTCTTTTTCTCAGCTTCATCATTTTCTATAATTTTATCTTCTATTTCATTTATTCTCCCCTCTGCTTCCTCCATCCTTGCTGTCACTGCATCTCGTTTATTTTGCACCCGTTTACAACATTTCTTAATTCATCGTAACTATTTCTTAGGTACTTGATCTTTGCAGCAATTGTTTCTCTGCTGTCTTCTATGCTTTTTTCAAGCCCAGCTATTAATCTTATGAATATTATTCAAAATTCTTGATCATATATATTGTTTATATCTGCTTTGAGCAATTCTCTAGCTGTCATTTCTTCCTGGAATTTCTTTTGAGGAGAATTCTTCTGTTTCATCCTTTTGGCTAGTTTTCTGTCATTTATGTGTTTTAATAGCTTGCTATGTGTCCTGCACCTGTGAACACTACTATATTAAAAAAGGGTCATACACTGTCCAGGGCCTGGCCCTTCAGGAGGTGTTTTTGGAGTGTGTTGCATGCTCTCTGTTGTTGTGACTCTGGTTGCTTTATCTCCCTACTCGCAGTGGCGGTTTGTACCTTCCACCAGGTGTGCTCTGATTTGTTTGTGGAAGTAACCCTGGAAAAAATTTAAAAAAGGAGGAGGTGGAAGAAGCCTTATTCTCTACAAAGAGAGAAATGACAGGGGAGGGGGGGAAAGGAAAAGAAAAAAAAAATTACCAGGCAGAGAATCAGAGAAACTATGCGGCTTAATCCAGGGAGAGAGAGAGAGAGAGAGAGAGAGGAAAATAAAGAAGAAAGGGATACATAAGAAGTGTAAAAAGAATAGATTAAAAATGTCTGCTTAAACAAACCAACAACCAGAATAACCAGAATAAAGAAGGGAGGAAATAAGAGGAAGAAAAGGAAGAAAAAATATATATATAGTGTGTGTGTGTATATATATATATAGTATATATACTATATATAGCATACATATATATAGCATATATATATGCTATATATAGCATATATATATACTATATACTATACTATATAGTATATACTATATATACTATATACT
>NC_064817.1:37181393-37240630 GCF_023721935.1 Panthera uncia | reverse complement strand
TATATAGTATATATATACTATACTATACTATACTATACTATACAGTATACTATATAGTATACTATACTATATAGTATGGTATATACTATATACCATAGTGTAGTATATATATACTGGTATATATACTACATACTATATACTATATATATATATATATATAGTGTAGTATATATATAGTATATATATATAGTATATATATAATATGTATATATGTATGTATATATAGTATATACTATATATATAGTATATATATAATGTGTATATATGTGTATATATATAGTATATACTATATATATAGTAAGAACTGACCACGAATCAAATCAGAGAATACAAAACTGCTGGACCAATATCTGATGGTGCCTTGGAACCAGTGCCTGCATTGGTCTGCATAAGGGACTGTCTAGTTCCATCAGTGTCAATGTCTTTCCAGTAGATCCGGAGTTACCAGGCATGGAGGGGTGTGGTTTGGTGTAGGCCCGTCCCACCTCCACTGTGGGCCACTGTCCATTTCCCAAAACCCCGCCTTGTTGGTGATGGGGAGAAAAATGGCAACACCCCAGTGTCTCCTCCCTGGACCAGGTGTCCCAGACCACTCTGTTCAGGCCATCCTCACGGTGCCATGGGTACGAGCAGGCTACTTTGTCCTGCTCCACAGGCTCCAGTGCCTCCCAGGCACTCAGCTGGGATTCAAACCCTGGTGTCTTAAAGGATGCACTCCAAGTGCCCCCGGTTCAGGGGTAGAGCCACTCTGCCCAGCTGACAAAGGGCCTCTGGCTGACAAGCACCTGCAGGGTCTTTTGACCTTGGAGCAGCTACTAGCCTTCTTCCCACAGCACTCAAGGGAGGGGAATGGTCTCTCAGACTGCACCTCTGAGTGTGCTACCGGGGGGCAGGCTCCCCTCCTCTCCAGGCATGCCCACAGGGCCGCCGGCCCCAGCCGGAGAAAGCCCCACCACCCTGAGTCGAGTTAGAAATTGACTGTTTCTCCATTTTTTCTGTTCCCCAGTCCGTGGTTTCTCTCTTGTCCAAATTCAATCCTACCCTTCCACAGCCTCTCTTTCTCTTCCTTTTGTCTCTGTGCAGAAAGGGGATCCCTCCCCTCCGTGCCTATGCCACCCATTTTATCTCTCCCAGTTTGCAATCCCGCATCTATGGCCCGCCAAGTCGTCCCCGTGGGCCCCCGGAGATGTTTCTGTCTCTGTAGCCCAGATTCCCGGAAGTCTCGGTCTTCTGGCCTCAATACTGCTGTGTTTGAGGGACAAAGGAACTTCAGGTCCCCCTACTTCTCCGCCATGTTGACTCCTCCCCCACAGTGGTTTTTAGCATATTCACGAAGTTGTCCAACCATCACCACTATCTAATTCCAGAATATTTTCATCACCCCCAAAGAAATTCCATACCTGTTTGAGGGACAAAGGAACTTCGGATCCCCCACTTGTCCGCCATGTTGACTCCTCCCCCACAGTGGTTTTTAGCATACTCACAAAGTTGTCCAATCACTGCTACCTAATTCCAGAATATTTTCATCACCCTCCCCCGCCCAGAGAAATCCCACACCTGTTAACAGTCATTCTTCTGGGGAGCTTTGAAAAAAATAGCAGTGCCAGGGGCCACACTCCCAGAGATTTAGATTTAAATAGTCGGTGGTGTGGCTGGGGCATCAGTATTCTTAAAAAGCTCCCTGAGTGATTCTAACGTGCAGTGAGGGTGGAGAAGAACTGTGTCTGGGCCGTGTCCACTCTGGTCTATCCCCTGTGTGTCTGTCGGTACAGCTTCCTAACAAATTGCTTGTATTGAGTCGTTCCCAGCTCAGAAACTGTCACTGGTTGTGTTTGTTCAGAGCAAAATCCGTTCTGGCGTTTAAGGCCTCCTGGGACTGGCTCCCCATTTTATAGCTGTCTGTGTAATCACCGTATTTCTCCTTCCATGGCTGGTCTGCCTCAGCCAAGCTGGTTTAATTCTTGTCTTTTAAGGAAAGGGGCAGAGAGAGGGAGACAGCGAATCCCAAGCAGGCCCTGCGCTCCTAGCACAGAGCCCAAAGCGGGGCTCGAACCCACGAACCGTGAGGTCACCACCTGAGCTGAAACCAAGAGTTGGACGCTTAACCGATCGAGCCACCCAGGCGCCCCCGGATCAGGGTGTTTTTATGGAGAGATAGAAGATACTGGGATGTTTCCCTGACAGCAACCCAGAACGATTATATTTACCAAACGTAAGACTACGTTGTAAGGGTGTCAGATTAAAAAAAGACACCGACACAGCCAGGAGCAAGCACGTCTCGGAGAAAAGACAGCCACTTGCCCTTAATATCTCATTTGTTTCATTGACTTCTAGCAGATAAGCAGTAACAAGCACCAAGGAGAGCAACTTATAAGGAATTGTACCTGTTAGCCTGTTCTTGCATGTGTGTGCTTGTGTGAGAGACAGACAGACAGACAGTGAGAAAGAGAGGGAGAAAAAAAGAAGTGAGGAAAGACCATCCCTGTTGGAGTTGGTTAGAGGTGAGAAGTGACCCTGGACCCCCTGACCAGTTCCATCTGCACTTGCCGGGGATGTGGAGGGCAAGTTCTGTCTCCCCAGTTGTAAGTCCTTCCCGGGCAGAGTTGTACCTTTCAGGTGTTTGTATCTTCTGTGTGTGACACTGAGTCCTTGACTGTTACCTGCTCTACGTCTATAAGGATGTGGCCCGGGCATTGGGCTCACACAGACCTTGCCTCGTAAACTCCTAGACAAATTAGCTTCTGAGCCTCACTCTGCCTCATGTGAAGAATGCAGGAAACAATGCCTATTTCAGCTTCACGGGACTCACAGTGTCGGGAGACAATTCCCCACGGGTCTCTTATTTTAAAAAAATATACGGGGCGCCTGGGTGGCGCAGTCGGTTAAGCGTCCGACTTCAGCCAGGTCACGATCTCGCGGTCCGTGAGTTCGAGCCCCGCGTCAGGCTCTGGGCTGATGGCTCGGAGCCTGGAGCCTGTTTCCGATTCTGTGTCTCCCTCTCTCTCTGCTCCTCCCCCGTTCATGCTCTGTCTCTCTCTGTCCCAAAAATAAATTAAAAAAAACGTTGAAAAAAAAAAATTAAAAAAAAAAAATATATATATTTTTTAATGTTTATTTATTTTTGAGAGAGACAGAGACAGAGCACAAGAAGGGGAGAGGCAGACAGAGAGAGAGAGAGACAGAATCCGAAGCAGGCTCCAGGCTCTGAGCTGTCAGCACAGAGCCCCACGCGGGGCTCGAACTCACGAACTGCGAGATCATGACCTGAGCTGAAGTCGGACCCTGAACCGACTGAGCCACCCAGGCGCCCCACCCCCACCCCACCACATGGGTCTCTTGTATAGCTGCACATCTTATGAGCAGAAGTGCTGCTCACAAAAACGGAAAGCTTTTGTTCCAGACTATGTTTCCATGGGTGTTGGGATAGCAAACCACTTCCAATGGGAGATCGTGTCTCCCTCCAAAGCGGAGGGCAGATTTGTTTGCTGTCCTGTGTCATAAAGGTAATGTCTCTTCCTGGAGCAAAGGTCAGGCAGACTTACCGCCCATTATAAGAGATTTGGGTTCCTTGAGGCTGGAGTTCCTCTCCTGGAATACAACCCCCTGTGTTGTACAGGCTTCGCCTGGTTTTCACGGCATCGCCTTTGGAGAATTGGAGTTCAAGAAACCGGGCTAAATGCTCATCCTCTGGCTACTGCTACCGTTGCGATAATGAAGTGTCCTTTGCCAGCACCCGTGGAACCGTTAATCTGACACTTCGCAGTTTTTGAGAAATACAGTAAGACCTTGGATGGCGAGCGACTTGTTCTGTGAGTGTTCCACCGAGGTGAACAAACATTTCTAATAAAATTTCAGTTGATAAATGAGCGATGTCTTGCAACGCGAGTAACACGTGATGCTGAACATCACACGATCACGATTCAGCCAACGGTTGTTGAAACTCGCTTGGATATACGAGGGCTTCAGGTCACAAGCATGTTTCTAGAACGAATTCTGCACGCAAGGTTTTACTGTCACTGAATGCATTTCTCGACATGTACGTAGCAGGCTTTCAATAAGTGGTAACTAAGCGTACAGTGATGACGAATGATGAAATGGCAGAGAGGTGCCATCAACGGGTGACTTTCTTTTTTTAAAAGCAGGCTCCACATGCAGCTTGGAGCCCAACGTGGGGCTTGAACTCACAACCCTGAGATCGGGACCTGAGCTGAGATCGAGAGTCAGATGCTGAACCGACTGAGCCACCCAGGTGCCCCTCAACTGGTAACTTTCTACTCCACCCTCCCAAAACATAAACCATAGAGAAACCTAGGGGTGGCTAGTGGAGAGAAAATAAAAAGGGACGGCCAGGTCGAGGGGCTCCGGCCAACTGGGAAGAGGAAGCAATTTTACCAAAGGCCAGAAACTCAGCTTCTCGGGCTCCAGGCCACAGCTTCTCCCTCTGACCCTGTTTGTTTTCTGACGTCCAAGACGTGGGAAGGAAAGAAGGGAATGTGTGGGACACAGGACCTTCAGTGCCAGAGGGATTTCTAGAAGTTCAATGTGGTAGGAAAGATACATGGGAAGGATGGGCCAGAGTCCCAGGCTCCAACATCAACCGTGTCTAGGCTGAGGCTATAATGGACCAGCCAGAATCTTCTTGTCTTGTAGGCTTGCTAATTATTTTATATATTTGTTTAGTATGTCTCTTCCTCATTAGAATGGAGAGTCCACAAGGGCGTGGGTTTTTCCTTCCTTCCTTCCTTTCATCCTTTCTTTCTTTTTTTCTTTCTTCCTTCCTCCTTCCTTCCTTCTCTCCCTTTCTTTCTTTCTTTCTTTCTTTCTTTTCTTTCCACAAACGGAACTTTTACTTTTCCCCCAGTTTTATTGAGACATAATTGATATATACCATCGTATTCGTTTCGGGTATACAACACAATGATCTGATATCTGTATATATTGTGAAATGATGACCACAATAAATTCGGTTTAACACCCATCACCTCACATAGTTACAATTTTTTTTTGTTATGATGAGAACTTTTAAGATTTACTCTCTCAGTAACTTTTAAATATACAATATTGTTGACTATAGTCACCATGCTGTATATTACATCCCCAGAACTTATTTATCTTATAATTGGAAGTTCGTACCTTTTGACCACTTTCACCCATTTCCCCCACCCCTGACTCCTATGCCTCTGGCAACCATCCATCTGTTCTCTTTCTGTATGAGTCTGTTTTTTTTAAGATGTCACACATACGTGAGACCATACAGTTTTTGCCTTTCTCTAGCTAACTAATCTCACTTCGCATAACGCACTCAAGTTTCATCCATGTTGTTACAAATGGAAGGACTTCTTTCTTAATGGCTTGTTTGTTTGTTTGCTCTCGAGTATATTGTATGTATTTTTGGATAGCGACCCTCTAGGAGATACGTGATTTGCAAATATTTTCTCCCATTCTGGAGGTTGCCTTTCGTTTTGTGCAGAAACTGTTTAGTTTGATGTAGTCCCACTCGTCTATTTTGGGTGTTTTTCTGTGTTTTGTGAGCTGCTATATAAACAGTACACAGTGGCACTGGGAACACTGGGCAAGGAGTCTCTACTTATGGTCTAGTCCCACCTCTTCCTCTACCTGTGTGATAGCCCACTGTTTCTTAACTTCCTCCAACCCCCCCTGGGTCAGCTCTCTCTCCTAACTTCAGATCTCCTGCTTTTCTTTATCTCCTGCTCTGCAAAGAGATTTTTAGGCAACCCGCAGAGGTCTTGGAAAACCCTTCCCCCAGATTCTCAAACATTCTCCAGTTCTTTTTTTCTTTTTCTGCCAAGAAAGACAGATTTAAGATTTTTTTTAAATGCTTTTTATTTATTTTGGGAGATACAGAGAGTGAGAGAGTGGGGGAGGAGCGGAGAGGGAGAGAGAGTCAGATGTTTAACCGACTGAGCCACCCAGGTGCCCCCCAAAAGCCAGCTTTAAAAGCAGGTGTCCCAGTGAAAGCAGAAAGGGTTCCCCAATTTCCCACCAGGACCTACTGACGTGACACCCTCATCCTGAACCCTCTTTGGGTGGGGGGTGTTGGAGGGAGAAGGTAGCTGGAGTGATGGGAAAGTAGAAGTCATTCCTCAGCTCAACCCCCTCCACTAGCCTGCCCCGTCATTCAGATTAACAGCCCCGCAGCTTACTGTGGCCTGTAAGGGCCTCCGCGACGATATTCCTGTCCTCTCTCTGCCCTCCTCTGCTCATCTTCCCCTCATTCATTCTGTTCTCCCCACTCTGGCCCCTGGCTGCTCCTTGAACGCGCCGGACCTGCTTCCCACGAAGGGCTTTTTTACTGGCTGGTCTTTCTGCCAGGAATGTTCTTCTCCCAGTAATCATTTGACACTTCAACTCTTTTAGGTCTTTGCTCCAGTGTCACCCCCTTCAGGAAAGACTTCTCTGATCCTTCTATTTAAAATTTCTAATGAACTATGGCCTTTTGTAGCAACGTGGATGGAACTGGAGAGTGTTATGCTAAAGTGAGATAAGCCATACAGAGAAAGACAGATACCATATGTTTTCACTCTTATGTGGATCCTGAGAAACTTAACAGAAGACCATGGGGGAGGGGAAGGGGAAAAAAAAGTCAGGGAGGGAGCCAAACGATAAGAGACTCTTAAAAGCTGAGAATAAACTGAGGGTTGATGGGGGGTAGGAGGGAGGGGAAAATGGGTGCTGGGCATCGAGGAGGGGCACCTGTTGGGATGAGCACTGGGTGTTGTATGGAAACCAATTTGACAATAAATTTCATATTTAAAAAATAAAAAATAAAAATAAGTAAAATTTCTAACTTCTCCCTATCCCCCGTGACACTCCCTCTGCCCCTTCCCTGGTTTATGTTTCAACAGCGCGTTTTCCACCACCCTCTGTGTTAAGATATTTTATGTATTTGTTTATCACATCTTCTCCCCACGGGAATGCAAAGTTCACGAGGGCTTGGGTTACCCATCTCTTTTGTTCACTGCTCTATCCTCAAAGTTTAGAGCAGTGCCTGGAGCCTGGTAGGTAGTTAATAAATATCTGTTGAATCAATGAATTAGTAAAAGAGTAAATGGTGTCTTCTGTTCCATTCCTTCAACCGTGAGTTCTGTGTGAATGGTCACATGGCCGCTCAGAGCCTGGAACCTGCTTCGGATTCTGTGTCTCCTTCTCTCCCTGCCCCTCCCCTGCTCACACGCTGCTTCTCTCTCTCTCTCTCTCTCTCCTTCAAAATAAATAAACATTAAAAAAATTTTTTTAAATCAATCTTTACCACTAACTGTTGGGGCAAATTACTTAATGTCTGTGGGCTTCAGTTGTACCATCTGTAAAATGGACACATTAGAATAAATAATCACTGGGGTGCCTGGGTGGCTCAGTCGGTTAAGCGTCTGACTTCGGCTCAGGTCACGATCTCACGGTCCGCGGGTTCCAGCCCCGCGTTGGGCTCTGGGCTGATGGCTCAGAGCCTGGAGCTTGCTTCCGATTCTGTGTCTCCCTCTCTCTCTGCCCCTCCCCTGTTCATGCTGTGTCTCTCTCGGTCTCAAAAATAAATAAACGTTAAAAAAAAAAAAAAGAATAAATAATCACTGCAAAAAAGTCTGTAGCACTGTAAGGTTAAATATATATATATATATATATATTTTAATGTTTATCTATTTTTGAGAAACAGAGACAGAGCATGAGCAGGGGAGGGGCAGAGGACAGGGAGACACAGAATCCCAAGTGGGCTCCAGGCTCCGAGCCGTCAGTGCAGAGCCTGACGCGGGACTCGAACTCCTGAAATATGAGATCGTGACTTGAGCCAAAGGCGGACGCTCAACTGACGGAGCCACCCAGGCGCCCTTGTCCCCGGCTTTTTATTGGGACCTTATCAGAGTTAGTGAGACTCCACTCATGGCACCTAGCCCGGGCGAGTCCAGAACACTTTTATCCCTTTTTTTCCGCTTCAAACCCCGCTGCTTCCTCAGCCTCCCACCTGTAGCTGCAGCCTGCCTCCCTGAAGGCCCCTTACCTCCCCCTGCCTAATGTGACCCTTTCCCTACTCATTCCTCCCCCTGGAATAGGGTCCCTAACTGCCATTAGGGAACAGGGACATGACCGTTCTGGCTTCTTCAAGCTGACAAGGGAGAGTGTGGGGGTACAGCAGTCAGAGTCTACCCAAGGGTCGGTCGGGGGGCCAACAGGATGGCTCACGGAAGGCTGGCAGGCACGAGGCGGCATAAACATCGGCAGACGTGAAGAGATAAAATACAAATTAAAGATTACATTGACCACCAAGATGGCGTCTCTAAGATGATGCCCCCAGTTCCCAAACCGGTCAAACAATCCCAGAGAGACCCTGACTTTGTCCAGTTGCGCCCAAATGTCATCTCTCGGTTGTGAGACTCTATGGGAATCGTCGGACAGAAGGAAACAACACACGTCAGGGAATCTCTCGCAACCCAGGTGATGGAGGAACAGTAAGTAATCAGTGGTGGCTCGGTTCTCCAAGAGTCTGGCCCTAACTTGACCTAATTTTTTTTAATGTTTATTTTTATTTTTACTTTTGAGAGAGAGAAAGACAGAGCATGAGCGGGGCAGGGGCCGAGAGAGAGGGAGACACAGAATCGAAGCGGGCGCCAGGCTCCGAGCTGTCGGCCCAGAGCCGGACATGGGGCTCGAACCCACGAACGGCGAGATCATGACCTGAGCCGAAGTCGGACGCGTAACCGACTGAGCCACCCGGGTGCCCCTATTTAATTTTTGATTTAAGGCATCTAATACTTGTGAGGGTTCATCGAGAGTTCTGCTGAATCAGCAGTTTGCTTTATTCCACGGTGTAAAAGTTTTTCAAGAGTCGGGAGTCAAGACAGCCGTTTACCATTATTACTTCGTAAATTGTTAGGTAAGCCGGACCTGGGCATTATTTTACAAAATAGAGCTTTTATTACCTCTTGTGCTTTTTCCATTTTTCAGGGGAAGGCCTCTACCCAACTACTAAAAGTATCAACCCATACCAACAGGTGTTGGAACCCCTTTGACCTTGGCATACGAGTGAAATCTAATTGTCAGTCTTCCCTGGATAGCCTCCAGGTCCTTGATTGTCTGGGAGAGCGAGTCTGTGGTTGAGAAGATTGTGTCTAGGGCAGCCTTCATAGGCTGATACGACTCGTTGACCTGTCCTTGACAGATTTTTCCCAGTAAACATCTTTTGGGCCCTTTGATAAGTTTTATCCCTCCCTAAATGAAAGGCCTGATGCAGTGCTTTCATGCTGTTTTAGCTCTGTGAGCTCGGCAACAGTAATCGCCCCTGCTCTGTTTGTACCCATCCGAGTGCTGGAGACAGTGTCCATCAGTCAGACCGCAGTTTATTTCCCTGGGAGGGTAGGTGGGATTGAGTCTCCTTTAGCGATTGATAGAGCAGGCGGGCTATTTTCTGAACCCTGGTATCCACAGCCTACCATAGCCAGTAATTCCCCAAAACTCACACAATGGTGGATCTCTTCTGGGGTTAGTATCACCACAGTCTCTAAATGAGTTACAATGTCCCTTCCTAGCAAGGGAGGAAGGCTCTCTCTGGCATTATCAAGAAACCATGAGAAAAAACTAGGTGTTCCCCGTATGCATCCCAGGACCCGAGAGAGAAATTTAATCATAAGTTTTCTGGAGACGCCTCTAATTGTTAATGCTTGGTTTGGATAGTTGGCCAGAAGTGGAAAGGACAGAAAAGGTGGCTTCGGTAGCCAGAAGGAAATCAACTGGCTTTTCAGTTACCTGAGTTTTCCAGAGTTACCCCGGGACTCTGGGCTTCCAACAGACAGATGGTTCCGGGAAGCCATCGCAAAGAGTCCCGGGTCCTATCAGTCCCTTTCAGGGACACTGGTTATCTGTGGAGGTCCCCAAAGGCATTCAGACTTCCAGTGACTGTCTCCACACGAGGGGCGTGGCTTGCCAGGCTTTGACCTCTGTTGTCCCTTCTGAGGGCAGTCTCGTTTCCAGTGCCCTGAATGGCCACAGAAGTGGCATTTGGTGCCAGGACCTCAGGAAGTCTGGTCTGATATAGTGCGTAAGGCCTCGGCTGAGGCCTCAGATTTTTCCTTAAGCCTCCTTTCCTGTTCTTTCCTCTTGATCTCGGTTGTAATATACAAGCTTGGAAGTGGCGGCCATATCCTTCCTCAATGGGATGGTCATAGTCCCAATTGGGATCTTGGGATGGATCTACCTGGGCCCCAGTAGGGAATGGGAAATTCCCTACAGGAACTCCAGCCCCGTGATAATTCATGAGTGACCCGTCCCCGTGTCTTTCAGCCGTTGCCAGAACCCCATGCTTCTCTGTCTCCTTAAGCGTCTGTTTCAACAAAGACATCCTATCTTTCCAGGTCAGCTCCAAAACATATGTAATATTTTGAAAAGCCTCTGTATACTTATCTGGATCGTCAGAAAATTTACCTGATCTCTTTTTGTCTGTCTTAAATCTTGTAATGAAAAAGGTACTTGTAATCTTATCATGGTGGTGCCTCCCTGTGTCCCTTGTCCCGGCGTTCCGGCTTCTTGTGGGGGAAACTCACCTGTCACATTGTGGAGGAGGGCCTGGATAAGGTGGGCAGCAGGGAGCAGAAGTTCACGTTTTTAAGTCTGGATATATAGATCAAGCACGCGAAGAGTTCCCTTCCTCTTCCTGTAGGTCTGCTTTGGGCACAGGCAAGGGGCCCTTAGTTATTTCCCCTCCCAATTGCCGGACTTTGGAAAGGGTTGCCATTAAGTCAGGATCAACCTTACGTCGCTTACACATATCTTGATTTTTTTCTAAAGGTCCCCAAACACTGAACGTAGGAGACGTCTCCCCATTTCCCGTCACGTTTGCAAAACAAGTCCAGTTGCAGGATCGTGTTAGAATTGATATTTCCCTCTGGCAGCCAGGTTGCCTCCTCCAATTTGTACTGGGGCCAAGGTTTGATGCAAAAGACAAGGAGTTGCTTTTTCTTCAGGGTTTGTGGATCAAAATCATCCCAAGTGTTCAGAATGCAACCCAAAGGAATATTGGCCTTGTTTGGGGGAATTGCCTAGGTGTAGGAAAAAAGGAGGAAAAGCCGTCCCTTATCTCAATTTCCTATAGCTGCCCAGAAGAAGCCTTATCTCCTGGCCCCGTGTTGTGGCTGGCTATGTGACAAAGCTTTGTCAGTCTCAGGAGGTGCTGGGAGTCGTCGCTCGGACCCAGGCTTGACCCTACCTCCAACAGGTGACCTTTCTTCCCCGATCTCTCCTACCCCTCCGTTTCCCACCTGCTGGACTTTGGGGGTATCGATTATGACCAAGCAAGACTTCCTGGTCGCAGAAGGATGCACTAATTTGATTTTGGCCCAACAGTACTCCTCTTCACAAAGATATTTCAAAAGGGTGGCAGAAACCATTTTTCGTAAGGATAAAATCAGCCGTTGAACGGGGGTAAGGGGCCAAAGTTGAGGTTTATTCCCCTGCCTTTTTCATGAATGCCCACATTAATATGTGCCAGCCGTGTGGATATCCATTTTAGAGTATCTAGGCTGTTGCAAATCGGCATACACTGGGCTCAGTGTAGCAAAATGGCTCCCATGTATCCCGGTAAAAGCCCTTCATATATCATAGTCATCCAGCCTTCATATGGCACAGACACCCATTCTTCTTCCCTGAAGAAACAACAGAAGCGTGAAGCATGTGGAGGCCAGCAGCAAGGACATTGCCACTGTCTCCCCAGCCTTTGGATCAAAGGAGGGGCAATTTCCACCAAGGTATGAGCAAAACAACTCAAAAGGGCGTGCTGTCCTGCCCTTTTGGTTAAAATTACGGTTCTTGCCATCTTTTGGGGCAGACAGAAGAGGAAAAAAAAACCTGTGTTTACCTTTTCTTTTAAATCAGAAGCAGAGCAACAATCCAAGAAAACTTTGCCTTTTTAACAGAGAGTAAAGCCGAATTTTGATCTTAGACCAGTGTACTTTTAAAATCCGTTCATTTTAACCTTAGTCCATCCTGACCACATATAAAATTCCTTTCCAAAGATTTCCCTTCACACATCCAGATGGCCACCAGACACATGAAAAAATGCTCAACGTCACTCATCAGCAGGGAGATACAAATCAAAACCACAATGGGATATCACTTCACACCTGTCCGAATGGCTAACGTGAACAACTCAGGCAACAACAGATGTCGGCGAGGATGCGGAGAAAGAGGATCTCTTTGGCACTGTTGGTGGGAATGCAAGCTGGTGCAGCCACTCTGGAAAACAGGATGGAGGTTCCTCAAACAGTTAAAAATAGAACGACCCTACGACCCAGCAACGGCACTACTAAGGATTTATCCAAGGGATACGGGGATGCTGTTTCGAAGGGGCACGTGCACGCCCATGTTTATAGCAGCCCTATTGACAATAGCCAAAGTATGGAAAGAGCCCAAATGTCCATCGATGGATGAATGGATAAAGAAGATGTGGTATATACATACAAAGGAGTATTACTCGGCAATCAAAAAGAATGAAATCTTGCCATTTGAACCAACGTGGATGGAACTAGAGGGTACTTTGCTAAGCAAAATTAGTCAGAGAAAGATGAATATCAGATGACTTCACTCATACGTAGAATTTAAGATACAAAACAGATGAACATAAGGGGAGAGAAGCAAAAATAATGCAAAAACAGGGAGGAGGGGGACAAAACATAAGAGACTCTTAAATACAGAGAACAAACTGAGGGCTGCTGGTGGGGTGTCAGGTGGGGGGATGGGCTAACTGGGTGAGGGGCATTAAGGAGGACACGTGGGATGATCACTGGGTGTTATATGTAGGGAATAAATTACCAGATTCTACTCCTAAAAGTATTATTGCACTGTATGCTAGCTAACTTGGATGTAAATTAAAAAAAAAAAAATTAATCAATTAAAAAAAAAAAGATTCCCTTCATAAACATTCTACAACTTTCCTTTGCTTTCGGACTTTGACCTAAGGCATTTTTCTCCAAACAACCAGTCTCATTTATGACCAAATTCCTTTCTGTTACCTTCAATAAAAATGTATTCCCATCCCTTGTATCTTTCTTACACAGCTCCTACTTTTCTACATGCAGAGTTGCTTTCCTTCTTTCCATCCGTCTTAATGACAGTTACCCGAATTTTAACTCTTGGAAACCTTAGTCTCCAGGGAAAACTAAGTAGTAACCAACTGTGAACGGTCTGTTACATCCGAATTTTTTAAGATGGCAAACTGATGAATCAATTAAGCACTAAACATGTTGCCCAACACCATAAGAAGCCAAAAGCAGAAGCCTATGTTTAAGAAGCAATGCTTCAATATTTCCTCTGATTTGGAAAAGGCCTAAAGGTCCAATGAATTCAATCCGGTTTATCAGCGAAGCAAATCGTTATAGTTTCAGGTTACCAAAGACCTCGAAAGCTATCTTAACAATGACCCGTGAACACTTTGAGACAGACAAAACGAACCATCATTTGAAGCCATTTTTTTTTTAATTTGAAATGTATTGTCAAACTGGTTTCCATACAACACCGAGTGCTCATCCCAACAGGTGCCCTCCTCCATGCCCATCACCCACCCCCCCCCCACCGCCCATCAACCCTCGGTTTATTCTCAATTTTTAAGAGTCTCTTATGAAGCCATTTTTTATTGACACGTTGCAGCAGAGACATTCATGAGCTTATGTGATCTTCAGTAAACCTAGGTAGAAAATGTTTCATGTATTTATTGCGATAACTCTAAGGACGTGTCAATCTCAAAATTTGTTTTCATGTTTTGTTTATTTTTGAGAGAGAGAGAGAGAGGAGAATGAGTCGGGGAGCGGCAGAGAGAGAGGGAGACACAGAACCCGAAGCAGGCTCCAGGCTCTGAGCCATCAGCACAGAGCCCGATGCGGGGCTCGAACTCACGAACCTCGAGATCATGACCTGAGCTGAAGTCGGATGCTTAACCGACTGAGCCACCCAGGTGCCCTGAAAGACATGTCTATCTTAATTACGTCCCACCTGTGTCCCCTTAAAAGTTCCCCACCGTCAATTTTTACCTGGGGCACGAGTGAGGAGATCTGACATCTAAGGGGGTGTTCTTCGGTCCTTGACAGAGAAGGGAATGGGGGGAACCCATGGTTCCAGAGGCATGGAAGATGGTGTAGGAGCCAGTTATGCAGGCCACACCCAGGTGGTGCAGAAATAGGTGGAGGGGGAGGGGAAGACAGAAGATGTGTGATGTCACCTAGAAGCCTGGAGGCAGATAAAAGGCCAGAGGGCAGGGAAAGAGGTCTCCTGGTCCCAGAGCCTGTCAGCTCGGACAGATGAGCAGATACAGATTGTTCTCCACCAAGTGGAAATGGACAGTCCATGTCAGGCCAGAGAAGACAGGGAACCTTCCCCCAAAAAAGGAGTTTTGGCAGCTGCTTGGGAATATTCCTTAGTGTCTCTATCTCAAGGTACACCAACCAGAGACAGTTGGCCCTAATCATCATGGTCATTGACCCAGGAAACGAATGAGGGAGAAGCCCCCGTATACAGTTAGAGTAACCAGAGTATATTGGGAGAAACAGTGAGAGAGGGTCAGAGTCCCCTTCATTAGGGATGGCCTGTGTGTTCTTCAGCAACCTGGGTCAGGTTTTGGAACACTTCTATGTATCGATCATGGTTGTCTGCAAATGTGCCCAGGTCCTTTTTATTTGCTTAGAATCTTCCAAGGGAAAACGGAAACCTCACGGGGCCAAATTCACCAGGAGGCATTTTGGTCAATGGATACATTGAATGTGCCTTCCTTCCAGGGGGAGGATTTCTCATCCCTGCCAATCCTGGATAAGGAAGACATGAAGGTCTAACAGGTGGCTTTTCCTGAGAAGAGGCCTCAGGGGGCAAGTCTGCAAGTACTTGCCCTTCTGGGCTCCTTACAGGGGCAGGGGGTCGGCACCTAACTTACAGGTGTTACATAAGGAACTTCTGACCATTCGCCCTCTCTTCTACGATATAGATCTAACCGTAAGATAGTACTGTACTGAATACTTCCCTCAGGAGGCCAGGACTCTCCATCCCCCAGGCCATATTGAGGCCAAGCCTGGGAACAAAAAACACTTCATGCTCTCCCTTTTGAGCATTTGTGGGTCATATCTTTCCCAACTTCTCAGAACACATTCCAGAGGAGTTCCCGCGGAGAAGGGTTTGTGACCCATCTGGCCATCCCAGTAGGAGTCAAGAACCTCAAGAATCTCCATACCTGTTATATTAGAGAGGTGACTATGAAGCATCCCAGCATATCAGCTCTCCCCTTTAGAACCAAGGCGTCCCTGACCCGCCCTCCCCAAGGTGAGAGGATGGCCTCGAACCCTGGGTCTAAGAAGGATTGATTGGGCTAGCGGGGGTAGCCATTGTGACCCGCTGCTTTAGCCCCCACCCAACCCTGCCTTCCTTCCTCTGGATCCTTCTAAATGTCTTAAGGAGTTTGGCGAGGTTAGTGATTCAAGGTTTGTTATCTGTAAAGCTTATGGGTGCGAGCAAACAGCTGGGGTGGTTACGGGGAGGCATGTGCTGCATGCAGAGGAGGCTTCCCCGGGCCGTGATCCCCAGGGCCGGTCTCCATCCTTTTACGTGTCTTGGGTGCCCAATGGGAATCACAGGGTAGGTTCAGGGTGCTGGATCGCCAGCCCTTATGTGCACCCCCAGATGAACCTCTCCCGTAACCGAGAAAGTTCTTGACAACCTCATCCTTCGGAGCCCTCTTGATGGGGCCCTCATTTCGCGGTCGTACCAATTTGCTTGCACCCCCAACCCATGGAATCTAGTCCACACGGTCATTATTTCCTCACCTCCCCCCCCCCAGCATCCTTCCTTCCTGTATGCCTCACGTCCTATCAGCAGATGGATCCTGATTGAAGGGTGTAACCCACAAGACCCTAGCAGCATTATAATTTCTACCTTTTTGTTGTTGAAACCAGAACGCTTCAACAACATATCTTCTTAAAGTTCCCGCTGCAATTGTGTGTAAGGAAGACACTGATGGTATATCTGTGCTCCCATTCCTAATGTTCAAAACCCAGCGGACACAAAGGTATGATTCTCATATTGTCTGCTGATATTGGAGCCCTGGAGTCCTGGCCACACTTACACCTGAGTTGTATCTGGCAGGAAAACTTAAGTCTCACCAAACAAGACCCTAATTGCTGGGGCATGTTGATCATCAGGGGTTGGAGAGGTTTTAGAAGGCATTTAAGAAGGACAGGGGAAGAAAGAATAAGCTGAGAGCAGAGAGGGGAACTGATTAGGGTTAGGCCAACGTTCCCCTTTCACAAGGGGGATTGACTAAACCTTTACCCCGAAGCCTGTTACCTGAGACTTAGGACTGGCGGCCATGCTACCTGCTTTTAACTGGCCAACAGGTGCCCGGTTTTGAGTCTGAGTAAGGAGATCCTGCGTTCAGAAAAGGAAAGGAAAGAGTCCACTGTTACCCTCTGACGGGTTTCCGGGTTTCGGCACCAAAATGTTAGCAGTGGGTGGGAGGAACGCTGGTCCTTGTCTCACGGAGTTGAAGAATGAATCTTACGGATGACAACAGAGTGAGCAGAGCCATAGAGTTTATTGAGGGAAAGAACAAAGCTCTCAGGAGTAGTGAGAGGGGTCCCGACTGGGTAGCCACCGGATTGAATTTGTTCTGTCGGGCGTGACGTAATCCCTCCCTACATCTACTTCAGAAAATCCGAGTTGCTTCTGGATGCTTTGGCCCAGTGGAATTATCTCAGGAGAACAGAAAGCGATATAAACCCTGTGTGAAGGCGACCAGAGGGAGAGGATATCCGCCGCCTGGGCCACATGATGGGGGAAGGAGAGCTCAGGTTAACAGGAACAAGGCTCTGGCCCAGAAAGTGTGGCTACAATGAGCAAGCCCACCCGTTCTTGTCCTGGCTTCTTAGGCTGTGGTACTGCCCCCATTTACCCCTGAATATTTGTGTAAATGGTCTGCTATAGACTGAATGTTTGTGTCCTCTCCAAATTCATATGTTGAAACCTAATCCCCAAGGTATTAGGAGGTGAGGCCTTTGGGAAGTGATCAGGTCATCAGGGTGAAACTGTCAGGAATGGAATTAGTGCCCTTATAAAGCCCAGAGAGCTTCCTGGCTTTTTCTACTATATGACACAGCAACAAGATGGCCGCCTATGAACCAGGAAGTGGGCTCTCACCAGACCCCAAATCGGCTGGCACCTTCATCTGGGACTTCCGGCTTCCAAAACTGTGAGAAATTAAATACCTGTTGTTTAGAAGCCACAAGTCTGTGGTATTTTGTCACAGCAGCCCAAACACGCTAAGATAGGGTCTTATTTATTATTTTAATCTCTCATCGGTCTATTCTAATGACGCACTCTATCGCCTTGAGCTCAGTAATTGCTTTAAGGGGTAGAGTCTTCTTTTTTTTTAATTTTTTTTTTAACATTTATTCATTTTTTGAGAGAGGGAGCACGAGCATGCGCGGGGGAGGAGCAGAGAGAGGGGGAGATACAATCCGAAGCAGGCTCCAGGCTCCGAGCTGTCAGCACAGAGCTGAATGCGGGACTTCAACTCATGAAACGTGAGATCATGGCCTGAGCCGAAGTCGGACGCTCAACCGACTGAGCCACCCAGGCGCCCCAGCAGTAGAATCTTCTTTAGCTTGATAAAATAGTCATCATGTTGAGTCGTTACGGTTGGAATTGAAGAACTCTAAATCCTTTGCTTAGCATTTTGGCTTAGCAATTAACTTTTTGATTTTGCACACTTAGGTAAATGGAAAAGCACTCCGAACTCACTTTTGGATAATTAGCACAAAGAGAGAATGGCTTTGCAAGTCACAACGTGGCAATGGTTCAAACTGAGCAAATGAGAACAAAAATCAACACTCAGATTCATACAAACCTTCTGCCACAAAGAGTTTTCATTTAACTTAAAGTGATAAAGCTGGGTAATTATGTGATACGATTATTCACAAACCTGTTAATCAAATGCCCATCAAAACTGTTAATCAAACTCACATATATTTTGTAGCATCTCATACACATGACTTGGCAATGGGGATCTTTTAGGAAAACATAGTATTTGAATTTAAAACCTATCACTCCGTTGTAGCAATTTATCAGCAAAAATGGAAACCTGTCTCTCGGCTAGTTCTGTCCAGTCCATTATTGCAATGGAAGGGTGTTAGATAGTGTCTAAGACATACAATGATAAGTAATGCAATGTGTGCCTGTTTCTAATGTGTATTCCCTGATAAACATCCAATGTAAACATGGAAATATACATTGGGACTAGAGTGGATATTAAAAAAAAAAAAAAAAAAAACCTTTAAAAGTAAAAGTTTGTCATGGGCAGATAAGGAACCGAAAACCCTTTCTCTGTTTTCTTTGCTGTGTCAAATCCACACAAAAGTACTTTGGGAGGGTATTAATGCTTTTACTAGCCAGTATCTGATTGGCCATCTGAGATAGGAAGGTGTACATAAAACTCAGATGAAGATGGAAAGTTTGAAGGTAATTTAACAAGCTGGCTGTGTCCCAAATAGCGGAACATGATACCCAGCGCTCGTGTATTTGGAGGAGTCCCCAGACTGATTTTTAGACACTAACCTCAGCTTAACGCTTTGCTCGTTAAACGAAATTAATTCTCACGTGGTCCAGGGGAGCACCTTTCAAAAGCATATTCCCTTTTCAGTAGCTTAGAAGCATTCATTTGCCTCACTCCCCGTATTCTCTTTCAGCTCAGCAATTTCCAACTCGTTTTAGAAAGTCATTTCATCCTTGGGCGGAAGTGCATTTCCAGATATATTGGGCACTTTTGATCCCTGTTGGCTCAGAGGCCTTCTTTGAAGATCGCAGTCGGTAAAAACATTTTTCTGTGGATGACAACAATTGTGAGAATTACGGGGAAATTCTTAGAACCAGGGAAATAAGCAGTTCGTTTTCAATTGGTGTGGTTCTCTCACAGATTAGCAGATGGTTTGGCAGTCAAGATTAAAGCAGCATATTGAGGATTGGAAAAAAACCCCGAAAACTTAATTAACTTCCTTCTCCCGCCCGTGGACATTTTAGGTTGTTTGCAGTTTTTCAGTATTACAAATAATATTGCACTGATACTCGTAGCTGTATAAGATTTCCTCTAAGGGGCACCTGGGTGGCTCAGTCGGTTAAGCGTCTGACTTCAGCCCCGGGCGTGATCTCACGGTTCGTGGGTTCGAACCCCGCGTCGGGCTCTGGGCTGACAGCTCAGAGCCTGGAGCCTGCTTCAGATTCTGTGTCTCCCCCTCTCTCTGCCCCTCCCCTGCTCATGTTCTGTCTCTGTCTCTCAAAAAATCAATAAACATTAAAAAAAAGATTTCCTCTAGCACATATTCCTATAAGTAGAATTGCTGTGTCAATTAATTTCACTAGATATTATCACATGGCTCTCCAAAATGCCTGTACCAATTTATACCTCCATCAGCAGGACAGGAGATTTTTGGTTATTGTGCATCTTCACTGAAATTCAGCAGTATCTGAATTTTTTATTTTTCTTGGCCCAATGGGGGTAAAATTGCATTCCCTAACTGTTTCAATTTGCATTTCTCTGATGAATAGTCATATTGGATATCTTTCCATACATCCTTTGGCCTTGAAGCTTCCTTTTCTGTGAGTTACCAATTTCTATTCTATCGGCTTATTTGGGTTTTTTTTTTTCTTCTCCTACTGATTTGTCTCCTTTAAAAAATACTCTTTGTAGTTTTATGTCTTGCAAGTAGCATCTTCTAGTCCATGGATTTTCTTTTCACTTTATCTTTTGGAGCATTTTATAGGTCAGAAGTATGTAATTTTAATATAGTTGAATTTATTGATCTTGCCTTTTGTATGTTTAAGAAATCCTTCCCTACATATACCATGGTCACAAATATATTTTTCTAAATTTGGCTCAAAGCTCTGTAAAGCTTTCGTTTTCACAACGGGAATTTATTTTTGCTTATCGTGTCTTTTAGTTCTCTGTGGCTGTTTAACAAGGTACTCTGGACAGCAGCTTACAATGGCACAAATTTATCAGCTCACAGTTCTGTGGGTCAAAATTCTAATAAGAAAAAAGCTGGGTTCTCTGCTAATGATCTTACAAGGCTGAAATCTAGTTGTTGACTATCTGTGTGCTCATCTTCCAGGCTCATGTGGTTGTGGCAAAATTTAGTTCTTTGCCGCTGTGGGACCGCGGGTCTCATTTCCTCCATGGCCGTTAGCCAGGGGAGCTCAAGCACCTAGAGGCCACCCACATTCCTTGCCATGGCTCCCCCCCCCCACCTCTATCTTCCAAGCCATCTATCTGCAAGGAAACCGTCTCGTGTGAAATCCCTCTCCATGCTTCAAATCTCTCTGACTGAGAATCTCTTCTTCAGGAAGAGCCCTGTCCTTTCTAAGGGCTCACCTGATTAGGTCAGGCCCACCCAGAATAATCTCCCTGTTTCAAGTCAACTGATTTGGGATCGTAGTTGCATCTGCAACATTCCTACACCACAGCACCCAGGTTCGTGTTTGATTAAATAACTAGGAGAAGCTGTGGGTATACCACGGGCTCCGCAATCTTAGGGGCCATCTTAGAATTCTGTCTACTGCACGGTATAAAGGAAGGATCCACATTTTTTCCAAATGGATCACTAATTTCATTTTGGAAACCTTTAAGACATATACAAAAGCAGAGAAAATAATGTCATGAACTCCTGTGTCCCCAGTACCCTACTTCGGTGGTTTCACATGACTAATCTTGTTTCATCTATGTCCCGACTGCCTTCTTCCCACGCCCTCCTGCAGATTATTTTTCAGCCCATGCAAGACATACTAGGTGGTCTGTAAATCTTGACATAGGTATCTTTAAAGGCAATGACTTCTTTTCTTTCTACCTGGAATGAGCCAAATTCAAGGCTAAGGACACCATTCTCCAGGCCGCCAAGTCTGCCCAAGACTCCTGATAACAAACTGTAAGTTCAGAAATTTCCCAAAACCACTCTCAGGGTTGCCAATTTGCTAGAAAGATGCGGGGAGCTCACAGAAACCTAGTATATTCACCGTCACATTTATCAGAGGCAAAGGATGCAAATTAGAAGACACGCATAGGGCAGAAACTTGGTCTGGGAGGGTTCCAAATAGAAAGCTTTCATGCCCTCAGGGATGCGTTACCCTCCCAGCATTGACATGTGGCCATACGTATATGGAGTATTGCCAACCCAGAAAGCTCACTCAAGCTTTGGCGTCCAGACTTTTTATCAGGGTCTCATTATGTAGGCACGATTGATTGAATCCTTGCCCATGTGGTTGAACTCAATCTCCAGGCCCCCTCTGCTCCCAGAGTGGCTCACAGCCCCAACCCTCTAATTACACGCTTGGTCTTTCTGTCTTGGCCAGCCCCTACCCTGAAAAAGCTGAAGCACCCACTGTGAATAACAAAGACTTAGGAATTTTTAAGGGTTTAGCGGTTAGCTCCCAGGAACTAGGAACAAAGACCAGCTAAATCCATCTATCCCTTCCTTCCTTCCTTTCCTTCCTTCCTTCCTTCCTTCCTTTCCTTCCTTCCTTCCTTCCCACAATACCATTATCACACCTAAAAAATTAAAACAATTCCCTATTGCCACCAAATATCCAATAAATGTTCCAATTTTCCCCGTCGTCGTCTCCTTTTATTTTTTTTTTTTAAGTTGATCCCTATAAATCCATATCCTAACAAGCTTCACACACGGCACTTGGTTGATATGTGCCTTAAATTTCTTTCAGCTTATAGGTTCCTCTTCTCCCCCCTCCCCACCCTTGCAATTTATTTGTAGAAGAAAATGAGTCATTTGTTCTATAGAGTCTACGATGTTCAAGCTTTTGCATAAATTACATAACCATAAAATACTGTTTCCGTGCGACATATTTGAATTCGCTTAGCTAGAACAGGCAGTTCAAATACACAGGCACGAGCAAGCACCTTAGAGACCCTTGTGAAAAAGTCGCTAGTTCAGTGAACAGCTTGGTGACCTGGGAACTCCGGTTCCCTGGAACTATCTGGTCCAGTCTGTCCTTTCCCCATCCTCCAAGATTAACCGAGCGTTGCCCTCCTGTTAATGTATACTCTGTTGCTTAGAAAGCTCCAGGAGGTCAAGGTCTATTTCTATACGACAGGTACTTCACAGAGGCCTGTTACTATGGCCCTGCCTAAGGGGATTTCTTTTTTTTTTTTTTTTTTTTATATATTTTTTTTCAACTTTTTTAATTTATTTTTTTGGGACAGAGAGAGACAGAGCATGAACGGGGGAGGGGCAGAGAGAGAGGGAGACACAGAATCGGAAACAGGCTCCAGGCTCCGAGCCATCAGCCCAGAGCCTGACGCAGGCCTCGAACTCACGGACTGCGAGATCGTGACCTGGCTGAAGTCCGACGCTTAACCGACTGCGCCACCCAGGCGCCCCAGGGGATTTCTAAGAATAAAACAAATCGCAGTGTCTGTCTGTGTCTTGGAACCCCCCTACCCGGAGACCTCTGCCCATAAAGAGGTGAAGATTTGACCAACAAGGGCTTTGGAGCTGTGGGCTCCAGCTGTACAAACTCTGGAAGAACCAAGATGAAACTCTGGCTGAATCAGAAATCAGGTTTTCTGGGCTCCGATGACTTTTAAGTCGGAATGACACAGATTTACAGAACTCAGCTGTGAAAAGCTCAACTAAATAAAACTGGCTGTGTCTCAAAAATACGGGCATGTCTTTTTACAAAGGTCTTGGAGAAGCGTGCAGGGGGCTGAAACGGACGTGAATCGTGTCATTCCGCCCCCCCCCCCCCCCATAAAGGCACTGGAATTATGTCTTTCCATCACGCGACATGCCAGGAACAGCACCATGCTGTCCGGTGCACTGAATGGTCACGAAACTGAGCCCCAAAATAAGTGCCTTTAAAAAATCCCATCACAACTGTCTTGCAATTGATAGATCTATAAGTGGCTAAAAGAGCCACAACGAGTATGAATTAAGTGCTCCTAATATATTTTCAAACCCACAAAGCTACGGGCTGCCTGGGTGGCCTCCAGGAAGGGCTGCCGTGGAAGAATGGACGCTGAGGCTCAGAGGAAGGTTTGGGGCCGGGGGGAGGTTGTCGCCAAATGGAGCTAGCGGGGGGTGCGGGAGTGAAGCTTCCATGGTGTCCAACGCCGCATACGAGACCAACCTGGGTCCAGGCTCTGCGGTGCTGTGACTTAGTGCTTGTTCATCTGGAAAAGCTTTACTGACGGGCGCCTGGTGGGAGTGCTGTTTGTAGCCAGAACTCTTGGGACTTTTCTCCTAGGGGCCGCCCCAGTGTCACCCTCCATTGGGCCAGAAAACTGAGGCTGATTACGGAGAGCTAGAGAGTGAGGGTTCCGAGGGCTGGGCTTGGGAAAATTCCCTTCTTGACTTTTGTTTACATGAAGACCTGAGACTCTCGTGCAAAGCAATGGGGCTGCCGATTTTGGCCGATAGGATGAGAACCGTTTCATGAGGCTTCGTCTGTGATTCCTTCACCTTGACTCTGAAGGAGCCATTATTTTCTCCTTGGTCAGTACGGATGTCGGCAGCCCGTGGTGTGGTCTGCTGTCCTTACACAGAGACCTGGTCTGCACCCAGCCTTGGGGCCAGAGAATTTGGACCTCAGCATCCAGAAAAGCTTTGACACAGCGCTCCTCAGAATGGCACTTGTTTTGTTTTTTGGTTTTTGTTTCTTTTCCCAAACCACTGCCTGACAGGGTGCCTCCCTGATGTCAGCATTCTATCGGAATTTCTTCCAGGCTCTGTTCCCCTTTTCTTCCTCTTCACCAGAACAAATCTGTTCTCTCTGCCCCTGGTCTTCCTCCTCTCCCAGCCTCTCTGCAATCTTTGCTTCTGTGTGTGCCTGGCACTCATCCTGGTACTTGGCCATCTGCTCTGGCATTGCCCTGCCAATAGCTTCTTTAAGTTTCCGTAGAGGCTCCTTCAGATGCGCGCGCGTGCACACACACACACACACACACACACACCCAGCTCCCAGAGAATCTTCTACTTCTCCTTCTCCTTCTCCTCTTCCTCTTTCTTCTTCTTCTTCTTCTTCTTCTTCTCCTTTTTCTTCTTCTTCCTCTTCTTCTTCTTTCTTCTTCTTCTTCTTCTTCTTCTTCTTCTTCTTCTTCTCCTTTCTTCTTCTTCTTCTTCTTCTTTCTTCTTCTTCTTCTTCTTCTTCTTCTTCTTCTTCTTCCCAGGACTGAGAGCTGTGAAACCAGTTTAGGCAAACCTGGGCTTTGCTCACTCCTTGTTCACTTTCCTGTTGAAAGTGTCATTTCTTTTTCTTCTTTCTCTTCTTGCTGCCTTCCTTCAACTTCTTCGGTAAGTTTTCCTCTTTTCTCTAATGAAGTCCGTGTCTGATTCCGATGCTTGTCGTAACTGCGGGCTGTCAGGTTGATGTAAAGTGCTCCATACTTCGTAGTCAGGGAAGCAGGAAAAAGCTCGTTATATGCTTCAAGTCCAGATCAGCAAGTAGAAGAATCAGACTCATCATACGCATCCCCCATACCAATCAAGTCCCATATTTGGTCTTTTCTTTGATTCTTTCCGCCCTCGTTTGCAGATTGAAGACCTTCTGCCCTTTTTTTTTTTTTTTTTTTTTTTTGCACACTCTTCACTAACCCAGGGTAGACGAACTCTGGGCACACTCATCATCTGGGTCAAAGACACGAATGTAATCTGAAGAGTTGCTGCAGCCGGCTTAGAATCCCAACGCTCATCTGCTCTCCCAACTTCCTCTTACCCAGGTTTCTTTAAAAATGTGAGATTCTGGGGTCCCCTGGGTGGCTCAGTTGGTTAAGCGATGGACTCTCTATTTCAGCCCAAGCCAGGATCCCAGGGCCGTGGGATCGAGCCCCACATCAGGCTCCATGCTGAGTATGGAACCTACTTAAGATTCTCTCTTTCCCTTTCTCTCTGCCCCTTCCCTGCTTGCACTCTCTTTCTCTGAAAAACAAACAAACAAACAAACAAACAAATAAATAAATAAGTGAGATTCAAGGGTCTGGGAAAGAGGCAAACTGGATCTTGTGGGGGTGCTGACGCGACTACAAACAAGTGTTGGCAGCTGTTACTCTTTGGATTCTTTGCCACAAGGGCAACAGCACAGTGGGCTGCTAATGTTCCCTCTCTAGCAGGCTCGACCAGATGCACTGGCCGCAGCTCTTGTTATCAACTGGACCCAGAAGCAACTCCACCCATGGTGCCCCATGCATTTCCGTAGTGCATGTCCACAGATCACAAAGAGAGAGTCAGAAAAGAGAGGGAAAAATCCCAACTCAAGGTCTGTGAAACACGTCAAGGGACAGCACGGTGGCTCGTAGATAAGGCCCTGGGAGAACTTGGAGATCTGGCTTTTCGGAAACCCGTTGTTAAAGAAGACCACTGGCTGAAAACTCAGCGACAAGAAAACACACAACCCAGCTGAAAAAGGAGCAAAAGACCTGAACAGGCACCGCACCGAAGAAGATATACAGACGGCAAGTAAGCATATGAAAAGATGCTCCACGTCATATGTCATTAGGGCAATGCAAATAAAAATGGGATGCCACCGCACAGTTATTAGAATGGCCAAATTCCAGAACGCTGACAACACCGAATGTTAGCAGGGAGGTGGAGGCAACAGGAAGTCTCATTCATGGCTGGTGGGAATGCGACATGGTACAGCCACTTTGGAAGATAGTTTGGTAGTTTTTGACCAAGCTAAATATGCTCATATCATACCCTCCAGCAATCACGCTCCTTAGTAGTTATCCAAAGGAGTTGAAAACTTACATCTACACGAAAACCTGCCTGTGGATGTTTATAGCATAATTGTCCATAATTGCCAAAACTTGGAAACAACCGAAATGTCCTTCTGTAGGTGAATACGTAAAAATGGAATGTTATTCAGTGCTAAAAAGAAATGAGCTATCAAGTCAAGATAAGATATGGAAGAAGCTTAAATGCATGTTACTAAGTGAAAGAAGCCAACGTGAAAAGGCTACATGTTGTGTGATTCCAACTCTATGATCTAGAAAAGGCAGAATCATGGAGACAATAAAAAGATTGGTGGTTGCTAGAGGTTGGGGAGGCTACACATCATTATACATTTGTACCATGGACTTTAGTTAATAATAATTTATCGGGGCACCTGCATGACTCAGTCGGTTAAGCGTTCGACTTCAGCTCAGGTCATGATCTCACGGCTTGTGGGTTTGAGCCCTGCATCGGGCTCTGTGCTGACGGCTCAGAGCCTGGAGCCTGCTTCCGATTCTGTGTCTCCCTCTCTCTCTGCCCCTCCCCTGCTCACGCTCTGTCTCTCTCTGCCTCTCAATAATAGATAAATGTTAAAAAAATTTTTTTAAATAATAATTTAAATAATAATTGATGCAAGATGTAAATGATAAGGGAAAATGGGTTGGTGGGGGAGAGGGAGAATTGGTTGGTGGGGACCTCTCTGTACTTTCCAATTGGTTTCTCTGTAAATCTAAAACTGCTCTAAAAAAATAGTTAAAAAAAAAAAAAGCACTGGGGCGCCTGGGTGGCTCAGTTGGTTAAGCGTCCGACTTCGGCTCAGGTCACGATCTCTCGGTCCGTGAGTTCGAGCCCCGTGTCGGGCTCTGGGCTGATGGCTCAGAGCCTGGAGCCTGCTTCGGATTCTGTGTCTCCATCTCTCTCTGCCCCTATCCCGTTCATGCTCTGTCTCTCTCTGTCTCAAAAATAAATAAACGTTAAAAAAAAAAATTAAAAAAAAAAAAAAAGCACTCACGACCATGGGAAAAGAGAAGACCTTCTGTAAGAAGTCTCCCAGATGAGAGTGGCATCTGCGGCACAGGGGAGGGTGGTCACAGAGCTGAGAACCTGGACGAGAAAAAGGGATCAAGCTTTCCGGAGTCATGGCCAAGCAGAGCCACCAGAGGCAAAGGAACAGCCCTGATGCGACTGATGGCCTGAAGGGAGGGAGGTGGGTCTGCGGGGGTGAGGTGGCACCAAGGAGTTAGGTGCTTGTGGTCAGAAACCTGGGGTTTGGGGGGGAAGGACCCCTGCCCCCTTTCTAATGGATGTTATGCCTTCACTGATCTAGAGCATCTCAAACATAATTATTCTGAAGTCTTTGTCTGTTCCATAACATTGACTTCGCCTGTACTGAGTTCATATCGGATTATTTTGTTAGATGTTTCTTCCTTAGCCTAAGATTTCTTTGTGTGCCCTAGAATTTTAGTTTGCACATTCATGCGGAGTGTCTTTTCCTTTCTTTCGTTTTCCTTTTCCTTCGTTTTATTTTCACGTACATTCTGACTTTGTCGAAAGGTTCGGCACTTGCCTCAACTCAGCACCCCTTAGCAGCAGGAAACTGAATGCCAGGGGCGCACACACCCTGTTTCCTGGGTTTGTTACTCTGTATACTATCGACCAACCATCTCTTTGTGGAAAATGAAACCACCGCGTCCACAATGAACTTGTGGCATCTCTTGGAATGTGATTCGGCACCAGTTCAGACTTCTCTCTTACCAGGTTCGCAGCCCTCTTTCCAGCCTGAGACTCCAGCCTCTGTGCGTACAGACCGCATTCAGATTTTTGTGAACTTGACCCCGATAGAGGTTTGGTGCAAAGGAATGGCCCCCTTCCTATTTCTACCTGCTTCTTCTATATGATCTAGGATCTTTGCTTCCATTTGCTTGGGAGACAGAGAAAACCTTTGCGCAGGGAAAGGAAAGAACAAAGCAGAAATGCAAAGAGAAGCAAAAATCTAAAGATGAAAAGAGAGGAATTCATGAGTTCTCCATTGTCTGTTGTTCTTGAAGTTTGATTTTCTAACTGTGCCTTTAATTCCAGGGCACACCTTACTATCCTTATAATACTGCCCTAGTTCTGCTTAAGCTAGCTCCAATGGGTTTTTTTTTTAAGTTCATTTATTTCTTTTGAGAGGGAGAGGAGAGGCAGAGAAAGAAAGAGAGAATCTCAAGCAGGTTCTGCCCTGTCAGCATAGAGCCCGATGCAGGGCTCGATCCCATGAACTGTGAGATCATGACCTGAGCCGAGATCAAGAGTGGGACGCTTACCCGACTGAGCCACCCAGGTGTCCCTCCAATGGGTTTCTGATACTTAAAATCAAGAGGTACACTGAAAATGTCTTTTGATTCCTGCCCCCCACACGGTGGGGGATTCCCAGTCCCAGAACTCCTGCTTTGGAGTAGCAATCTTGGTTCTCACTGTGCAGCAGGAAGGTTTGGATACCTCTCAATTTAAGCAAACGTTGACAGGAACACAGGGTTTAGTCAGGAAGACAGAGCCACTCTATGTGTTGCAGGAAACTAAGGGCTTATGGAGACGCTGGGGTGGGGTGGGGCGTGAGGTCCAACGGCTACGCGCGGGAGGCTGGAGTCACCACCACGGATGCTTTCAACATGAAACGCCGGCTGGGGTCCAGCGGTTCTCAAAAGTTCTCCAGGGACTTATAGGTCTCAAGTGTCCAGAAATGACCCAACCAGCTTTCTTTCCAGCAGCAGAGTGGAAACTTGAGAAGTTTGGGAAATGATGGCATTTGACCATCGTGACTGCCAAGTGGAAAGTCCTGGGCAATTCCCAAGAGTCTGGGGTTCACAGAGAACTCTGAGGAAATGGAGTTTGCAGAGAAGACCTTAGGAGGAGGAGGTAACTGTGCAAAGTTGGGAACAAACAATGGAACCCGAGGACCTTTGAAGACAAGAACATTGTTGCGTACTGAGAGCCAGAGGACTCCCAAAGTGAAAATGGATGAACCAGATGATCTCTAAGGTCTTTTCCAGTTCTAAGATATGCCGAGTCTTTAACACGGTCTGGACAGGGCCCCAGCGCCCCCTGTATTCTCATCAGTAGCAAGGAAAACGTGAAAGGTTGTGAAGTCAGACCACTCTTAGCAAAGTGACAAGAGCCTTTGGCTCACTGGCCTGCGATTGGGAAGGTGATGCCCAGTGCTTCCGCACAGCTAGTTTTTCTTATAACTTCAGCTTTCCTGCCCAAACCAGCCCTTCCTCCACTCCCTAGCTTTCTCCCATTGTTTCCGCCCCCCTGAGTTTTGTGCTATGATCTGCCACTGAGGATGTGCTGTCCGGGCCCAGCTTACTTGCTCAGTGTTGGTTCACGAACGGTGTCGTTATTTCCAGCTTGGCTGGAGGGGACAGGAACACCTTTGCCTCCTCTGTCTCCTTGACCAATCTGCTCGACCAAGCACATAAGGACCTGGGACATAAACCCGTGCCTCCTTGCCACTGAAAAAAAATTATCTTTTTTTTTTTTCAAACTTCTTCACTCAGCCTGTTTTTGCTCTCCTGTCTTCATGGAATACGTAAAATCTCTCTTGTACGTTAAGAGCTTGTGAAAGATTGACTTGCCTCAGCCACGTGGTTGCCAAAATGGGTTAATCATGCATTACTCACATATTCTGAGATTTTGCTGCTAATGTCATCTTACTGGACTGGGGAGAAGGTACTTGCAGTGGTTACAGAATCCTCAGACTAGCTGACGGGGGATTTCACTACCATAATATGCTTAAGTGGGTGGGCGGGCGGGTCCTTATTCTTGATTTATTGTCCTGATGAAATAAAATCCGACTGGCATTTTCTCGCTTTCGTTAGATGGTAAAGGGAGTCAGCATTTTCTTTCATCTGGATGTTCAACTTTACTTCTGTAGACAAATACCGTTGAAAGACTCAAGTAATGGTGATGATCCAACCTGGGAACTCGAAATCCCTCGACTAAAGAATAATGGGGTTTGGGTTCTTTTTGTCACAGTTAACCATGGAGTATCATTTCATCCCCTCGAATGTGAGTTTCAGAAAGGCTGCACACTTCAATACTCATAAACATGGTGAAATGGGTCAGAAATGCTATAGTTTCTTCATAGTTGCAAACGGTATGGTTTTCAAATAGACTGACGTAGAGTAGTTGGCCATTCTTTCCTTCTTCCCCACCACAGTTAATCTCGAAGCCAGCTTTATCCGTCCGTTTTCAAAAATAAGTCCGTGAAGCATGCAGTTAACACATGGCGTGATTCTACGACAAATAGACATGATTCACAGTCCAGAGCGCGTTCATGCAGAAACCAGCTTTGCCTTTGATGACATGTCAATGCATGTTTATACAGCATCCTCCGAGTGCTTAAGGAAACCCTGTATTTGAGTGTGAAATGCATATACTACCACTTTATATTTTCTGCAGCATGGATTCAACCGGGTTTTTTTTTTTTATTATTTTTTTGGCCAAATAGACTTTGTGGGTCCCATCTGTACAATCATAGGAATAAACGAATCGTGGCAGTTTTTAGACGTGTCCACAAATTCTTTGACGCTCTTCCCGGGTGGGTTCTGTGGCCTCTCCATTTGAATCAGAGCTGCCCTTAGCGACTCCATTGTAACCAAGAGAACCAGGAGAAGTAAGCCGCATAACTTTTGAGGCAAGTTCATAGACGGCCAGGCAGCTTCTGCTTGGTTCTTGGGATGCTTGCTGGGGGGAAGCCAGGTGCCATGTAAGAAATCCAGCTACCCTGAGACCCTCATGCTGTCGAGGCCCTAGGGAAGCGCTCCAGCCGACAGCCCCACTGAATTCCCGACCAACAGCCAAACTGCCAGTCAGGTGAACGAGCCATTTTGGACATTCAGCTCAGTCGAACCTTCGGATCACTCCAGTCAGTGAGAGAATTCAAGCCAGAACTGCCCAACTGAGCGAGCCCTTCTCCAGTTCTGCGAATAGTTTTAGAGAGAATCTTGAATCTTCAAGTAGATTCAAAATGCACATTGTGGGGCATGGTTGTGCCTCTTTTGGTTGTCAAAAGAGTGGCAGAAACTCCTGGCTGGGTTTCAGGGCAAATCTATCTATGTATATATCCATCATCTATCTATTATGTATGTATGTATGTATGTATCCATCCATCCATCCTTATTCATTTCATTTCAATAGGTAATATATTCATATAGTATAAAATTAGAAGATACCAAATGATATAGACTATATACCTTCCCTTCCACTCTGTTTTTCCAGCCACGGTGTTTCCAATTTCTTGTCTACCCTTCCAGGGTTAACCAGCATATATAAACAAATAGTTACATACATTCCTTCTTTTTTTGAGAGAGAGAGAGAGATCGCAAGAGCACGAACAGGGCGGGGGCAGAAGGAGAGAGAGAGAGAATCTCAAGCAGGCTCTACTCCTAGAGCATAACCCAACTCAGGGCTCGATCCCAAAACCCTGGGATCATGACTAGAGCTAAAATCAAGAGTGGGACGCTGAACCAACTGAGCTACCCGGGTGTCCCTGTATATATGTTCTTTAAAAAGACATATATAGTGGCATACTATACATATTTCCTTCTGCACCTTGCTTTTTTCGTGTAAAACTTTGAAGTCATCCTGTATCCACACATGGAAAGTTTCCTTGCTCTTATTTTTGCCCCATCCACCCAATATTCCATGTATGGAAGTGCCATATGTAACTAACCCGTCGCTTATTGATGGGCCTTTTCCTCTTTCTAAAGAGTGCTGAGATGAATAAACTTGGACATGCATGGCTTTGCCCAAGTGCAAACGTACTGAGGATAAATGACTAGATACAGACTTGCTGGGTCCAGTGATGGCAGTTGTTGTCGGTGCCTGGCCCAGAGCTCTTTTACAGCCCGGCACACCCATCCCCTAAGCTGTCACGAGTGGTGGTTGCTAAAAGCTCACACCTGCTCTCTTTTCTGGGGAAGTGCTGTTGACTGACAGTTGCTTCCTGGCCTGCGGATATCTTCGAAGTCATACACCCTTCTAGGGGCAGCCCTTGGCCAGTGACTAAACCGATGCATGGGTATGGCCGCCTGGCCTCTGCCTCTGGGCAGAACAACCTCCGTGGTGCGATTTTCACTGAAGAGTTCCTGGTGGGATCAGGCTGAGGCTAGATGGATCTGAAGCCACATCCTGCCCTAGTTCCTTCTCCTGCTTCCCTTACTCCCCTGCAGGTTTCTCCTGAGAACATTCCCTCAATGAGTCATCGGCACAAAGATCCCCGTTTCAGCCTCTGTTTCTAGGGAACATAGTCCAACACAAATGGTATGTGCCCATGTAATTTTTATGGATTTCACAGGTGTCCCTCAGTTGCCTTCCATAGAGGTTCTAGCAGTGTAGACCCATCCTAGTAATGTAAGAAAGTCCTAGGGAAAAAAATCTTATCATCTTCATTACTCAACACTTATTAGTGAAAGAACGAATATGTGCCATATCTTATTATGGTGATGGTATGTTTGGTGCAGTGTGGCCATACTTGTTTGTTTGTTTGTTTCCTGAGGAACGGGGACACATGTCTGCTTGAAAAGCTATGTTTCCGGGGCGTTTGGGTGGCTCAGTCGGTTGAGCGTCCGACTTTGGCTCAGGTCATGATCTCACAGTTCGTGAGTTCGACCCCCCCTCCCCCGTGTGACCACCGATTCCACGGCCCTTCCTTTTGCTGTGACTGCCAGCAAGTGCTGAAAAGTGGATGGCATGGGTGCAGGGGCCCATAGGGCAAAGGGAAGGGTTAGAAATGATTCGTTTATTTGAGGTTAGAACAAGGTAGAAGGGCTGGTGTCTCACTTTTTGTTTGAAATCTTGACAACGCACAGAATACCCAAATGGGAGGAAAATCTTTGGGACCCACAGGGAGATTCTGCTTCTGGATCCAAACTGGACCAATGTTTTCCCATGGTATATGGTTTGAGCTGTTGTGTGGTCTGTGTAAGCCAGAAGCAGCCAGCTGTGGGCTTCTAGGTCAGCAGACTTGGGATCCAACCCGAGCTGTTGTTGGCTCGTAACTCGGTGACCTTGTCTCTGAAAGCTTGGTTTCTTTTTTGGTGAAACAATAATACCTGTCTTGCCAAGTGATTATGAAGATTCAGTGTGTTTGGTCCCTGGTAGGGGTTCTGTAAAGAGCATTGAAAAGGGAGTAGGAGGGGCGCCTGGGTGGCTCAGTCGGTTAAGCACCCAACTGTTGGTTTTGGCTCAAGTCATGATCTCACGGTTCAGGAGTTCGAGCCCCACGTCGGGCTCTGTGCTGACAGTGGGGAACCTGCTTGGGATTCTTTCTCTCTCTCTCTCTCTCTCTCTCTCTCTCTCCCTCTCTCTCTGCCCCTCCCTCACTTGTGCTTTCTCTCTCTCAAAATAAATAAATAAACTTAAAAAAAATTGAAAACGAAACAGATGAGCATATGGAAAGGGGGAAAAAAGAGAAGAGAGGCAGGGAATGGGCTAGATGGGTGATGGGTATTAAGGAGGGTACTTGTGATGAGCACTGGGTGTTATATGTAAGTGATGAGTCATTGAATTCTATTCCTGAAACCAATATTGCACTGTATGTTAACTAAAATTTAAATTAAAGAAAGGGTAATAAAATTAAAATATTAAAACTCAAAGAAAAAAAAAAGAGCAAAGCCAAGGGTTGGGTTGGTTGGTTTGTTTGTTTTTTTAACCCTTCATTATGTTTAAAACCATTATGGGGGGAAGTTTCAAATTATCTGCTTCCATTATATTCCCCACTGACGTCCTGCTCATAAGTGTTGATGTTGTATAAAGAGCAGGGCTGTGAACAACTTTATTGGCTTATTTGCTTTGATGGAGGAAGGGAGACTTTCTTGAGGAAGGAACATGGGGACATTGATTTAACGAAAGTTTATGCCGAAAGGGTTTTCTCTGTTTTGGAAAGCTAAGAAAGCCAGACCCGTTCTGAGGCTCTCATGTTAGATAACGGTTTCAGAATATCTCTTTACCTCTTGCAGTCTAACCATTGCACAAATTATCTTGTGCTCTTTTCCAGAACGAAGTACTTCTCGGTACCCACACTTGAGAGGACTGACAGATTGGGGTTGGAGCTGTGCTCCTAGCTTTTTTTTTTTTTTTTTCTTTTTTTCTGCAGCAGGGAAGGCAGATTCCGTTAGGGCACATGCGCACCCTTAGCATTCATGGGCATCCAGGCTGCCACGGGTCACACCTCCAGGGGACACCATTATATCATATCCCAGGTGAATGATACCCCCGGGGAATCCATCAGCGTAAATGGTGAGCCCCAGAATGGTGCATCACTCAGGAAAGTCACATTTTGCTTCCAAATGCCACTTGGGGGGATCTTGCCTCGTCTGGTTTCCCTTAGGGAGCACTGGCTACAGGCCAAACCCCCCGGGGCAACAACTTGAGGTCGGCGTTGTCAGGGCAGAAGCTGGCCACCAAATCCAATGTAAGATACTCTTCTTCCTCTGAGTTTCACTGGGGTGTGGACTAAAGCTTGGTCCCCCATGGTACTCCGGGCACAGTGGGTGACTCATCAAAAGCAGGGGATTTGGTGGGGGGGCACCTGGGTGGCTTAGTCGGCTGAGCGTCCAACTTCAGCTCGGGTCCTGATCTCACGGTTCCTGGGTTCGAGCCCTGCATCGGGCTCGCTGCTGTCAGCTTTGGATCTTCTGTTCCACTCTCTGTCTGCCCCTCCCCCGCTTGCTCACTTGCTCTCTCTCTCTCTCTCTCAAAAATAAATAAACATTTAAAATAAAGAGCAGGAGATGTTGATCCTGCAGTCTATGGGTATGGTGGCCATATTATTTATTTATTTATTTTTTATTTTTATTTTTTTAATATAATTTATCATCAAGTTGGGGAACATACAGTGTATACAGTGTGCTTTTGCTTTTGGGGGTTGGTTGATACCCGCGATTCATCGTTTCCATACAACACCCAGTGCTCATCCCAGCAAGTGCCCTCCTCAATGCCCATCACCCATTTCCCCCTCTTCCCCACCCCCCCAATCGACCCTCACTTTGTTCTCTGTTATTTAAGAGTCTCTTATGGTTTGCCTCCCTCCCTCTCTCTTTGTAACTATTTTTTCCACTTCCCTTCCCCCATGGTCTTCTGTTAAGTTTCTCAAGTTCCACATGAGTAAAAACATATGATATCTGTCTTTCTCTGACTTATTTCACTTAGCATAATACCCTCCAGTTCCATCCACATTGCTGTAAATGGCAGGATTTCATTCCTTCTTATTGCCAAGTAGTGTTCCATTGTATATATAAGCCACATCTTCTTGATCCATTCACCTGTCAATGGACATTTAGGCTCTTTCCATAATTTGGCTACTGTTGAAAGCACTGCTATAAACATTGGGGTACAAGTGCCCCTATGCATCAGCACTCCTGTATCCCTTGGGTAAGTTCCTAGCAGTGCTATTGCTGGGTCGTAGGGTAGTTCTAGTTTTAATTTTTTGAGAAACCTCCACACTGTTTTCCAGAGTGGCCGCACCAGTTTGCATTCCCACCAACGGTGTAAGAGGGTTTCCATTTCTCCACAACCTCGCCAGCATCTGTGGTTTCCTGAGTTGTTCATTTTAGCCACTCTGACCGGCGTGAGGTGGTATCTCAGTGTGCCTTTGATTTGTAATTCCCTGATGAGGAGTGACGTTGAGCATCTTTTCATGTGTCTGTTGGCCATCTGGATGCCTTCTTCGGACAAGTGTCTATTCATGTCTTCTGCCCGTTTCTTCACTGGACTATTTGTCTTTTGGGTGTTGAGTTTGGTAAGTTCTTTATAGATTTTCGATACTACCCCTTTATCAGATACGGTGACCATACTTTTCAAACAAAAATCAAGACAAAGGGTCTGGCGAAGGTTTACTCGTGGTCTGTGAATATATTTGAAAGGACTCATACAAATAGTGACTTTATGCGAGTTGTATGACAAATCATTGTGTTTTCAAAGAATGGAATTATGAAATTGGTGGTGTCCTAGGAAGTCTAATGTACACTCCCTACCGATGATATGAGTAGGTATCCTTCATTGAAAGCTTATTATTGAAACATCAGATTAAGTGCTTTACAGAAATGATCTCACTTTATCCTCAGGACAACCCTAGTTGGTAGGCACTATTCATCCATTTTATAGAGGAGACAAGTGACGTTCTGAGATGAGAAGTAGCTTACCAAGATCATGTAGCTAGTAAGTGGTAGAGCAAATATCCCTACCCAGGTTGGCAGATGACATTCTCTTCGATGATATGACTTTTATACTGTCTCTCCTGTCTAATGGGGGCTTTTTAGTCTATAAAAGACATTTTACTGTTTTTTTTAATCTTTATTTATTTTTGAGAGAGAGAGAGAGAGAGAGAGAGACAGAGCATGAGCAGGGGAGGAACAGAGAGAGAGGGAGGCACAGAATCCGAAGCAGGCTCCAGGCTCCGAGCTGTCAGCACGGAGCCTGACGGGGGGCTCGAGCCCACGAACTGTGAGATCATGACCTGAGCCGAAGTCGGACGCTTAACCGACTGAGCCACCCAGGCGCCCCAGCACATTTTACTGTTTTATCTGGGTCTCGAATGCAGCAAAGGCTATAGTTCCATTGCATCTACAATTCCGTTTGAATCTCTACAACAGGAGATTTGCAACTCTCTCCTATCGGTGCAGAATAAGATATTCCTTATCTCTTCAATTCAGGACAACAAACATTTATTGTCTACTTAGTACTAGGCACAGGGTTAGCAGTAATGGAATCTAAAGATTAATGAGGATCAATACTGCACTCTTCCTACCCTCAAGATGTGTGGATTAGAGGGAAAAGGCAAGCACACAAATAATATAGGGCCCATTTTAATAAGTGTCATATTTGAGAGGCTAGTTGTTATGAGAGTTCCCAGAGGTGGAAATTCAATCTGACTAGAGAGGCTTCCTACAGCGATTGGCATTTAATTAGGGCACTGGAAGATTGTCAGGCTATCATGGTTACTATGGTTGTATAATTTACCCCAAACCTAGTGACATTAAACAGTCATCTTAATTTTCTAAAACTCTTATGCTCAGGAATTCAGGAAGATCTCAGCAGAGCAGTTCTTGCTGGGGGGCTGCTAAGTGACTGCGATCGTACATGACACCTTATAGTCAATGGCTGGATGTCCAAGATGGCGCCCTCACAGGCCTGGTGTTGATGTCAGCTCTCGGCCGGAATTTATTTGAGAGCTCAGCTGGGCTGCTTCTGAAGTGCACTTGGCCTCTGTCGCATGGTGGCCTCGAGCGGAAACTGTGTGGACTTTTCTGACCCGGCCTTGGAAATCACCCAACATCACGTCTGCCGTATCTTATTGGTGAGGAGAGGGTTGCTGCAGCCAGCTCAGATTCGAGGTTCAAGGTCATATTGTAGAAGAGAATGCACAGTCTGCCACAAGGGTGATGGGTGCTGGTGTGGGCAAACAGACTTCTAGTCGGATAAACCAGCAGGAGCAGGAAAGAGGGGTGTTCAAAGTGTGTTGAAGGAGTGGCTAATTGTCCAGTAGCGGTGAGGTGAGGGGTATGACGAGTTGGGGAAGATAAATTTGACAAATTGTCTTGGGTCCTGTCCACAGAAATCTTTGTTTTCTGTTTGTTTGTTTGTTTGTTTGCTTGCTTGCTTGTTTTTAAGAGAGAGAGAGAGAGAGAGCATGCATGCGTGAGCAGCAGAAAGGGACGGAGAGAGAGAGAGAGAGAGAGAAAATCTTAAGCAGGCTCTATGCACAGGGTGCAGCCTAACAAGGGGCTTGATCCCACAGCCCTGGGATCACGACCTGAGCCGAAATCAAGAGTCAGACGTTCAACCCGCTGAGGCACCCAGGCGCCCCCACAGAGGGCTTTGAAAGCCAGAAGGCTGAGTCTGGATTTCTTGAGAAGCAACCAAGTGATGAGATTAAGAGCATGGCTGAGGAGTCAGCTAAAACACTTTCCAGACCAACCGTTCGTTAGTTGTGTGACTTTGGATGGAACCTGACCCTTCCAGAGACTCAACGGTTCTTACCTGCAAAAGGGGGAATTATATCTGTGTTGCCATTTTACATCACAGGGTAAGAGAGTGAATGTAAATCACTTAGTATAGAATGAAGGGTGGCTGTTACCATTACTCTGATACTAATAAGGTAGCCAAGGAGAGTGTTTGAGGATAAAGCAACATGATCAGAATTATCATCCAGAAAGATACCAGATGGGCCAGAAGTCAGGAAGACCAGTTAGGAAGAAATGACATTAACTTAGTTAAGAAACCATAAGAGCCTGAATTGGTGTGGTGACTGGGGAGGGCTTAGAATAAGAAGATGTTGAGGAGATAGGGGTTTTATTTGGCGGCTCATTGGCGACAGGGGTGAGGGAGAGGGAGAACCTGACCTTGGTCAGAGGGCAGAGAGCAGGTCCTCCTGGTGGGGTGCTGCAAAGAGGCAGCATTTCTGCTGTCTAGGGATGTCCTCGCTCTCCACTCGAAGTGTCTTCTACAACGTTCCAGAAGCGGAACCTGAGACGGGGATTTCTTAGGCAAGTGATTTCTTGGGAGAGTGCTCTCCGGAGAAGGAGAGGGAGGGAAGAAGGATGGAACAGGGGGAAATGTTAAGAAACATGGTGGTCTTATTGGAGACTAGCTTCAGCTGGATCCCCCGGGAACTCTGCAGCTAGACCGCGCCGCAGTCGGTCGCACCTTGAGGCGGGGGGGGGGGGGTGCACGTTTTCGTGCTTTCCAGCCAGTCAGTGGTTGGCTTCGGGCTGCCTGGGGGTGGTGGGGTGAGTTGTAATCTTCCTTGCCAGATGGTTCCGTTTGGCCAAGAGCAATTCTCTGGAGAAGGGAGAGGCTGTGAGCTCTCAGCAACTCCCATGCCTCCGCAGCTAGGGAACACGTGCACTGGCCTGGAAAAGGGGGTTTGGACGAGGCACCACCAGTGTCCATTGTAAGGGTCAGGGTTATGATCAGCCTGTTCGACACCTTTCCTGAGTCGGGGAACGACTGCAACTGCATTCTCCTCAGTATGCTTCTGATCCTCCCAGAATATTCCTTTAGGTTGCAGGCTGTGATAATAACTGAAGGCCTGTTCACCTTGTCTTCCTAAAGAATCTTGGAGTATGGCCCTGTGCATAGGTAGACTGCTGAAATGGAGGCTGGCAGTGAGTCTGTGGAGCCTCTTGGCCTGCTGACAGGCAGAGAGAGAGAGAGAGAGAGAGAGAGAAAGCACCCCTAGACCAGACAGCACACAAAAATGTACATAACATTATATTTACCGAAGAACTTTCCCCCTCATACTTTATGTGCCTCTCAAAAGACCCAGCAAGTGCTATTTATTTCGTCTCTACCTCCGTGATCTTTTGTTCCATGCACCCTGGACTTGACTGAGATTAGACAGATCACCATTTTCTTTGAAACGCGAAACATCCGAAGCGATCTCTGAGCACGGCGCACGATAGAGTTGACTTTTCACATAGGTACCGTTTCCTTCTTTAAAGCCAATATAAATGATGAGACAAGAATAACTGACATGATTCAAAGTAAGTGGGTACACACAGACCAAATCTGTAGATGACTGGTTAGGCTGCCTGCCACCAGAAATCTCCCACTTCCCTTTTATTACTAGAAGCAAACACAAAACCGAACCAACCCCATCAAGGCTTTGGCCACTTGGAAAGGATATTGCCTTCCGGAGAGGTCCGAAGGTGACGCTACTCATGATGACTGTATATTGTTTTCTCTCAAGTTCATGGGAAAATCATAGTCGTTACTGTCTGCCTTCATACCAGCTTTTCAAGCGCTCAGAGTCCCTTGAAGAAGGAAGAAGCACCCGTTTTGCACATTTTGTGAAGTGACCCTCTTTGGCCACTCTTCGGGAAGCCTTCCTGCTGGCTCGAGCTGGTCTATTTATCGCCGTGGTTCTACTGGATTCTGTTATAGCCATCTAAGACATCCCCAGCTTCAGGAGAGAAGGTACGCGTGCAAACCACTCACAGACTGTCACCATTCCCGTACTGGGCAGATCACCATATGCGAATGAGCTACTGGAGGTCAGAGGTTATATTTTGACCACATGACCTCAAATAAATGGCTGCCAAATATGTGTTAGATGCTGTTGCATTGAGTGAGCTAATTGAGTCCTAAAGATTAAAGGCTGGTGGGGTTTCTCACTCCTATCAATATTACTACTCAAGACGAAAATGTTCTGCGTGTATTTACAATGAAAAAAAAAAAAAAACCCTCTTTTCTTATCTGATGTGTCATGAAAATAGGAAGATTCAAGAAACCCCGACAGTAGTGTAGTGACAGGAGATTTTGCACAAGTCTTTGAGCCTTAGATTCTGTACCTCTAAAGTGATAAGGGGCGCCTGGGTGGCTCAGTCGGTTGAGCGTCCGACTCTTGATTTTAGCTCAGGTCATGATCACAGGGTCGTGGGATTGAGCCCCGAGTCGGGCTCGGTGCTGAACTTGGAGCCTGCTTGGGATTCTCTCTCTCCCTCTGCCCCTTCCCCTCCCCCTCTCTAGTCTCTTTCTCACTCTCTTCCTCCCTGTCAAAATAAATAAACTGTAAAAATAAAATAAAATGTCTTCTTTGATTCCATTACACAGGAAGCATATACTCATAACAGAAACACAGGAAATTTTTCAAAAGGGAAAAAAAGTTATAGGATTTAAGGGCTATTAGTTATTAGTTATTATTAGGGGTTGAATGGGAGCCCCCCCAAAAGGTACGTGTGAGTTTTAGCCGCTGGTACTTGTGGATGTAACCTTATTTGGAAATAAAGGGTCTTTGCAGATACAATGAAGCTAAAAATCTTGAGATGAGAGTCTCCTGCATTAACTGGGGGGAGGGGGGGGGGGGCTAAATCCAAAAACAAGTGACCTTATTAGAAGAGGAGAAACCAGAGGACAAATGTGGACGAAGGCCACGGGAAAATGGAGGCAGAGCCTGGAGGGCTGTGTCCACAGCCCAGGAAAGCCAAGGCGTGGCCGGAAGCGGCAAGGAAAGAATCTCGCCTAGAGCCTTCCGGCAGAACATGGCCCTACGGACACCTTGATTTCAGACTCCCGGCCTCCAGAACTGTGAGAGACTACATTTCTGTTGTCGTCAGCCACCTGGTTTGTGGCAATTTGTTACAGGAGTTCTATGAAACTCACAGAGACGTTTCACCCTCAGGAAAGCCCTGTGCATCTCATCATGTCAGGGAATGAGCCGAGTTTGAAAGACAAGGGAGGAATGGGTTTGGCAATCGTCAATGCATGGCTCCTCTAATGAAAAAAAGTTGATTTCCTGTCCTTTCTAAAGGAGAACAGTCACTTCAAACAGACCAGAAGAAAACAGCATTAAAAGCTGTAATAAAGGCAAGTTCGGGGGGAAGGCTGGGAAGGAAAGTAATCACAGCAAATAATAAGATTGAGTCAGTTGACTGGCCTTATCTTGTATTAAGGAAAGACTTCTGGCATGGAATTAAGTAGGTGAGCACTTCCTCCTAAAGTAGAACGTAGGGATAAAAGACGAAAGGGATTAGGAATGAAAACAATTAAGGGGTAGAGGGAAAATGGAGAGAATTTAGACCTCCTTTGGCTCAGACTTTATCTGTTCTTTATTTACACACTTAGCTGTGTTTAAACATTTTGATAAAGAGATTGATTCTTATCAACTATAGTTGGAAAAATTCCGTTGTTTAATTGGGGCGAGTCTGGGCAAAGGAAGTCTTTGGCTATTTGAGCAACCTTAATGGGGTACCTAGCACCTACAGCTCAACCACTTGGGGCCCACAGTTATAATACAGATTTTCCAGGGCGCCTGTGGGGACTTCGGCTCAGGTCATGAGCTCGCGGTTTGTGAGTTCGAGCCCCGCCTCGGGCTGTCTTCTGTCAGTGTAGAGCCTGCTTCAGATCCTCTGTCTCCCTCTCTCCCTGCCCCTCCCCTGCTGGTTCTCTCTCTGTCTCTCAAAATAAATAAATAAACTTAAAAAAAATAATATGGATTTTCCATGTCCGGGGACTGACCTCTTCCCCAGAAGGATATTTAAAAAAAGTCCTGCCCAAGGCAGAAGTCACCTTAGTTTGAAATCTGCCTAGTTCTGATTTGCTCACTCCCCAGCCTCCTTAATTTTCTTCTTTTCTACTCACTTGGTACATTTCTACGGTTGCTTTGTCATTAAATAGGATGATAAGCACCAATTACCTCTAGGCATTTATGGTTTCACAGGTTTGATTCTCATGATGATCTTGGGACATACCTATTACCACCCCTGATTTATACATGAGGAAACTGAGGTGCTGTGACATTAAAGGTACCGTGGTGAGTGGAAGTCAAACAGATCTGGATTAGATTTCTGGCTCCATATTCAGAAATTAACTGCGTGACTTTGGACAGATAAGGCTCCCTAAGCCTCAGTGTTCTCATATGTCAAATGGGATACGACTCCATTTTCTTGTGTTCTAAGGAGCCCTTTATTTTCACTTCTTATTCTAATGTTTGAAGTCGAGATGTGTCTTATAACTGCTACATCTTGTAACATGTTTTTCACCCTATAAAGTTGCTATTAAATGGATATAAAGCTTTAAGATTATATATGTAAGTGCCTGATACAGTGTCAAAGCTCAAGAAATGTTGATTTTTTTTTTAATGTTTATTTATTTATTGAGAGAGAGAGAGAGAGACAACCAGCATGAGCAGGGGAGGGGCAGAAAGAGAGGTAAGAGAGAATCCCCAGCAAGTTCCAAGCTGTCAATGCAGAGCCCAATGAAGGGCTCGATCTCATGAACCATGAGATCATGACCTGAACCAGCATCAAGAGTTGGATGTTCAACCAGCTGAGCCACCCAGGAGCCCCAAGAAATGTTAGTTTTGATTACATTTCAGTCATTTGGTGATGGGCTTTATTACTAGGAAGTAGCAAAGCGTAGATCAGAACTGGGTTTGTAACCATAGTTACGGAGTGCCCTCTCTTGTAGCCCTAAATTCTAGCCCCAGATAGTGAGGGAACTAGCTCATTACCTTTGCTGTGAGTCAGTCCCCCAGTCCCCCATTACAGACTCCTCGAGTCTTGTAATTCTGCCTGCCCTCCCTAATTCCTACTCTCTTTGCCAGGCATAAATCATGCTGAACCCATCATTTGAAATTTGAAATTGTAATCCTTAAATCGACGCACACGGGACTTTTAAAATTATTATTTGTTACATTAAGTTGTCATGTTATCTTTTGGAGACTGAACTTCTTGGATAATGGGAACTAGGTGAAGCATAAAATAGCCTAAATGGCAAATCGAAAGGTAAATCTTAAAATTGTCGATGGGGCACCTGGGTGGCTCAGTCGGTTAAGCATCCGGCTGCGGCTCAGGTCACGACCTCACGGCTTGTGAGTTCGAGCCCCGCCTCGGGCTCTGTGCTGACAGCTCAGAGCCTGGAGCCTGCTTCAGATTCTGGATTCTGTGTGTCCCTCTCTCTGCCCCTCCCCTGCTCGCACTCTTGTGTCTCCAAAATGAATAAATGTTAAAAAAAAATTTTATTTGTCGAAACGAAGTTAAGTCTTTAGCCCACTCCAATGCTCTCTGCTTTGTGCTTCTTCTTTTTCTCCCAGAGAGAATCAACAATTCATCATTATATTCGTGACTGGTGTCAATGCTCCCCGAGTCACTGAAAGTGACTCTCAGCTGGGGAGGGGAGTGTGGCCAAGAATCTCAACCACGGAGGTGGTGCAGTGGATGATGATGATGATGATAAGTTGGCTGCCCAGCATCCAATCTTTCCTCTTTCCCATTGGAGAAACCCTACGCTTCCTCCATTGTTTGTTAGGGGATAGGATTCCCTGGGGGCGACTGAGAAATCCAGGCCTGGACAATCAGCATATTTTATCCCTTTGGCCACAGTATTTGGTTCAAGGATGAGTAAATAACTGAGCTTTTTTTTTTTTTCTGAATGCCGTTCGAGTTTTAGCTTTTTTAACACTTTCAATTGAAAACGTCCATCTTTACTAATATGATTGGAAAAATCAAGACCAAGTGGCGACTGAGGGCACCCTAATAGCCACAGGCTCACACGGGAACTAAACTCTTCATGAGGGGTCGATGAGAATCGTTTTTCAGGGTCCCCGGGTCCCATCAAGGAAGAGCCTTGCACTGATGGACCAACCCAGGTGTAGAATCAGCCAGGCAGGTATTTTCATTGGCACTGAAGTTATCGTTGTATCGCAAATCAATAACCTTTACTGAAATCCTATACTTTCCTCTTCTGGAATCTAGTGTTTCTCAACTAATCATTTGGACTTAATTTAGCCTTTCTTCTCTGGGAAGGGAGTAATATAGCAGGTGAAACCCATACTCTGGGAGGTATTTGGAAGGGTCGGGTAAATAAATAAACTCACGGGTCTGGTTTGTAAGTGAACCTCCTGTGAATTTGATTATCATGACTCAGGCCAATTACTGAGCTCAACCTCAGATAATTTAACACAATGAATTTCCGAGCGTGCAAATTCGAAAATCATATTCCCAACAGAAGTGATTGGCGGCGAGTAACGAACCACCTTAAAGACGACCTAAAAACACCAAATTTTGAAATCACGGATTTATGGTTTTCTCTTGAGGGAGGGGTGGAATTTGAAATGTATTTCACTCATCTAAGATCCCGGACGCACCCTGTCAGCAACCAGTGAGAGGGTCTGAGGGCTGATAGACTTGCCTGCGTTTTCCCAAGACCTCAGCCACCAAACTTCCCAATCCTTTGTGTGGTTGCTTCGATGTTAGCTCCGAGAGGTGGCCATGACAGTCCTGGCAAGATGTTCTAAAATGTCGGGCGCCTGAGTGGCTCAGTCGGTTAAGCGTCCAATTTCGGCTCAGGTCATGATCTCACAGTTCGTGGGTTCGAGCCCCGAGTCGGGCTCTGTGCTGACGGTTCAGAGCCTGGACCCTGCTTTGGATTCTGTCTCCCTCTCTCTCTCTCTGTTCCTCCCCCACTCACACTCTGTCTTTCTCTTGCTCAAAAATAAATAAACATTAATTTAAAAATAAAATAAAATAAAATAAAATAAAGTAAAATAAAATAAAATGTTACTCGACAAAATGATTCAGTCTTTCAGACAGTTAGGACCCATGACTACCCCGGTAAGGTGTGAGGTCCTAGAGAAAGGGGTAGAAAAGCTGAATGTCCAATTTATTTTACTATGTGTTTCCTTGCAGCGTCTTTACATAAAGAATGACATTTAGAGAAGATTTCTCTTCATTAAGAAGACTTGATCTTCCTCTGTGAATTGCAAATATTGAACTATTAATAGACACCCTAGGATTTTTGTTTATTAAGTACAACAAATGCGGAATATCTACTAGGTACACGACACGGGTTAAGTAAATGTTCTTTTTTGGGGGGCAACCTAAGAGCTAGATACTGTCAAACTAATTTCATAATCATTTCAGAAGCCAGATAAAGGCACTTACCATAAAGGCTGTAATGTTTTTTAAATGTCAGAGCAGTAACTGAACAATTATAAGAGTTAGGGCACATTTCGTTATTAATTTGTCACTCTCACTGTGACATTAACTTCCTTCCTGCACGTTGCTCATTTGACATTTTTCCAATCCGTACTGTGCGAGGGGCTTCGCGATGGACATGTGCTTATTTTTTTCCTTCCCTTTTACAATGCCTTTTTTTTTTTTTTTTAACAGAAATGAAGCACAAATGCTTTATTGTCATGAAAAAATTCCAAATCACGTAACAGCAAATGTCCCCTTTCGTTCGTACCGGATCTTCCTCCCCTTTCCAGAAGTTGACTGTTTAGTGTACCTACTTCCAGCGCCTTCTGTATGCATTTATGAAAAAATATATGCATGTAGCCGTATGTGGTTTATTTTTGGTGTGTGTGTTTAGAAATTGGATCACGGTGTATGGATTGCCTTGCCACTTGCCTTGTTCACTTAATGGGGACGTGTTACGGATCTCTCCATGTCTGTACATGTAGATTTAGCCATACAATCATTTGACAAATATGTATCGAAGGCTACCGTGCATTTTATTGTCGTTCAGCAAATATTCCCTCCTTTTTCCCCAGCTCCTCAGGGGAGGAGTGTATTTCCCTCTTCCGTAGGTGTGGAGCTTGCTCATATGACTTGCATAGACCGGTGGAACGAGGTTGGTGGCGGGGACAGTGGGCCAGATCCTAGCAGAAGCTTGCAGAGGCATTTCAAGTTCCGTTAGCCTTCTTGGGCTCCTGTCCTCCACTGAAAGAATAGAATGTCCCCCGTGTTCTTCCACCTGGTCGCTGGTACAGGAAGACACATGGAGCAGATCTGGACCCAACCACAGCTTGGAACAGAGTTGTTACAGTTGACTGTAGAACAATGAGCAGTAGGGGGGCCTGGGTGGCTCAGCTGGCCAAGCATCTGACTCTCGATTTCAGCTTACGTCATGATCTCGTGGTTTATGAGTTCAAGCCCTGCGTCGGGCTCTGTGCCGGTGGTGCCGAGCCTACGTGGGATTCTGTCTCCCTCTCTCGTGCTTGCTCTCTATCTCTCACGAGAGATTTTTAAAAAAAGAAGAAGAGGAACAGTGAGCAATAAATACACATCTGTTGCAGTAAGCCCCTGAGATTTCAGAACTCTCGTAACTCAGCAGGATCACAGCAAAAGCTGACCGAGACAAATACTTGCTATTTGCCAGGCATCGTTCTAGATGCTGGGAAAGCAACAAAAACCCCCGCCTACATGGACGCTATGTCGAAAATCTGGATAGTACGTCACGGAAGAGTTGCACCATAGTAAGGTATTGTCTCTCTTTCAGACTCACGGGCCTTTTGTAGAAACCGCTTAACGTGCGACGTCTGTGTGTCTTCAAATCTTCTGACACCTCCACCCCCTCCACTTCTCCCCTCTTCACCCTCTCCCTTGACTGTGGAAAAAACCCATCGGTTCTCCTCTTGGTTCTGCCCACCCTCCCACGTCCCATGCGTTATGATAGCTGCAACCCCTAGCCATGACCTGGCCTCGTGCAAAATGCAGTGACCCGTTTTCCTTCTTTACAAAACGCAAAGTGTGGCCTTTAATGTCCACCCCCTTTTGGCTGTCCAACTTCATCCTTTCCTTCATCCTGCACTCTCCTATTTTGCCAGGTCAGCCTGCTTACCGCCCGGGGCATACATCCCGTAGTGAACTTCACCCAGAATTTTCCCTTCAGGACTAAGGGATTCACTCCCTTGGGTGCTGGGAGTGTGGATGGGTGGCAGCTTCCGCATGAATCCTTCTCTGAGGATTGCTCACCTCACCCAAGACTCACACTCCCTTCCCAGGAGCAGCCTACATCCGATGCCTGGTACAAAAGGGGTCCGGAAGGATCTATTCCCCTTGCCTCAAGGTAAGACAACTCTGAAAAGTCATTCTAGCTTCAGAACAATTTATGAACTTGGCTAAGGCATTTTCTGTGGCTGTACTGTGGCCCAACACCCTCCCTTGCCTAATCCCACTTCCCTTACTCCCCCCACCCCAAGGGTTGATCTCATTGACTCCCTAATGCATTTTCTGAATGCCTAACTCTATCTCAGTCTGCTTCCTGGAGAAACTGACATAAAACACACCCTGTAGGTCCTTGGGCCTTTTCCATACCTTAGGACCCTGGATCATGCTGTTCCCTCCACCCAGACCGTCCTCCCTATAATCTTCTGCTTGTTAAAACTCTACCTATACTTCATGACCTTCCCCCAAACGTCACCCATTCCATAAATTTTCCCCTAATTCTTCAACCCAGAAGTCCTTGCTCTCCCTTTGGACCCCCCATCAGCAATGTTCTTTTCGTGCTTCTGTTATGGCGCTATGGGGGATGGCGGGTTGTAAGGGAAGAGCTTGGACTTTGGAGTCCAGCAGACTGGGCCTCCCCCACTTAGTAGTTGTGGGACCTTGGACTCCTCAGTTTTTCTCATCCGTAAAATAAGAAAAAAAAGTCTGCTTCATAGGATTAATATGAACATTAGGTGACCTAACACAGATACGACGCACAGATGATGCGTAAGAGGTGTCCAGTTTCAAGATCTCGCCAATGCTCTTCTTGCTTCTTCCTTTTATTATATTTTGTATCTTCATTGATTACACCAGTCATCGCGGGCTTGTCTCACCTGCCTAGTGGCTCGGTAAGGCCCGGAATATGTCTTCTTATTTTTGCATTCACACGGTGCTTAGCGGAAAGAGCTTAATAAACGTTGTTGAACTGAATGCCACTTCGGGGCAAAATCTTCTAGTTTGTTTTTGGAAGCAAGCATTTCTGTGTTGCATCCCGCAATTCATAAATGTATCACACAAGGGAGTCCAGAATGTCTACTTAGGGGTTCTCAATAGGCACTGTGTACACAGAGACTTCTGATAGCTCTCTGGTGGGCCTCATCTTTCACTGCAAGCATCATACGGGAAGCCCAACCACAAACAAAGGTGCCTTGAGAGAGTTCGAACTCCTATAACAGCTAAGGCAAACCATACCCACTGGTGTTCCCAGGACTAAAGAGTCTCTTAGTCGAATATTTTATGACCATAGTTGAGTATTCCACACTTGATCTTAGCTAAAAGGTGAGAAGCCATGGAGAATTCTAAAATAACCTTAAAGGTTAGCACCGGGGCAAGAGGTGACCAAGTTAGCACAGTGCTTAGCATATGTTTGGGACATGTTTCTTGCATGCATGAATGAATGAATGAATGAATAGATGGATGGGTGTGGCTGAGCCACGGGTGAAGTTCTATAGAAGGGATACCTCTATCTTCTCAGATACACTCAGGTCACCTCCACGGAAAACTGAAGAGTAGAGTCAGACGTCTCTCCTACACAACCACTCTTTGGTATGGTTACTAGGGTAAGGGAAAGGCGCCCCTTGTGTCTGAAAGCATCTTTTTTGAAAGGAAAGTCAAATGGTGATAATGCTGTGGTGTTGAAGTGAAATTTACTTAAAACCCCAGTAGAGTTTTAAGTGTACGGTTTTAAGTGTGGATTTATTTATTTTTGAGAGAGAGAGAGAGAGCAGGTGCACGAACAGGGGAGGGGCAGAGAGTGATGGGGAGAAAGAATCCCAAGCAGACTCTGCACTGTCAGCACGGAGCCTGACATGGGGCTCGAACCTGTGAACTGTGAGATCATGGCCTGAGCCGTAACCAAGAGTCGAACACTTAACTGACTGAGCCACCCAGGTGCCCCAAGTCTAAGTTTTTTAACAGACACTCATGGCTCATGTCACAAGTTGGGTTCCCCTCAGACGCGGACTGAGGCCGAGTTTTAGTGTGTAGGGTATTTATTAGGGAGAGCCCTTGGGATCAATGCCTGTGGCAAGGAGAAGAAGGAAGCAGGGGTGGGAAGAAGGAGAAGTTGAGCTCCAGTGCAGGCCCAAAGACCGCCTTGGTCTACCTTACAGGGGGCTCTGGAGCTAGATGGCTCTTCAGAGTTGGCCCAGGTTGGGCCAAGATGATCAGGTCTTTGTACCCCTGCCTCAATCAGTCATTACATGCGAGTCGTTCCCAGAATGGTGTGATTTGGGGTGAGATGGTTCTTTGTGGTTGAGGCGGCCCCCCCAAGGGGGTTGAGGGCTGTCTGTTCATGCACTCCCATGGCTGGGGCACCCAGTCCTTCCTTGTAGACGGTCTGGGAGGTGTATCGCCACGTTCACACCCTGTTACGCCCTGTCTCTGTCCTTCCCTCTCCTTCAGTCATCCCTGCCTTCCCTTTATACCCTAGAAGCACTAAAGTGCCTGTAGTCTGCATGCCTTTGCTCATGCTGCGTCTCTTCTTAGAATATCATTCCCCTCCTTTTGTTGGGCTAACTCCCACTCATCCTTTAAAATTAATTTCACGGGCGCCTGGGTGGCTCAGTCAGCTGAGCGTCCGACTTCGGCTCTGGTCATGATCTCGCAGTTCGAGCCCCGCACCTGCCTCCATGCTGTCTGCATGGACCCCTGCTTCAGATCCTCTGTTTTCCTCTCTCTCTGCTCCTCTCCTGCTGCCACTGTCTCTCAAAAATAAATAAACATTAACAAATTTTTTAAAAAGGGGCGCCTGGGTGGCTCAGTTGGTTAAGCGTCTGACTTCGGCTCAGATCACGATCTCACGGTCCATGAGTTCGAGCCCCGCGTTGGGCTCTGGGCTGACGGCTTGGAGCCTGGAGCCTGCTTCCGATTCTGTGCCTCCCTCTCTCTCTGCCCCTCCCCTGCTTGTGCTCTGTCTCTCTCTGTCATTCAAAAATGAATAAATGTAAAAAAAATTCTTTTTTAATTTTTTAAGAAATAAAATTAATTTCAGAAGCTTATCTCCTCTGAGAAGTTTTTCTGGACTCCTCAAAGCAAGAGAAGTTGCTATTTCTCCAATAGTGCTTACAAAATATCCTGGGCCTTGTACTTCTTTACCAGTCTATTTCTCTGCGTCTGCTTGTGTGTCTGTCCCTCGTTCCAGACTGGGAGGAGCCCTCGAGGGCCCAGCAGCCGGCAATGTCTGATTCAGACACAGAATTCAGTTCATGTTTGTTACATGAATGACGGGGTTGAAAGAATGATGGGGCTCGTTAACAGTCCTGCTATGTGATTGTGCAGTCCTATTGGCTAAGAAGTTATAACAAAAGTCTGTTATAACATCATGTGTGTTTACTCAGACTTTTTTTTTTTTAAGTTTATGTATTTTGAGAGAGACAGAGACAGCGTGAGGGGGGGAGGACAGAGAGAGATAGAGAGAGAATCCCAAGCAGGCTCCACGCTGTCAGTGCAGAGCCCGGTGCGAGGCTGGATCCCACGAACAATGAGATCGTGCACGACCCGAGCCGAAAGCAAGCGTCAAAGGCTAACCGACTGGGCCCCCCGGGCGCCCCTCAGACTTTTTAACTTGGAGTGAATAGGTCTCTAAAATCCTCTGACTCCTTTTTCATCTGACTGGCTGGCTGTTTTGCAAAGTCTGTGGCATATGATGCGCGTCTGGCCTGCTACTTCCTAACCAGATTGGGACACTTCGACGGGTCGTAAAGATGTTCTCAATGCGTCACGATGTCCTTGAGTTCCTCATTCTCTGTTATCGATTTCTGACTGGCAGGGTGGGATTAGGGGCATCGTGGTAGAAAGAGGAGGCGGGACAACACAGGCAAGTATGTGACGGACTAGGGGTCGGGTGTCTGGGGTTGGGGTGCCTACAGGGCCGGATCAGCCAAGGGCCCGATGGAATGGAGCAAGAGGCGGGAGGCAGCCTTGTCTTTCTATCCTGCTTCGCACAAGGTTGGTGAACACAGAGGTTTCAAATGACTGCAAATGAAACTTTGCCCTGCGTGTGTCTGTGCAAAGAACGCTCACCTATTAGAACTCTCATGGTTGCAGATGACGGGAGCTCACCCAGAACACCTCAGGCAGAGCGAGGGATATATTGGCTCATGTAGAAAACTCTGGTAAAAGGCAGAGCTGCAGCCGGCTTCTGGGAGGAGCGGAGACAGAGGCGATGTCCCCACTAGGGTAGACCGTGCTGGTTTCTCTGTGTCAGATGTCCTCTTTCAGACAGGCTTTCCCACAAGACAGGTACAAAGAACATGAGGTCGGCGTGGGTTGGCATGTGTGAAGACCATTACCAAGGTCACTGAGACTGAGCTGGAGTGAGCAAGGGGAAGGGTAGTAGGCCTGGGAGGTAAGGCAGATTACATAGGGCTTTGCGGGTCAGATTAAAGACTTTGACTTTGGCTTAGAGTATGAGATGGACAACCACTAGAGCGCTTTGCAAGGAGGAATGACATTACCTGATTTGCATTTGACTCTGTCTCGTATTGAGAATCACCTGTAGGGAGGCAAGGGCGGAAGCAGGGAGACCAGTTCCCAATCTCAATGATCCAGGTCAGAGATGATGGGGGTTTGGATCAGGTGTGCTCTCTGAGAGGGACGGCTGCTGTTTCCCAAGCTCCAATTAAAAGGGGAATGAGGGCTATGAGGTCATGGGGTCCCATGGTCACAAGTATGGCTGGTCGCCCCAATGGGAGCACTTGGGTGGAATGAGAGAAGGAGCAGTGTGTCTTAAATGTGGAGAGCTGTTTCTAGAAGAAGGGAAAAGTGGGAGGCAGACCACATTACCTGTCTCCTTCACACATTGTTTACTCAAGATGGCTTTAAAATTTTAGAAGCATTCTCCTGCCTTTGCCTATGTGTTTGAATAGATCCACAGAAAGTTCTCTGCCTATAACACACACGATATACTCCGCTACATCCACGGATCGGTCTGCCCAAAACAGAGCTAAGGGTTTTGTGAAGAATCAAGCCGTGAGATTCGATTCCATCCTAACCCAATGTCTTTCAAAGTCCTTGTCTTCCTGCTCAGAGAAGTTTTCTTTGTTGAGATATAGCTTACTCGATTTCTTATTTACTGTCACAACAAATGACCTAAATGGTTCCGGATGTGTGTGTCGGGTTTTCTGAAAAACTACTGTTTTAGAACACCATCCCCGTCCTCTGAAAAGAGAGATGTTACAAACATTGCATTATTTATGTCATCTTTGCTTCTGAGTGACTCTTGAAAACGCCGGGCAGAAATTTAGGAATCCAACGAGGAATGAAATCAGCTTTTCCTATACTGCTGTTACAATTACAATGAAAGATTCTAAATACAGAAGTGGTCTCCCTCGCACTGGTGTTGAGGGGTCTCTTGCATTTAACCGTGATACAAACACAGTGAGCGGTCCTTGAAAAGTGGGCTCGTCCCTCCATTTTTATTTTCACGGAAGTATGATATGACGACATCTGCAGCCATTTCAGATGACATTCTGTACTAGAACGTATCTCTTTCACAATTTTAATGCTTGCTCTCCCATCTCAACTTTTATTATATTTAGTACTCTTGGTGTGGGATTCGATGTTCTCTTGTATCCTGGAAGGAGAAGCCGGATATTTCTTTCTTCTTTGTTTACAAGCTGACCTGTGGCCTTTATCGACTTGTTTTCTTTCTTTCTTTTTTTTTTTTTTTTAATTATTTTTTTTAACGTTTATTTATTTTTGAGACAGAGAGAGACAGAGCATGAACGGGGGAGGGGCAGAGAGAGAGGGAGACACAGAATCGGAAGCAGGCTCCGGGCTCTGAGCCATCAGCCCAGAGCCTGACGCAGGGCTCGAACTCGTGGACCGCGAGATCGTGACCTGAGCTGAAGTCGGACGCTTAACTGACTGAGCCACCCAGGCGCCCCTGACTTGTTTTCTTTCTTAATTGAGTATGGACTCGTGGGTACATGCAAAAGCATGTAAGACAGGTAACAAACACCCACATATCTACCATGTAGCTGAAACAATAGACTACCACCAAGACCACTCAAGTTCCTATACTCCTCTTTGATCTTAAAAACCACATCCTCCTTCCTCCAGTTCTTTTCTAGGTTTTGTGTTTGCCATATCCCTGTTTGTCTTTACAGGCTTACTACCGTTTTACATAGCACTGAATGATGCATTCTTCAGCTTGGCATTTTAAACTTCATGCGAATGGTGCGTTATCATGTATGTTTATCTGTGACTTACTTTTTGTGATCAGCATTGTATGGGTGCGAGTCTAGGGCTATGGCGACCAATTATCCTGGCTGTGTACGGCACAACTGTGAGAGGATGCTCTTTGCTTTGAGGTCCGGGCAAGTGATAACTCCTGGAGTTGTATAGTGTACAATTTGCTTGACTGTACATGATGGCTATGGTAGATGATGTTTTCAAAGATGGCCGCCAAAATCTCTCCCGTCCCACAGGCTCTTTTGCCATGTGATCTCATCATGCCCGCATCAACAAGAGGAGCCTGTTTCCCCCTCCTTGGATCTGGGCTGGCCCTCTGAGTTATTTTGAGTCATAGAATGTGGCAAAACCAATGCTCGGTGACTAACAAGGTCACTGGCTTCTGCCTTCACTATCTGGAACGCTCCTTCTTAGAAGCCAGCCGCCACGTAAGAAAGCTGATTACTGCAAGAGCCCCATGTTGTGAGGATGTCCTAGCTAACCAAATGGTAAGACAGAGTCCACTCAGAGGACCATTTGGGTGCCAGGCTCGTTAATGAAGGAAGCCTTCTTGTACCTTCTAGTTCAGCCTGGTTAATGACCCCAGCAGATGCTCTGTGGAACAGAAATGGCCAGGTAAGCCCAAACCAAATTCCTGTCTCACAGTATCATGAGCAAATACAATGAAACTAGATTGGCTTTTCAGAACATTCATGGTTGTCCCAAGTTGGGCCGGCCAGTCATTGGATGTGGCCGTCCCAGGAAGGAAGGCAACCTTGCACCAGGCAGTTCCCTGAAGCTGAGAGGGTCCCTGGGGGGTTTGACGCCTGAAGGCTGACTGTCCACAGCACCCCCAGTGGCTCGGGCCCAAGTCCTTGCTTGAAGGGAATCTTGGAAGTACATCACGGTGTCCACAAATATCATATTGTATGTGACTATGTATTTAACTCTATTCCTGTTGATGGATATCTGGATTCCTCAGACCATTAGATACTCCCTTGTGTTTTCTTCCTTTTTAAAAAAAAAAATTAATGTTTACTTATTTTTGAGAGAAAGAGAGAGACAGACAGAGAACAAGGGGGGGAGGGGCAGAGAGAGAGGGAGACACAGAATTCGAAGCGGGCTCCAGGCTCCGAGATGTCAGCACAGAGCCCGACGCGGGGCTCGAACTCACGAACCACGAGATCATGACCTGAGCCAAAGTCGGAAGCCCAACCGACTGAGCCACCCAGGTCACCCTAGATATTCTCTTGTGTTTTCTAAGTATATTAAAGTTTTGCTGCTCATATTTAAAGTCTGCATGAACCTGGACGTGATTTGTTTTTCACGGTATGAGGTACAGATCCATTTTTTTTTTTCATATAAATGACTTCATTTGCTGTGACGCCTCCTCTGTCAGGTGTCTCTGGTATTTTGGTGTGTTGCTGGCTGTCGGTTGCATTATTGTGCTCTGTTGGCTCATTTAATATCATGGTGCCTTGGCCGCCTGGGTGGCTCAGTCAGTTAAGCGTCCGACTTCAGCTCAAGTCGTGATCTCGCGGTCCGTGAGTTCGAGCCCCATGTCGGGCTCTGTGTTGACCGCTCAGAGCCTGGAGCCCGTTTCAGATTCTGTGTCTCCCTCTCTCTCTGCCCCTCCCCTGTTCATGCTCTGTCTCTCTCTGTCTCAAAAATAAATAAATGTTAAAAAAAAATTTTTTTAAATAATATCATGGTGCCTTAATTACTATAAATTTCTAAGACTTGGAGCAGGGTTCATTCAACATCAACATTCTTTATCAGGGATGCCTGAGCTATTCTTGACTCTACCATACAAATTTTAAATCAATTTGTCAAATTCCAAACACACCTAGTCTATTATAAATTATTTGTTTGGGGGCCCCAGGGGTGACTCAGTTGGTTGAGCATACGACTCGATTTCGGCTCAGTTTGTGGGTTTGAGCCCCACATCTGTTGACAGCAACCTGCTTGGGGTTCTCTCTCTCTCCCTCGCTCTCTGCCCCTCCCATGCTTGCCTGCACGTGCTCTCTTTCTCTCTCAGAATAAATGCATAAACTTAAAAAAAATTGTTTTGTTTTGTTTTCTATGGAAATGTCTTTATGTTAGAAATGGTCTGTATCTGGAGCCTCTGGGTGGCTCGGTCGGTTAAGTGCTGGACTCTTGGTTTCTGCTTAGGTCATGATCTCACGGCTCGTGAGTTTGAACCCTGCATAGGGCTCCATGCTGTTAGTGTGGAGCCTGCTTGGGATTCTCTCTCCCACTCTCTCTGCCCCTCCCCTCCCCAAATACATTTTTTAAAAAGTGGTCTGTATCTTACAGACCTTTGAGAAGCGCTGAAATGAAAGATTTGCTGTAACTTACTTGTGGTGGGTTAATGTCACCCCCAACCCCCACCCAAATGCCCCTCTGAGAGGACTCAGTGATAATTTTCTCACCTCTGCTTTCAATATTCTTTCTTTCCACAACTTATATTTTCCAGATGTCATACCTCTTGGTCTGGTCCTTTCATTTTTTTGCATGTTTATTTATTTTTTGAGAGAGAGAGAGAGCGAGCACGAGCACGAGCTGGGGAGGAGCAGAGAGAGAGGGAGACACAGAATCCGAAGCAGGCTCCAGGCTCTGAGCCATCAGCACAGACCCTGATGCGGGGCTCGAACCCACGAACCGTGAGGTCATGACCTGAGCCAAAGTTGGGCGCCCAACTGGCTGAGCCACCCAGGTGCCCCTGGTCCTTTCATTTTCTTACGTTTCTTTCCTGACCATTATTCCTTTTTTGTCTTTCAATTGACTATTGAATTTTTTATTTCTGCTACCATCTGACCATGTTTTTACTTTCCAAGAGCTCTTTTTTGTTTTCTATTTTACTTTTTTTTTTTAATTTTACTTATTTATTTTTGAGAGAGAGCGCACGCGCACACACACGAACACACACACACACACACACACGGGGGAGGAACAGAGAGAGAGAGAGAGAGGAGTGAGAGAGAATCCCAAGCAGGTTCTTTTCTGGAGCCTGATGTGAAGCTCGAACCCACGAATCATGAGATCATGACCTGAGCCGAAGTCTGATGCTTAACTGATTTTAATAGCAGATTTACGTTCTTGTTTCATAGATGCGGTCTCTTTTTTGATCTCTTTTAATATATTAATGATAATTATTTTTAAAGTTTTCTTTTCCTTGCATAGATTATATTTCCCTCATGTTGGTTTCATCCCTTTGTCTACTGGTTTGCTTGCTTTGGACTCTGTCTTTCAGATTAGAGGTCTTCCTGCAATGTTTGTTAGACTTTGTTTGCTCATGATTAAGAGTCTAGGATTAAGGGGCCCCTGGGTGGCTTGATCACTTAGGTGACCAACTCTTGATCTCAGCTCGGGTCATGATCTCACAGTCTCGGGACTGAGCCCTGTGTCAGGCTCCAGGCTGAGCGGGGAACCTGCTTGGGATTCGTTCTCTCTCTCTCTCTTTCTGCCCCCACCCCCCAACTCGTGCACGCTCGCTCTCTCTCTAAGGAGAAAAAAAAAAGAGTGTAGGATTAAAAGTTTATTGAAAGCTCAGACGGTATGAATGCAATTTGTTGACTTGGAACTTGACTGTTGAGTGATCTGAGAACGTCATTCGGGGGAGAATCCCTAAGGTCGGCATCTTTGAGTCTTCCTTCGTGGCTCAGCTGAATTCCCCAGAGGAGGATCATCTAACGGGAGGGCAAAGGCTTGGCTGTCAGAGTTTTGTGATCCAACTGGAGGGAAAGACTTGGGAGAGCAGTGGGGTGGGATCGCAGCATTTAGCATTTAGGAATGTGGTAGCTTACTTCGGTGGTAAGGTGCTTCTGCTGCCCAATGTACCTATTGTCTCCATATTTCTGTCAGTTTGGGGAGGAACAGTTGCTTTAGATTTCAGTAGAGCTTCGTAACTTTCCCTATAAGTGTCATGTATATCTTTGTTAGATTTCTTCCTATGTAACTTCCCCCCCCCTCCATCATTAGTGCTGTATCTTGAAACATGTTTCCTGTCTGTTGCTGTGGTATGGAAATGAAATGAACTTTGGATCTCCCCATTTTAATCAACCATTCTCAATTATTCTAGTAACTCGGATTATTTGTCAACCGATCCCCACGGGTTTTCTGTGTTAGCAATCAAGTACTTTTCAAATAATAACTTTTCACCCTTTGCAAATGTTATAACCTATATAGGCTATACATTTCCTTTCGCCTTTTACTTAACAGATAGGCTCTCTAGTTTGATGTTGAAATGAGGCGGTAATAGTCTTTGACTTGTTCCTGATCTGATTTTATTTACTTATTTATTTTTATTTTATTTTTTAGAAAATTTTCTACTTTTTTTTTTCTTAACCTTGATTCATTTTTGAGAGACAGAGAGAGACAGAGCACGAGCGGGGAAGGGACAGAGAGAGAGGGAGACACAGAATCCGAAGCAGGCTCCAGGCTCTGAGCTGTCAGCTGCAGTCAGACGCTTAAGTGACTGAGCTACCCAGGCTCCCCTACTTATTTTTGTTTTTTTAATGTTTATTTCTTTTGACAGAGAGAGAGCAGGGGAGGAGCAGAGAGAGAAGGAGAGAAAGAATCCCCATGCGGGGCTCGAACTCCCAAACCGTGAGATCATGAGCTGAGCTGAATCCTGATCTGATTTTAAAGGTGGGGGCGCCTGGGTGGCTCAGTCGGTCAAGAGTCCGACTTCGGCTCAGGTCATAATCTCACAGCTGGTGAGTTCGAGCCCCGTGTCGGGCTCTGTGCTGACAGCTGGGAAGTCCGGAGCCTGCTTCGGATTCTGCGTCTCCCTCTCTCTCTGCCCCTCCCCCACACTCCCTGTAAGTCTCTCTCTCAAACATAAGTAAACATTAAAAAAAAAAAAAAAAAGAAAGTAAAGGTGAATTCTCATACTTCAGATTTAGGTATTAGGTTGGTTTGGGTTAAATAATTTTACAAAGTGATCTGTGACGCAATTTTATTCCAAATAGGTGTTGAATTACACTGGATGCTTTCACTGCATTTATTAAGATCATTGTTTTTTCTCTCTTAATCGGTGAATAAAAAGAAGGGATTTTCTCATATTAAACCAACTATGCCTTCCTATGTTAAGCATAGCTTAGTTGTAATGTCTATCTGTACTGTTGCATTGGTTCTGTAGTTTGCATACATTTTGTTTGGGGGTTTGGTAATCTGTGTTGGTGAGTGAAATTGTGTTGTCTGTACTTGTATCTGTGTTTGCTGTCGAGGTTGTACTAGCCTCATAATATTGGAGAGCTGAATAGTTTCTTTCCTATTTCTGTTCCCTGGAAGAATTTTCATAATATTGGAAAGAGATATCTTTTCGGATGCTCCGTAGAACTTGACTATGAAACCGGCTGGGCCTGGTATTTTTACATAAAGTTTTTACAATTTTATCGTTAAATGTTTATAGGACTTACCCAAGATTTCAGTTTTTCCCTGAGTCGGTTTAGGTTGGTTACATTTTCTAGGAGTTTTGCCATTTTGTGTTAGTTATCAATTTATTGATATTAAGTCATTCGTGGTATTATCTTTCCAATTAAATCCCCTTTTGGTGGTGTTGATCCACTCTGTTCATCTTCTGTTCTATCACTTAGCTCTATTATTTCCTTTTTTCTATTTTCCTTGAGTGTATCCTGTTTTTCTTGTACTAACTTCCTGTGGTCAATGCTTAGTTTCGTTACGTTTCATTTCACGCAATTCCATGATTTTAAAAAACTTCTTTTGAAATAATTATAGAGTCCCACGAAGTTGCAAAAATAATACAGAGAAGTCCTCTGTACCCTTTCCCCAATTTCTCCCAACAATTACATCTTAGATAACCGCAGGATAACATCAAAATCAGGAAACTTCAGGGGCGCCTGGGTGGCGCAGTCGGTTAAGCGTCCGACTTCAGCCAGGTCACGATCTCGCGGTCTGTGAGTTCGAGCCCCGCGTCAGGCTCTGGGCCGATGGCTCGGATCCTGGAGCCTGTTTCCGATTCTGTGTCTCCCTCTCTCTCTGCCCCTCCCCCGTTCATGCTCTGTCTCTCTCTGTCCCAAAAATAAATAAAAAACGTTGAAAA
>NC_064817.1:37173951-37181293 GCF_023721935.1 Panthera uncia | reverse complement strand
TCGGCCTGGAGCCTGTTTCCGATTCTGTGTCTCCCTCTCTCTCTGCCCCTCCCCCGTTCATGCTCTGTCTCTCTCTGTCCCAAAAATAAATAAAAAACGTTGAAAAAAAAAAATTAAAAAAAAAAAACAAAATCAGGAAACTTCCACTGGTACGGTGTATGTGCATACTTTTACACCATTTTATCACATGTATTGATCTATGTAACCACCATCAGTAAAGATACAGAACTATTGTGTCGCCACCCAGATCTCCAACCTCCTAGTCTTTGTTTTGTTTCTTCATTTTGTTTTGATTTTTATTGATCTATAATTGACACACAACAGTATCTTAGTTTCAGGGGTACAACATAATTAGTGGACATTTGTATATATTGCAAAATGAGGCGCCTGGGTAACTCAGTTGGTTAAGCATCTGACTCTTGATCTCAGCTCAGGTCTTGGTCTGAGGGTCGTGAATTCAAGCCCCATGTTAGCCTCTACACTGGTATGGAGCCTACTTTAAAAAAAAATGATCACCGGGGCGCCTGGGTGGCTCAGTTGGTTAAGCGTCCGACTTCGGCTCAGGTCATGATCTCACAGTCCATGAGTTCGAGCCCCGCATCAGGCTCTGTGCTGACAGCTCGGAGCCTGGAGCCCGCTTCGGATTCTGTGTCTCCCTCTCTCTCTGCCCCTCCCTTGCTCATGCTCTGTCTCTCTCTGTCTCAAAATAAATAAAAAAAAAAAAAACATTAAAAAAAATGATCACCATCGTGAGTCTAGTTAACATCTGTCACCATATATAGTTATAGATTGTTTTTCATGTGGTGAAAACTTTTAAGATTTACTCTCTTAGCAACTTGTAAATATGCAATACAGTATTATTTACTGTATTTTGCCATGCTGTACATGACATCCCCATGACATTTATTTTATAACTGGAAGTCTGTATCTTTTGATCGCCTTCACCCATTTCCTCTGCTTCTGGCAACCACCAATCTGTTGTATGTATCTAGGAGCTTGGATTTTTTTGCTTTTGATTTGAGATTCCATTTATAAGTGAGATCGTATGGTATTTGTCTTTCTTGGCGTGACTTATTTCACTTAGCATAACGCCTTTAAGGTCCACCCATGTGGTTGCAAATGGCAAGATTTTATTCTTTTTTACGGCTAGGTGATATTCCATTGTGTATATGAATACCACAATTTCTTTATCCATTCACCAATCATTGGACACTTAGGTTGTTTCCATGTCTTGCCTATTGTAAGTAATTCTGCAATGAATGGGTGGGTGTGTGTAACTTTTTGAAATAGTGTTCTTATTTTCTTTGGATAAATACCCAGAAACGGAATTGCTAGATCCTATGGTAGTTCTATTTTTAATTTTTGGAGGAACCTCCATACTGTTTTCCACAATGGCTGCACCAATTTACATCCCCATCAACAGCATGCCAAAAGGTTGCCTCCTCTCCGCATCCTCACCAACACTTGTTACTTCTTGTCTTTTTGGTAACAGCCATTCTGACAGGTGTGAGGTGATGTCTCTTTGTGATTTTGGTTTTCATTTCCTTGACGATGAGTGATGCTGAGCATCTTTCATCTATTTGTTGGCCATCTGTGTGTCTTCTTTAGAAACACGTCTATCCAGATCTTCTGCCCATTTGTTAAATCAAATTGTTTGGTATTTTGCTATTGAGCTGTATGAGCTCTTCGTATGTCTTGGATATTAACCCCTTATCAGTCACGTGATTTGCAAACACTTTCTTCCATTCACTAGGTTGCCTTTTAATTTTGTTGATAGTTTCCATTGCTGCGCAGAAGCTTTCTAGCTTGATGTAGTGCTGTTTATTTTTCTTTGTTGTCTTTGCTTTGGGGCTCAAATAAAAAAAATCATTGCCACGACCAGCGTTTTCTTCTAGGTTTTCTATGTTTTCTTCTAGGTTTATGGCTTCAGATCTTACATTCAAATCCTTAATGCATTTTAATTTTTGTGTGTGGTGTATGATAGAGATCCCATTTCATTCTTTTGCACGTGGATGTCCAGTTTTTTCAATACCACTTATCGGAGAGACAAACCTTTTTGCCATTGTGCAATTCTTGCCTCCTTTGTTGTATATTAATTGACCATTTGGGTCAATTAATGCATGCAAACCACGCATTAATTCATGCATTGGGTCAAACCATGCATGGGTTTGTTTCTGGACATTTATTCTGTTTTGGCGATTCTTGTATCTGTTTTTATGCTAATACCATACTGTTTTGATTACTATAGCTTTGTAATGTAGTTTGAAATCAGGGAGTGTGATGCCTCCAGGCTTGTTCTTCTTTCCCAAGATTTCTTGGACTCTTCAAGGTTTTCTGTGGTTCCAGACAAATTTTAGGATTTAGGATTTCGGATTTCCATATAAAATTATAGGATTGCCATTGGGAGTTTGGTAGGGATTTTATTGGATCTGCAGATTGCTTTGGGTAGCATAGAATTTTAATGATGTGAATTCTTCCAATCCCTGGACAGGGAATTTTCTTTCATTTACGTGTGTCTTCTATTTCTTCCATCAATGTCTTATAGTTTTCAGTAGATCTTGCTTGCTAGTCTTTTATGGTCATACTCACTTCCACCAACCCTCCACTCCTAACTCCTGGTCCTATAGATCTGTTCATCATCTCTATAACTCGATCACTTTGAGACTGTTATATAAATGGACTCATATGGTGTGTTACCTTTGAGACTGACCTTTTTCCTTGGCATAATGCCCTTGAGATCCATTCATATTGTCGTGTGTATCGATAGTTCTTTTTTATTGCTGAGGAGTATTCCATGGTATTGATGTACCACAGTTTGCTCAACTATTTATCTATTAAGGGACATTTTAGTTGGTTCCAGTTTTAACTGTTACAAATAAAGCTGCTATGAACATTTGTGTACGCATTTTTGTGGAGACATTAAGTTCTCATTTCTCTGAGATAAATGCCCAGGAGTGCTTTCGATGGATGACATGGCAAGTATAGGTTTAGTTTTTTTTTTTTTTTTTTTGTTTTTTTTTTTGGGACAGAGAGAGACAGAGCATGAACGGGGGAGGGGCAGAGAGAGAGGGAGACACACAATCGGAAGCAGGCTCCAGGCTCTGAGCCATCAGCCCAGAGCCCGACGCGGGGCTCGAACTCACGGACCGCGAGATCGTGACCTGGCTGAAGTCGGACGCTTAACCGACTGCGCCACCCAGGCGCCCCTAGGTTTAGTTTTTTAAATGAATTGCCAAACTATTTTCCGGAATGGCCACAACATTTTACATTCTCAGCAGCAATATTTAGAGATCCGGGTTTTCCACATCCTCGCCAGCATTTGATATTGTCTTTGTTAGTTTATTTAAAAAAATTTTTTTTTTAAATTTTTTTCATGTCTATTTATTTTTGAGAAAGAGAGAGAGAGGGCGTGAGCGGGAGAGGAGCAGAGAGGGAGACACAGAATCTGAAGCAGGCTCGAGGCTCTGAGCTATCAGCACAGAGCCCGACGCAGAGCTGGAACCCACAGATCCCACAGAGCGTGAGATCATGGCCTGAGTTGAAGTCGGACGCTTAACCGACTGAGCCACCCAGGCGCCCCTGTTTAATTTTTTATTTTAGCTTTTCTAATAGCAGTGCTTCTCTTATGGCTAGTGATGTTGAACGTCTTTTTAAGTGCTTATTTGTCATCTGTACATCCTCTTTAGTGAAATGTTACGTCATTTCTTTTCCCTATTTTCTAAGTGAATTGTTTGCTTTGTACCATTAAATTATGATGCGTGTGTGTATAATTGTAGATACGAGTCCATTGTTAGACATGTTTTACAAATATTTTCTGTAGGTATATAGCTTATTGTTCCAGTCTTTTAACAGAGTCTGTCAGAGAGAAAGTTTTAAATTTCGATGAAGTCCAATTATTGAATTTATTCTTTTACAAACTGTGCTTTTGGTTTAATGTTTGCCTAGCCTTAGACCCAAAGATTTCCCCCCATGTTTTCTTCTAAAGTTCTATAGTCTTGTCTTTTGCATTTAACTATACCATCGATACCATCGATTTTCAGTTAGTTTCTTTTTTATTTCAGTTTATTTATTTATTTTGAGAGAGAGAGAGACAGACAGAGCATGTGAACTGGGGAGGGGCAGAGAGCGAGGGAAAGAGAGAATCCCAAGCAGGCTCCGCACTGCCAGCACAGAGCCCGAAGCAGGGCTCGATCTCACAACTGTGAGATGGTGACCTGAGCAGAAGTCAAGAGCCAGACGCTTAACTTACTGAGCCCCCCAGGCACCCCCTTGAGTCAATTTCTATATAAAGGATAAGGTCGAGGTTGAGGTTCATTTTATGGATTGATTGATATTCCATGGATATCCAGTTGCTTTAACACCATTTGTTACAAAGATTATCTTTCCTCCGTTGAATTACTTTTGCATCTTTGTAAAAAATCAGCCGGTCTTGCTTGTCTGTTCTATTTCTGGGTTCTTTTTTCTATTTCATTGATTTATGTGTCTATTCCTCGGCCCATATTACACTGTCATGATCACTATAGCTGTATAATTATCTACAAAAAGTCTGTTTATATCTACAGAAAGTCTTACTGAGATATCGATGAGAATTGCATAAAACCTGTATATCAATCTGGGGAGAAATAAGACTCGTATTATTGTTGACTTTTCCAAGCCATGGGTATGCTATGGCTCTCCATTTATTTAAATATTTTATTTCTGCCCTTTATTTAAATATTTAGATACTTATTTAATTAGAGACTATTTAGAGGATAATTAGAGAATCTTTAAATATTCTCCATTTATTTAAATACGTCGTTTCTGCCATCGGTGTTTCGCGGTTTTCAACATAAAACCGTAGCACGTATTTTGTTATATTTATACGTAAGTGTTGCTCTTTTTTTGGGTGGTGGTGAATGGTGGTCTGTTTTTCCTTTTGGTGTCATGGAGATACCAGTGAGTTTTGTATGGCGACCTTGTATCCCATGACCTTGCTGAATTCACTCATTAGTTCTAGGAGTTTTTAATGCCAATCTCTTGGCATTTTCTTTTTTTTTTTTAATTTTTTTTTAACGTTTATTTATTTTTGAGACAGAGGGAGACAGAGCATGAACGGGGGAGGGGCAGAGAGAGGGAGATACGGAATCCGAAACAAGCTCCAGGCTGTCAGCACAGAGCCCGACGTGGGGCTCGAACTCACGGACCGCAAGATCGTGACCTGAGCCGAAGTCGGCCGCTCAACCGACTGAGCCACCCGGGTGCCCCTCTTGGCATTTTCTATGTAGACCATCATGTCATCTGGAAATAGGGATGCTTTGATTTCTTCCTTCTTGTTCTGTATGGTTTTTATTGCCTGATTGGTCTGGTGTTATGCTGACTAGGAACAGAAGGAGCAGACATCTTCGCCTTGTTCTGGATCTTAAGAGGAAATCACTGTCCTTCACCGTTGTGTTTGAGGTCAGCTATCGGATTTTCGAAGGCATCTTTTATCAAATGGAGGAAGCTACTCTCTACTCCTAAGTTTCTGAGCATTTGTTATCGTGAACGGGTGTGAACTTTTTCTTGCACTGTTTTTATTGACATAAAATTCACGTAACAAAGAACTCACTACTTAAGCCATTTTATGTATCCATTTATGTTTAGAAATGGGTTTTTTTTAATTTTTTTTAATGTTTTTATTTATTTTTGAGACAGAGAGAGACAGAGCATGAATGGGGGAGGGTCAGAGAGAGAGGGAGTCACAGAATCTGAAACGGGCTCCAGGCTCTGAGCTGTCAGCACAGAGCCCGACGCGGGGCTCGAACTCACGGACTGCAAGATCATGACCTGAGCCGAAGTCGGACGCCCAACTGACTGAGCCACCCAGGCGCCCCAAGAAATGGGGTTTTTTTAAGTTTCTTCATTTGGGAGAGACAGAGACAGTGCAAATGGGGGAGGGGCAGGGAGAGTTACTACATGACCCAGCAGTTCCATTCCTAGGTATATACCTGAAAGAAGCGAAAACTTGTACGTGAATGTTCATAGCAGTACTGTTCATAACAGCCAAAGACCGGAAGCCGCTCAAGTGTCCATCAACTCGTGAATGGATAAACAAACGTTGGTGTATCCAATACGATGGAATACTATTCAGTCATGAAAAAGAAGGAAGTGTCGACACACGAACAAAATTGAAAACATTATGCCAAGTGAAAGAAGCCAGACACAAAGGTCACATATTGTATGGATACATTTCTTTTTTGATTTTTTTGAATGTGTATTTATTTTTGAGAGAGAGACAGAGACAGAGCGTGAGCGGGGGTGGGGCAGAGAGAGAGAGAAGGAGACACAACACCTGAAGCAGGTTCCAGGCTCTGAGCTGTCAGCCCAGAGCCGGACGTGAGGCTCGAACCCACAAACCGCGAGATCATGACCTGAGCCAAAGTCGGACGCTTAACCGACTCAGCCACCCAGGCGCTCCTGTTTGTTTTATTTTGGTTAGCACTCTTCTCGTCACTATAAGCTTTTAGTTCCTTTCCAGAGTTCAGAAAACGTTGATTTTGCCAGGTTTGTAATTGCTTTTATGGAAGGGCAGATTTTTGAAATTCCTCTCTTCACCGTTTTGGCTGACATCCTCCTCGAGTGATGCCTTACACAGAGTGATTTTCAAATATGGAACCAGCTTTGCATCTCTGGAATGAATCTTCCTTGTTCACGATGTGTCTTTCTTTTTATACGTTGCTCAATTCTATGTGATAATACCCTGTCCAGTACTTTCTTTATGCTGATATTCATGAGGGCTATTTGTCTACAGCTTTCTTTTTTCGGACTCTCCGACTAATTTTGGTACCAGGACGTTGCTGCCCTCGTAAAATAAGCTCAGGACTGTTCTCTCTTGTATTTTTTTTTGAAAAGATGTTACAAACTTGGTGTGCTTTTTAAAACATTTGATAGAGGGGCGCCTGGGTGGCTCAGTTGCTGAAGCAGCTGACTCCTGATCTCAGCTCAGGTCGTGATCCTGGTTGAGCTTCTCTCACTCGCTCTCTCTCTCTCTCTCTGCCCTTTCCCTGCTCAAGCACACTTGCTCTCTCCTTCTCTCTCTCAAAGTAAACTTTAAAAAAAAAAAAATTTGATAGAATGCACCTAGAATTTATGTGTGGTAGAATTTATGGGAGGCTGAGGATTACTTTCTTGGGAGTGTTAAAGTTACAAATCCAACTTCTATGATAGGTATAGGGCTACTCAAATTATCTATTTCATATTGGGTGAATTTTGGTTCTTTGTGCCTTTTGAAAGATTGTTCCATTTCATCTAATTCATCAGATTTATGTGTACTTGTTCACACTGTTCCCTTATTATCCTTTTGATGTTTGCAGTGTCTGTCGTG